>NW_027422604.1:1149162-1197914 GCF_048934315.1 Petromyzon marinus | reverse complement strand
AAGTACTCATTTGAGGCCGAGTCGACCTAGGGGGAGGCCCAGGGACCGGTTCAGATAATCGTCACTGGTGGTTTTGGTGGCCGTGAGCGGGAATCGAACTCAGGTCGCCGGGTGTAGCGCAGCGTAGCGCTAACCGCTGCACCACCACTCCCCACGACCATCATCACCACACCACCATCACCATCACCACCATCACCACCATCACCATCACCACCATCACCACCATCACCACCATCACCACCACTAATCACCACCACCATCACCACCTCCACACCACCATCACCACCATCATCACCACCATCACCACCATCACCACCACCATCACCACCATCATCACCACCATCACCACCACCATCACCACTATCACCACTATCACCACCACCATCACCACCATCACCACCATCACCACCACCATCACCACCAACATCACCACCATCACCATCACCACCACCACAATCACCATCATCACCATCACCACCATCACCACCACCACCATCACCACCATCATCACCATCACCACCATCACTACCACCATCACCACCATCACCACCATCACCATCACCACCACCACCATCACCACCATCATCACCATCACCACCATCACTACCACCATCACCACCATCATCACCATGTCTCGCATTGTGGACGAGGGGGGTGGACAAACGTCAGAACCCCATCCGCCTTTGTCTCTCCGAGACACAAACAACAAACAGACCAAGAACACCGCCAGCTTACGGAGAACAATGGGGGGAGAGTGGGGGGGGGGGAGAGTGGGGGGGAGAAGTGGGGGGAGAGTGGGGGAGAGTGGGGGGGAGAGTGAGGGGAGAGTGAGGGGGGAGAGTGGGGGGAGAGTGGGGGGAGAGTGAGGGGGGGAGTGGGGGGGAGAGTGGGGGGAGAGTGGGGGGAGAGTGAGGGGAGAGTGAGGGGGAGAGTGGGGGGAGAGTGAGGGGGAGAGTGGGGGGAGAGTGGGGGGAGAGTGAGGGGGGGAGTGGGGGGGGAGTGGGGGGAGAGTGGGGGGGAGGGTGGGGGGAGAGTGAGGGGGAGAGTGAGGGGGAGAGTGAGGGGAGAGTGAGGGGGAGAGTGAGGGGGAGAGTGGGGGGAGAGTGGGGGGAGAGTGAGGGGAGAGTGAGGGGGGAGAGTGGGGGGAGAGTGAGGGGGAGAGTGGGGGGAGAGTGAGGGGGGGAGTGGGGGGGGAGAGTGGGGGGAGAGTGGGTGGAGAGTGGGGGGAGAGTGAGGGGGAGAGTGGGGGGAGAGTGGGGGAGAGTGGGGGGAGAGTGGGGGGAGAGTGGGGGGAGAGTGAGGGGGAGAGTGAGGGGGAGAGTGGGGGGGAGAGTGAGGGGGAGAGTGGGGGGGAGAGTGGGGGGAGAGTGGGGGGGAGAGTGGGGGGAGAGTGAGGGGAGAGTGAGGGGGGAGAGTGAGCGGGAGAGTGAGCGGGAGAGTGAGGGGGAGAGTGGGGGGAGAGTGGGGGGAGAGTGGGGGAGAGTGAGGGGGGAGAGTGGGGGGGAGAGTGGGGGGAGAGTGGGGGGGAGAGTGGGGGGGAGAGTGAGGGGGAGAGTGAGGGGAGAGTGAGGGGGAGAGTGAGGGGGAGAGTGGGGGGGAGAGTGGGGGGAGAGTGGGGGGAGAGTGGGGGGAGAGTGGGGGGAGAAGTGGGGGGAGAGTGAGGGGGAGAGTGGGGGGGGAGAGTGGTGGGGGAGAGGGGGGGGGGGTGGGGGGGAGAGGGGAGTGGGGGGGGGTGGGGGGGAGAGTGGGGGGGGGAGAGGGGGGGGGAGAGTGGGGGGGGGGGGAGAGTGGGGGGGGGAGAGAGTGGGGGGGAGGGAGGGAGTGGGGGGGAGAGTGGGGGGGGGGAGAGTGGGGGGACAGCAGAGTGTGTGGACTAATCTCCATCTGTTTCCCATCTCACTTCTACGCAGAGTGTGTGCTCATCTGTTGACTAATCTCCATCTGTTCCATCTCACTCCCCCTCCTACAGCAGAGTGTGTGGACTAATCTCCATCTGTATCCATCTCACTCCTACAGCGGAGTGTGTGGACTAATCTCCATCTGTTCCATCTTACTCCCTCCTATAGCAGAGTGTGTGGACTAATCTCCATCTGTTCCATCTCACTCCTACAGCAGAGTGTGTGGACTAATCTTCATCTGTTCCATCTCACTCCTACAGCAGAGTGTGTGTGGACTAATCTCCATCTGTTCCATCTCACTCCTACAGCAGAGTGTGTGTGGACTAATCTCCATCTGTTCCATCTCACTCCCTCATGCAGCAGTGTGTGGACTAATTTCCATCTGTTCCATCTCACTCCTACAGCAGTGTGTGTGGACTAATCTCCATCTGTCCCATCTCACTCCTACAGCAGAGTGTGTGGACTAATCTCCATCTGTCCCATCTCACTCCCTCCTGCAGCAGTGTGTAGACTAATCTCCATCTGTTCCATCTCACTCCCTCCTACAGCAGTGTGGACTAATCTCCATCTGTTCCATCTCACTCCTACAGCAGAGTGTGTGGACTAATCTCCATCTGTTCCATCTCACTCCCTCCTACAGCAGAGTGTGTGGACTAATCTCCATCTGTTCCATCTCACTCCTACAGCAGAGTGTGTGGACTAATCTCCATCTGTCCCATCTCACTCCCTCCTACAGCAGTGTGTGTGGACTAATCTCCATCTGTTCCATCTTACTCCTACAGCAGAGTGTGTGGACTAATCTCCATCTGTCCCATCTCACTCCCTCCTACAGCAGAGTGTGTGGACTAATCTCCATCTGTTCCATCTCACTCCCTCCTACAGCAGTGTGGACTAATCTCCATCTGTTCCATCTCACTCCCTCATGCAGCAGAGTGTGTGGACTAATCTCCATCTGTTCCATCTTACTCCCTCCTACAGCAGAGTGTGTGGACTAATCTCCATCTGTTCCATCTCACTCCTACAGCAGAGTGTGTGGACTAATCTCCATCTGTTCCATCTCACTCCCTCCTACAGCAGAGTGTGTGGACTAATCTCCATCTGTTCCATCTCACTCTTTCCTACAGCAGAGTGTGTGGACTAATCTCCATCTGTTCCATCTCACTCCCTCCTACAGCAGAGTGTGTGGACTAATCTCCATCTGTTCCATCTCACTCCCTCCTACAGCAGAGTGTGTGGACTAATCTCCATCTGTTCCATCTAACTCCTACAGCAGAGTGTGTGGACTAATCTCCATCTGTTCCATCTCACTCCTACAGCAGAGTGTGGGGACTAATCTCCATCTGTTCCATCTCACTCCTACAGCAGAGTGTGTGGACTAATCTCCATCTGTTCCATTTCACTCCTACAGCAGAGTGTGTGGACTAATCTCCATCTGTTCCATCTCACTCCTACAGCAGAGTGTGTGGACTAATCTCCATCTGTTCCATTTCACTCCTACAGCAGAGTGTGTGGACTAATCTCCATCTGTTCCATCTCACTCCTACAGCAGAGTGTGGGGACTAATCTCCATCTGTTCCATTTCACTCCTACAGCAGAGTGTGTGGACTAATCTCCATCTGTTCCATCTCACTCCCTCCTACAGCAGAGTGTGTGGACTAATCTCCATCTCGATTTAAAGCTTTCGTGACTGCAAGGATTCATCTTCTTGGTTCTTTCGGTAAAGTCACCACGTAGAATGATAATAAAATAATAAGTTGATAAAATAAAATAACACAATATTCTCACGACGTTTCGGCCACAACACAAGCGGCCTTCATCAGCGCTGTCCTCCAGACAGTCTCGTCCCCTTCACCTGATGAAGGCCGCTTGTGTTGTTGCCGAAACGTCGTGAGAATATTATTGTGTTATTTCATTTTATCAATTTATTATTTTATTCTCATTCTACGTGACTTTACCGAAAGAACCAAAATAAGATACTCTCCATCTGTTCCATCTCACTCCTACATCTGTGCTTTTAGAACTACTTTTTTCTTCAGAACTACTTTTTCCTTAAGAACTACTTTTTCCTTAAGAACTATTTTTTCTTAAGAACTACTTTTTTCTCAAGAACTACTTTTTTCTTCAGAACTACTTTTTTCTCAAGAACTACTTTTTTCTTCAGAACTACTTTTTTCTCAAGAACTACTTTTTTCTTTAGAACTACTTTTTTTGTCTCAGGAGGGTGGGGTGTGCGTAGCAATCACAAGAGACGCATCGTATAATCACTGCCCTTTATTCCCTTGCCATGACGTGTACCTACGCATATACACACGCGCATATATACACACACGTGTGTATACGCACACGTGTATACACACACACGTGTATACACACACACGTGTGTATACAGACACGTGTGTATACATACACACACACGTGTGTGTATGTATACACAGACACGTGTGTATACACAGACACGTGTGTGTGTGTACACACGTCTGTGTGTACACACAGACACGTGCATACATACACACACGTGCGTTGGTATACACGTGTATACATACACACGTGTGTACACACAGACACGTGTGTGTATGTATACACAGACACGTGTGTATACACAGACACGTGTGTGTGTGTACACACGTCTGTGTGTACACACAGACACGTGCATACACACACACGTGCGTTGGTATACACGTGTGCATACATGTGCGTGTACACGCAGTGCAGCGGTTAGCGCTACGCTGCGCTACGAACCCGGCGACCCGAGTTCGATTCCCGCTCACGGCCACCAACACCACCAGTGACGATTATCTGAACCGGTACCTGGGCCTCCCCTAGGTCGACTCGGCCTCAAAGGAGCGCCTGGTGTAGCGGTGTGTAGCGAACATCGCCACTGGGGGGAGACAAAGGCGGCCGGGCGTGGTGCTGGCCACCCACCCCCTCGTGTGCCACAGTGCCGGTAGCCTTCACAGGTGCTGCTGCTACTCACAACACTTGCCTCTACAGCCTGCTAGAGGCTACACGGTGGAGGGGGGGAGCTTTGTCTTTGTGTTCCATCTTTACCTCTCGCGGGGTGGGGGCGAGGGGGCGGGGCGAGGGGCGGGGCGAGGGGTGGGGCGAGGGGCGGGGCGAGGGTCACGACCAAAGTCCGTGACCTCTCTTGACCGATTGGCTCTGGAGCGATGACGACGGTGGTGGTGGTGGCTGACGGTGGTGGTGACGATGGTAGTGGTGACGGTGGTAGTGGTGGTGACGATGGTAGTGGTGGTGGTGACGATGGTAGTGGTGGTGGTAGTGGTGGTGGTGACGATGGTAGTGGTGGTGGTAGTGGTGGTGGTGACGGTGGTAGTGGTGGTGACGGTGGTAGTGGTGGTGACGATGGTAGTGGTGGTGGTAGTGGTGGTGGTGACGATGGTAGTGGTGGTGGTGACGATGGTAGTGGTGGTGGTAGTGGTGGTGGTGACGGTGGTAGTGGTGGTGGCTGACGGTGGTGGTGACGATGGTAGTGGTGGTGGTAGTGGTGACGGTGGTAGTGGTGGTGGTAGTGGTGGTGACGGTGGTAGTGGTGGTGGTAGTGGTGACGGTGGTAGTGGTGGTGGTAGTGGTGGTGACGGTGGTAGTGGTGGTGGTAGTGGTGACGGTGGTGGTGGTGGCTGACGGTGGTGGTGACGATGGTAGTGGTGGTGACGGTGGTAGTGGCTGACGGTGGTGGTGACGATGGTAGTGGTGGTGGTAGTGGTGGTGGTAGTGGTGACGGTGGTAGTGGTGGTGGTAGTGGTGGTGACGGTGGTAGTGGTGGTGGTAGTGGTGGTGGTAGTGGTGGTGACGGTGGTAGTGGTGGTGGTAGTGGTGACGGTGGTAGTGGTGGCGGTGGTAGTAGTGGTGACGGTGGTAGTGGTGGTGGCTGACGGTGGTGGTGGTAGTGGTGGTGACGTCAACGACGACGATGGTAGTGGTGGTGACGGTGGTAGTGGTGGTGGTAGTGGTGGTGACGATGGTAGTGGTGGTGTTGTGTCCGCGCCAGGTCACATGATGAAGTTACGAGTGTAGTCATACTCGATGGTGGTGACGATGGTAGTGGTGGTGACGGTGGTAGTGGTGGTGACGATGGTAGTGGTGGTGGTAGTGGCGGTGACGTCAACGATGACGATGGCGGTGACGACGATGGTGTTGTTGTGTCCGCGCCAGGTCACATGATGAAGTTGCGAGTGTAGTCATACTCGATGGTGGTGACGGTGGTGGTGGTAGTGGTGGTGACGATGGTGGTGGTGTTGTTGTTGTGTCCGCGCCAGGTCACATGATGAAGTTACGAGTGTAGTCATACTCGATGGTGGTGACGATGGTAGTGGTGGTGACGGTGGTAGTGGTGGTGACGATGGTGGTGGTGGTGGTAGTAGTGGCGGTGACGTCAACGATGACGGTGACGTTCACGATGACGATGGCGGTGACGATGGTGGTGTTGCTGTGTCCGCGCCAGGTCACATGATGAAGTTACGAGTGTAGTCATACTCGATGGTGGTGACGATGGTAGTGGTGGTGACGGTGGTAGTGGTGGTGACGATGGTAGTGGTGGTGGTAGTGGCGGTGACGTCAACGATGACGATGGCGGTGACGACGATGGTGTTGTTGTGTCCGCGCCAGGTCACATGATGAAGTTACGAGTGTAGTCATACTCGATGGTGGTGACGATGGTAGTGGTGGTGACGGTGGTAGTGGTGGTGACGATGGTGGTGGTGGTGGTAGTGGCGGTGACGTCAACGATGACGACGACGAAGACGATGATGGTGGTGGTGTTGCTGTGTCCGCGCCAGGTCACATGATGAAGTTACGAGTGTAGTCATACTCGATGGTGGTGACGATGGTAGTGGTGGTGACGGTGGTAGTGGTGGTGACGATGGTAGTGGTGGTGGTAGTGGCGGTGACGTCAACGATGACGATGGCGGTGACGACGATGGTGTTGTTGTGTCCGCGCCAGGTCACATGATGAAGTTACGAGTGTAGTCATACTCGATGGTGGGGATGACCGCCTGCACGAACTTGAGGAAGATGAGGAGGTACCTGATGAGGTGGGGGAGGCGTCAAGGCAACCAACTAGCGAGTGTGTGTGTGTACACTGTGTACACTGTGTGTGTGTACACTGTGTGTGTACACTGTGTGTGTACACTGTGTGTGTGTACACTGTGTGTGTGTGTACACTGTGTGTGTGTACACTGTGTACACTGTGTGTGTGTACACTGTGTGTGTGTGTACACTGTGTGTGTACACTGTGTGTGTGTGTACACTGTGTGTACACTGTGTGTGTACACTGTGTGTGTGTACACTGTGTGTGTACACTGTGTGTGTGTGTACACTGTTTGTGTACACTGTGTGTACACTGTGTGTGTGTACACTGTGTGTGTGTGTACACTGTGTACACTCTGTGTGTACACTGTGTGTGTGTACACTGTGTGTGTGTGTACACTGTGTGTACACTGTGTGTGTACACTGTGTGTGTGTGTACACTGTGTGTACACTGTATGTGTGTGTACACTGTGTGTGTACACTGTGTGTGTGTGTACACTGTGTGTGTGTACACTGTGTGTGTGTGTACACTGTGTGTGTGCGCACACTGTGTGTACACTGTGTGTGTGTACACTGTGTGTGTGTGTGTACACTGTGTACACTGTGTGTGTATACTGTGTGTGTGTGTACACTGTGTGTGTGTGTACACTGTGTGTGTGTGTGTACACTGTGTGTACACTGTGTGTGTGTACACTGTGTGTGTGTGTGTACACTGTGTGTGTGTGTACACTGTGTGTGTGTACACTGTGTACACTGTGTGTACACTGTGTGTGTGTACACTGTGTGTGTGTAGACTGTGTGTGTGTGTACACTGTGTGTGTGTGCACTGTGTGCGTGTACACTGTGTGTGTGTACACTGTGTGTGTGTGTGTACACTGTGTGTGTGTGTGTACACTGTGTGTGTGTACACTGTGTGTGTGTGCGTGTACACTGTGTGTGTGTGCGTACACTGTGTGTGTGTGCGTGTGCACTGTGTGTGTGTACACTGTGTGTGTGTGTACACTGTGTGTGTATACACTGTGTGTGTGTGTGTGTACACTGTGTGTGTGTGCGTGTATACTGTGTGTGTGCGTGTACACTGTGTGTGTGTGCGTGTATACACTGTGTGTGTGCACTGTGTGTGTGTGTGTGTACACTGTGTGTGTGTGTGTGTACACTGTGTGTGTGCGTGTACACTGTGTGTGTGCGTGTACACTGTGTGTGTACACTGTGTGTGTGTGTGTACACTGTGTGTGTGTGTGTACACTGTGTGCGTGTACACTGTGTGTGTGTGTACACTGTGTGTGCGTGTACACTGTGTGTGTGTGTACACTGTGTGTGTGTGTGCACTGTGTGTGTGTACAGTGTTGGTACACTGTGTGTACACTGTGTGTGTACAGTGTTGGTACACTGTGTGTACACTGTGTAGTGTGTGTACAGTGCGTGTAGTGCGTGTGTACAGTGCGTGTGTACAGTGTGTGTGCAGTTTGTGTGTACAATGCGTGTGTATAGTGTGTGTACAGTGTGTGTACGGTGTGCGTATAGTGTGTGTACAGTGTGTGTACAGTGTGTGTGCAGTGTGTGTGTGCAGTGTGTGTACAGTGTGTGTGTGGTGTGTACAGTGTGTGTGCGGTGTGTACAGTGTGTGTGTGCAGTGTGTGTGTGCAGTGGGTGCAGTGTGTGTGTGTGCAGTGTGTACAGTGTGTGTGCAGTGTGTGTGCAGTGTGTGTACAGTGTGTATGCTGTGTACAGTGTGTGTGTGCAGTGTGTGTGTGCAGTGTGTACAGTGTGTGTGCAGTGTGCGTACAGTGTGTGTGTGCAGTGTGCGTACAGTGTGCAGTGTGTGTACAGTGTGTGTATGCAGTGCGTGTGTGCAGTGTGTGTACAGTGTGTACAGTGTGGTACAGTGTGTGTGTACAGTGTGTGTGTGCAGGATACATGTGCACCCCCAGTTCCCCCCCTCCCTCCGCCACCGTCTCAATGATCTTCTTCATCACCTCGGCGTGCCTGCACACACGCACACAGTGTACACACACAGTGTACACACACAGTGTACACACACAGTGTATACACACACAGTGTACACACACACACAGTGTACACACACACAGTGTACACACACAGTGTACACACACAGTGTACACACACACACAGTGTACACACACACAGTGTACACACACACAGTGTACACACACAGTGTACACACACAGTGTACACACACACACACACAGTGTACACACACACAGTGTACACACACACACAGTGTACACACACACACACACAGTGTACACACACACACACACAGTGTACACACACAGTGTACACACACACAGTGTACACACACACAGTGTACACACACACACACAGTGTACACACACACAGTGTACACACACACAGTGTACACACACAGTGTACACACACACACAGTGTACACACACAGTGTACACACACACACAGTGTACACACACAGTGTACACACGCACACAGTGTACACACACACAGTGTACACACACACAGTGTACACACGCACACAGTGTACACACACACAGTGTACACACACACACAGTGTACACACACGCAGACACACACACACAGTGTACACACACAGTGTACACACACACACAGTGTACACACACACAGTGTACACACACACAGTGTACACACACGCAGACACACACGCACACAGTGTACACACACAGTGTACACACACACACAGTGTATACACACACACACAGTGTATACACACACACACACACAGTGTACACACACGCAGACACACACACAGACACACACACACAGTGTACACACACACACAGTGTACACACATGCGCACACACAGACACACACAAACACGCACAGACACACATGCACACAGACACAAGCACACAGACAGACACACACATACAGGCACATGAGAGTGGCGACCCTGGTAGAGAGTGATGGCCGTGGTAGAGAGTGGTGGCCGTGGTAGAGAGTGGTGGCCCTGGTAGAGAGTGACGGCCCTGGTAGAGAGTGGTGGCCCTGGTAGAGAGTGGTGGCCCTGGTAGAGAGTAGCGGCCCTGGTAGAGAGTGGTGGCCGTGGTAGAGAGTGATGGCTGTGGTAGAGAGTGGTGGCCGTGGTAGAGAGTGGTGGCCCTGGTAGAGAGTGGTGGCCGTGGTAGAGAGTGGTGGCCCTGGTAGAGAGTGATGGCTGTGGTAGAGAGTGGTGGCCCTGGTAGAGAGTGATGGCCGTGGTAGAGAGTGGTGGCCGTGGTAGAGAGTGACGGCCGTGGTAGAGAGTGGTGGCCGTGGTAGAGTGACGGCCGTGGTAGAGTGGCCGTGGTAGAGAGTGGTGGCCCTGGTAGAGAGTGATGGCTGTGGTAGAGAGTGGTGGCCCTGGTAGAGAGTGGTGGCCCTGGTAGAGAGTGACGGCCGTGGTAGAGAGTGGTGGCCCTGGTAGAGAGTGGTGGCCCTGGTAGAGAGTGGTGGCCCTGGTAGAGAGTGGTGGCCCTGGTAGAGAGTGATGGCTGTGGTAGAGAGTGGTGGCCGTGGTAGAGAGTGGTGGCCCTGGTAGAGAGTGGTGGCCGTGGTAGAGAGTGGTGGCCCTGGTAGAGAGTGGTGGCCCTGGTAGAGAGTGGTGGCCCTGGTAGAGAGTGATGGCCGTGGTAGAGAGTGGTGGCCGTGGTAGAGAGTGACGGCCGTGGTAGAGAGTGGTGGCCGTGGTAGAGTGACGGCCGTGGTAGAGTGGCCGTGGTAGAGAGTGGTGGCCCTGGTAGAGAGTGATGGCTGTGGTAGAGAGTGGTGGCCCTGGTAGAGAGTGGTGGCCCTGGTAGAGAGTGACGGCCGTGGTAGAGAGTGGTGGCCCTGGTAGAGAGTGGTGGCCCTGGTAGAGAGTGGTGGCCCTGGTAGAGAGTGGTGGCCCTGGTAGAGAGTGATGGCTGTGGTAGAGAGTGGTGGCCGTGGTAGAGAGTGGTGGCCCTGGTAGAGAGTGGTGGCCGTGGTAGAGAGTGGTGGCCCTGGTAGAGAGTGGTGGCCCTGGTAGAGAGTGATGGCTGTGGTAGAGAGTGGTGGCCCTGGTAGAGAGTGGTGGCCCTGGTAGAGAGTGACGGCCGTGGTAGAGAGTGGTGGCCCTGGTAGAGAGTGGTGGCCCTGGTAGAGAGTGGTGGCCCTGGTAGAGAGTGGTGGCCCTGGTAGAGAGTGATGGCTGTGGTAGAGAGTGGTGGCCGTGGTAGAGAGTGATGGCTGTGGTGGAGAGTGGTGGCCCTAGTAGAGAGTGATGGCTGTGGTGGACAGTGGTGGCCGTGGTAGAGAGTGGTGGCCCTGGTAGAGAGTGACGGCCGTGGTAGAGAGTGGTGGCCCTGGTAGAGAGTGGTGGCCCTGGTAGAGAGTGGTGGCCCTGGTAGAGAGTGGTGGCCGTGGTAGAGAGTGGTGGCCGTGGTAGAGAGTGGTGGCCGTGGTAGAGAGTGGTGGCCCTGGTAGAGAGTGGTGGCCCTGGTAGAGAGTGATGGCTGTGGTAGAGAGTGGTGGCCCTGGTAGAGAGTGGTGGCCCTGGTAGAGAGTGACGGCCGTGGTAGAGAGTGGTGGCCCTGGTAGAGAGTGGTGGCCCTGGTAGAGAGTGGTGGCCCTGGTAGAGAGTGGTGGCCCTGGTAGAGAGTGATGGCTGTGGTAGAGAGTGGTGGCCGTGGTAGAGAGTGGTGGCCCTGGTAGAGAGTGGTGGCCGTGGTAGAGAGTGGTGGCCCTGGTAGAGAGTGGTGGCCCTGGTAGAGAGTGATGGCTGTGGTAGAGAGTGGTGGCCCTGGTAGAGAGTGGTGGCCCTGGTAGAGAGTGACGGCCGTGGTAGAGAGTGGTGGCCCTGGTAGAGAGTGGTGGCCCTGGTAGAGAGTGGTGGCCCTGGTAGAGAGTGGTGGCCCTGGTAGAGAGTGATGGCTGTGGTAGAGAGTGGTGGCCGTGGTAGAGAGTGATGGCTGTGGTGGAGAGTGGTGGCCCTAGTAGAGAGTGATGGCTGTGGTGGACAGTGGTGGCCGTGGTAGAGAGTGGTGGCCCTGGTAGAGAGTGACGGCCGTGGTAGAGAGTGGTGGCCCTGGTAGAGAGTGGTGGCCCTGGTAGAGAGTGGTGGCCCTGGTAGAGAGTGGTGGCCGTGGTAGAGAGTGGTGGCCGTGGTAGAGAGTGGTGGCCGTGGTAGAGAGTGGTGGCCCTGGTAGAGAGTGGTGGCCCTGGTAGAGAGTGGTGGCCCTGGTAGAGAGTGGTGGCCGTGGTAGAGAGTGACGGCCGTGGTAGAGAGTGACGGCCGTGGTAGAGAGTGGTGGCCGTGGTAGAGAGTGGTGGCCCTGGTAGAGAGTGATGGCTGTGGTAGAGAGTGACGGCCGTGGTAGAGAGTGACGGCCGTGGTAGAGAGTGGTGGCCGTGGTAGAGAGTGACGGCCTTGGTAGAGAGTGGTGGCCCTGGTAGAGAGTGATGGCTGTGGTAGAGAGTGGTGGCCGTGGTAGAGAGTGGTGGCCGTGGTAGAGAGTGACGGCCCTGGTAGAGAGTGGTGGCTGTGGTGGAGAGTGGTGGCCCTGGTAGAGAGTGGTGGCCGTGGTAGAGAGTGGTGGCCGTGGTAGAGAGTGACGGCCCTGGTAGAGAGTGGTGGCCCTGGTAGAGAGTGACGGCTGTGGTAGAGAGTGGTGGCCCTGGTAGAGAGTGACGGCTGTGGTAGAGAGTGGTGGCCGTGGTACAGTGGTGGCCGTGGTAGAGAGTGGTGGCCCTGGTAGAGAGTGGTGGCTGTGGTAGAGAGTGGTGGCCCTGGTAGAGAGTGGTGGCCCTGGTAGAGAGTGGCCATGGTAGAGAGTGACCGTGGTAGAGAGTGGTGGCCCTGGTAGAGAGTGGTGGCCGTGGTAGAGAGTGGTGGCCCTGGTAGAGAGTGACGGCCGTGGTAGAGAGTGGTGGCCGTGGTAGAGAGTGGTGGCCGTGGTAGAGAGTGGTGGCCGTGGTAGAGTGGCCGTGGTGGAGAGTGGTGGCCGTGGTAGAGAGTGATGGCCCTGGTAGAGAGTGGTGGCCCTGGTAGAGAGTGGTGGCCCTGGTAGAGAGTGGCCCTGGTAGAGAGTGGTGGCCCTGGTAGAGAGTGGTGGCCGTGGTAGAGAGTGACGGCCGTGGTAGAGAGTGGTGGCCCTGGTAGAGAGTGGTGGCCCTGGTAGAGAGTGGTGGCCCTGGTGGAGAGTGGTGGGGGGGTCTCTGTTCTCCTACTCCCCCCCTCCACCCCCTCTCCCTCCCCCCCCACCCCACCTGCAAGGGTGGACAGAGCACATGGGGGGCCCGGGCAGGTGGGGGTGCGTCTCCATGGTGACGGTCTTCTTTGCGTGGTCCTGGCTGATGTCCTCGTACATCTGCTCCATCGTCAATGGTTGCCGTGACTACGGCAGGGGAGGGGGGGGGCGGAGGGGAGGGGGTGGAGAGTCACAACAACAACAACAGCAGCAGCAGCAGCCGCCATTGGACACGAGTGGCTGTTGACTGCACCACCGGCGCCGCTTGCGCCAGGCTAGGTGCACCTTGAGACCGCTACGTTGTCACGTCTCTCCCCCACGTGTCTCTCCCCCACGTGTCTCACCCCCCCACGTGTCTCACCTCCCACGTGTCTCACCCCCCCACGTGTCTCACCTCCCACGTGTCTCACCCCCCACGTGTCTCACCCCCCACGTGTCTCACCCCCCCACGTGTCTCACCCCCCACGTGTCTCTCCCCCCACGTGTCTCTCCCCCCACGTGTCTCTCCCCCCACGTGTCTCACCCCCCACGTGTCTCACCCCCCACGTGTATCACCCCCCACGTGTCTCACCCCCCACGTGTCTCACCCCCACGTGTCTCTCCCCCACGTGTCTCACCCCCCACGTGTCTCACCCCCCACGTGTCTCACCCCCCACGTGTCTCACCCCCCACGTGTCTCACCCCCCACGTGTCTCACCCCCCACGTGTCTCACCCCCCACGTGTCTCACCCCCACGTGTCTCTCCCCCACGTGTCTCACCCCCCACGTGTCTCACCCCCCACGTGTCTCACCCCCCCCACGTGTCTCACCCCCCACGTGTCTCACCCCCCACGTGTCTCACCCCCCCCCCACGTGTCTCACCCCCCCACGTGTCTCACCCCCCACGTGTCTCACCCCCCACGTGTCTCTCTCCCCCCACGTGTCTCACCCCCCACGTGTCTCACCCCCCACGTGTCTCACCCCCCACGTGTCTCACCCCCCCCCCACGTGTCTCACCCCCCCACGTGTCTCACCCCCCACGTGTCTCACCCCCCACGTGTCTCACCCCCCACGTGTCTCATCCCCCCCCACGTGTCTCTCCCCCCACGTGTCTCACCCCCCACGTGTCTCACCCCCACGTGTCTCACCCCCCCCCCACGTGTCTCACCCCCCACGTGTCTCACCCCCCACGTGTCTCACCCCCCACGTGTCTCACCCCCCCCCCCACGTGTCTCACCCCCCACGTGTCTCTCCCCCACGTGTCTCACCCCCCACGTGTCTCTCTCCCCCCACGTGTCTCACCCCCCACGTGTCTCTCCCCCACGTGTCTCACCCCCCACGTGTCTCACCCCCCACGTGTCTCTCCCCCCACGTGTCTCACCCCCCACGTGTCTCTCCCCCACGTGTCTCACCCCCCACGTGTCTCTCTCCCCCCACGTGTCTCACCCCCCACGTGTCTCACCCCCCACGTGTCTCTCCCCCACGTGTCTCACCCCCCACGTGTCTCACCCCCCACGTGTCTCTCTCCCCCCACGTGTCTCACCCCCCACGTGTCTCTCCCCCACGTGTCTCTCCCCCCACGTGTCTCTCTCCCCCCACGTGTCTCTCCCCCCACGTGTCTCTCCACCCCCCCCCCCCCGTGCGTACCTCATTGTACCCCGAGAGCCAGAGGCGTGGCGTCTGGTAGTACTTGTCGTAGGTGATGTAGAGGTCGTAGGTGCGAGTCTGCAGGATGCCGTCCTCCCCCCCCCCCGGGGCCCCCCCCCCGGCCCCCCCCTCCTCCTCCTCCCCCTGGCCCCCGCGGCCCCCCCCCGCCGACGACCCCCCAGTGAAGACGCGCGAGTCCAACGTGGCCTGGGGAGCGACACGCACGCACATAGACACACGCACACACACGTAGACACACGTAGATACACACACACGTAGATACACACACACGTAGATACACACACACGTAGATACACACACGTAGATACACACACACGTAGATACACACACACGTAGATACACACACACATAGACACACACACGTAGATACACACACGTAGATACACACACGTAGATACACACACACGTAGATACACACACACGTAGATACACACACACGTAGATACACACACACGTAGATACACACACACGTAGATACACACACGTAGATACACACACGTAGATACACACACGTAGATACACACACACGTAGATACACACACGTAGACACACGCACACACACACACGTAGATACACACACACGTAGATACACATGTAGATACACACACACACACGTAGATACACACACACACACACATAGATACACACGTAGATACACACACACGTAGATACACACACACGTAGATACACACACACACGTAGATACGCACGTAGATACACACATACACAGACGTAGATACACACACACACACATAGATACACACGTAGATACACACACACACATAGATACACACGTAGATACACACACACACACGTAGATACACACACACACGTAGGTACACGCACACGCAGATACACGCACACACACACATGCGCACACACGCACGTCATGGACACGTGTACACACACGCACACACACGTATGCGCACATACACACACGTGCACGCACACACATACATACACACACACGCACACACACATACATACACACACGCACACACATACACACACGCACACAGGTGCACACACACACGTGCATACACACACGTGCACACACACACACCTACAGACACACAACAACAACCGCCATTCGCCACTAAGTGGCGGTGACGTCACCACGACGCTTGTGCCAGGCCATGTGCACCTTGAGGCCACGTGAAGTGTCGAACGCCCGCTGGCAGGAGGTCACGGGGCAGACCCAGGTGCCACGGGTCGACTGACTGAGACGAGTGGCTGATGCACCACCTGTGCCCCCTACTGTGCCAACCTGCTGTGCCATAGCCACCCGGCGCTCCGCTCGTTGTTGTGAGCGTCGCTCCTCCGCCCTCCGCTGTTGTTGGAGGGCGACTGCCTCCAACTGCCCAGTAGCATCCTTCACGAGCCTCCTCCACAGAGGCCGATCTTGACACCGCTGGTACCAGTCATCGGCAAGTCCACTCAGCTCCACGTCCTCCTGTACCACGTCACTCCATCTCTTCTCTAGCCCATGCCGCGCCCGTTTAGCCCCCTCGATCCGGCCGAACAAAAGCTGTTTTGGCATGCGGTGGCTGGGTATGCGGGCTACATGGCCCAGCCAACGCAGCCTTGCTTGCCGGAAGAGCTCACCGATGGGACCTTGCCCAGATCTTTCAAGGATTTGTGAGCTCCTCACACAATCCAGTCTGGTTACACTCAGGATGGATCGCAGGCAGGCCAGCCTAAATGTTTCTAACCGGCGAAGATGTTCCATTAGGGGGGTCCACGTTTCGCAAGTGTAGAGAAGGGAGGGAATGACCGTGGCCGAGAAGACCTGAAGCTTAGTGCGGAGCGACAGACCAGGTAGCTTCCACACAGCGTTACGCAACCGATGAAAAGATATTGCCGCTCGACTAATTCGGAGTGAGACCTCTGCTGTTAAACTGGAGCCGGTCATAAGCACACTGCCCAGGTATGGGAAACTCTCCACTCGCTCCACAACTGCCCCATCACCGATTGGGAGTTGTGGGGGTGTAGTGTCCGATGGTACAAAATACCCAGGCAGGTGCTTAGTTTTGGTGGGGCTGATGGTAAGGCCCCACCTCTTAGTGGCACGCTCCAGTCTCAGCAGCAGCGTCTCCAACTCCTCCTCTGAACAGCTATTACCCAATCATGATTCGGAGTGAGACCTCTGCTGTTAAACTGGAGCCGGTCATAAGCACACTGCCCAGGTATGGGAAACTCTCCACTCGCTCCACAACTGCCCCATCACCGATTGGGAGTTGTGGGGGTGTAGTGTCCGATGGTACAAAATACCCAGGCAGGTGCTTAGTTTTGGTGGGGCTGATGGTAAGGCCCCACCTCTCAGTGGCACGCTCCAGTTTCTCAGCAGCAGCGTCTCCAACTCCTCCTCTGAATGAGCAGCTATTACCAAATCATCAGCATACATAACGTGGTTGAGCAATAGGGAGCCATCCCTTGACCGCACCCGGGCATCGATCAGCCTCCCATTATATCTGTACCATATGGAGATTCCCCCGGTACAGCTATTGAAGGCTTCACGAACTACGTGGTCAAAATAGATGTTAAATAATGTGGGAGCCAGAGGACATCCCTGTCGCACCCCAAGGTGTACAGGGAATGGCTCTGACTCCCGGCCACGTAGTTTTACCCAGGCCCGCTCACCATCATGAAGGTCCTTAATGATTTGGAGCAGAGGGTCAGGTACTCCAAAAGCACGAAGAACAACCCAGAGCCCAGGCCTACTGATGGTATCATAGGCCTTGACCAGGTCAATAAAGCAGAGATGTAGCAGACGGACGGAAAATATGGCATCTGTGCAGGACCGCCCTTTCCTGAAACCGCATTGGGGCTCCGCAAGCCTCTCCTCAGCGTGCCTGGCAAGGCGATGTTGAATAATCCTTGCCAGGACCTTTCCCGGCACACACACCTACACACACATCTACAGACACACACACCTACAGACACACACCTACAGACACACAGACACACACCTACAGACACACACACCTACACACACATCTACAGACACACACACCGACACACACACCTACAGACACACACACACCTACAGACACACACCTACAGACACACACCTACACACACATACACACACATACACACCTACAGACACACCTACACACACATACACACCTACAGACACACACCTACACACACATACACACCTACAGACACACACACCTACAGACACACACACAAAGATAAAGATCCCCCGTATAGCCTTAACAGACTGTAGGGGCAAGTGCTATTAGCGAGCACCTATGAAGGCCAGAACGGTACACGAGGGGGTGGGTGGCCAGCACCACGCCCGACCGCCTTTGTCTCCCTAGTGGCGATGTTTACACACCACACCAGGTACTCATTTGAGGCTGAGTCGACCTAGGGGAGGCCCGGGACCGGTTCAGATAATCGTCACTGGTGTTGGCCGTGAGCGGGAATCGAACCCGGGTCGTCAGGTTCATAGCGCAGCGCGCTAACCGCTACACTATCGCTCCCCACTACACACACACACCTACACACACACACACCTACACACACACACAGACACACACACACCTGCACACACACACGCGCGTGTGGAACTTACATCATCATCAGCCTCCAATAATCCACTCTCCTCGAACTCTGCAACAAAAATGAAGGCTACCGGTTAGGACTGTGGCTGTGTGTGTGTGTCTGTGTGTGTGTCTGTGTGTGTGTCTGTGTGTGTTTGTCTGTGTGTGTGTGTCTGTGTGTGTGTCTGTCTGTGTGTGTGTGTGTCTGTGTGTGTGTGTCTGTGTGTGGGGAGTGGTGGTGCAGCGGTTAGCGCTACGCTGCGCTACGAACCCGGCGACCTGAGTTCGATTCCCGCTCACGGCCACCAACACCACCAGTGACGATTATGTGAACCGGTCCTGGGCCTCCCCTAGGTCGACTCAGCCTCAAATGAGTACCTGGTGTAGCGGTGTGTAGTGAACATCGCTAGCACTGGGGAGACAAAGGCGGCCGGGCGTGGTGCTGGCCACCCACCCCCTCGTGTGCCACAGTGCCGGTAGCCTTCACAGGTGCTGCTCGCTAACAGCACTTGCCCCTACAGTCCGTTAGAGGCTACACGGGGGACCTTTGTCTGTGTGTCTATAGGTGCTGCTCGCTACTCACAGCACTTGCCCCTACAGCATGTTAGAGGCTACACGGGGGACCTTTGTCTTTGTGGACCTCGGCACCGAGGTGCTGTGGTGGCTAGGGGATGTTGACTACCTCGCCTGGTACGCAGGAGGTCGTGGCTTCGATCCCGACTGACGCCTGCTGCTGCTGCTGCTGTATATTTGGAGTCTGCGCGTCTCGCTCATCGTCATCGTCACGGTGGTTTTGCCCTCCGTCACCTGATCACTGCTGCCCACTACTGGCTGCCCCCACCGCCACAAGGATCCACGAGAGGGCAGCAGTGAGCGGGTGACAAGGTGAGCGGGTGACAGGGTGAGCGGGTGACGGTGAGCGGGTGAGCGGGTGAGCGGGTGACAGGGTGAGCGGGTGACAGGGTGAGCGGGTGAGCGAGTGAGCGGGTGACAGGGTGAGCGGGTGAGCGAGTGAGCGGGTGACAGGGTGAGCGGGTGAGCGAGTGAGCGGGTGACAGGGTGAGCGGGTGAGCAGGTGAGCGAGTGAGCGGGTGAGCGAGTGACAAGGTGAGCGGGTGAGCGGGTGACAGGGTGAGCGGGTGACAGGGTGAGCGGGTGAGCGAGTGAGCGGGTGACAGGGTGAGCGGGTGAGCGAGTGAGCGGGTGACAGGGTGAGCAGGTGAGCAGGTGAGCGAGTGAGCGGGTGAGCGAGTGACAAGGTGAGCGGGTGAGCGGGTGACAGGGTGAGCGGGTGACAGGGTGAGCGGGTGACGGTGAGCGGGTGACAGGGTGAGCGGGTGAGCGAGTGAGCGGGTGAGCGAGTGACAAGGTGAGCGGGTGAGCGGGTGACAGGGTGAGCGGGTGACAGGGTGAGCGGGTGAGCGAGTGACAGGGTGAGCGGGTGAGCGAGTGAGCGGGTGAGCGGGTGACAGGGTGAGCAGGTGAGCGGGTGAGCGGGTGACAGGGTGAGCGGGTGAGCGGGTGAGCGGGTGAGAGGGTGAGCGGGTGAGCGTGTGACAGGGTGAGCGTGTGAGCGGGTGAGCGGGTGACAGGGTGAGTGGGTGAGCGTGTGACAGGGTGAGCGTGTGAGCGGGTGAGCGGGTGACAGGGTGACCGGGTGAGCGGGTGACAGGGTGAGCGAGTGAGCGGGTGAGCGGGTGACAGGGTGAGCGAGTGAGCGGGTGACAGGGTGAGCGGGTGACAGGGTGAGAGGGTGAGCGAGTGACAGGGTGAGCGGGTGACAGGGTCAGCGGGTGACAGGGTGAGCGGGTGACAGGGTGAGCGGGTGAGCGGGTGAGAGGGTGAGCGGGTGACAGGGTGAGTGGGTGACAGGGTGAGTGGGTGACAGGGTGAGCGAGTGAGCGGGTGAGCGAGTGAGCGGGTGAGCGAGTGGGTGACAGGGTGAGCGGGTGAGCGGGTGAGCGAGTGACAGGGTGAGCGAGTGAGCGGGTGAGGGAGTGAGCGAGCGAGCGGGTGACAGGGTGAGCGGGTGAGCGAGTGAGCGGGTGAGCGAGTGACAAGGTGAGCGGGTGACAGGGTGAGCGGGTGAGCAGGTGAGCGAGTGAGCGGGTGAGCGAGTGACAGGGTGAGCGAGTGAGCGGGTGAGCGGGTGACAGGGTGAGCAGGTGAGCGAGTGAGCGGGTGAGCGGGTGAGCGAGTGAGCGGGTGAGCGAGTGAGCGGGTGACAGGGTGAGCGGGTGACAGGGTGAGCGGGTGAGCAGGTGAGCGAGTGAGCAGGTGAGCGAGTGACAAGGTGAGCGGGTGAGCGGGTGACAGGGTGAGCGGGTGAGCAGGTGAGCGAGTGAGCGGGTGAGCGAGTGACAGGGTGAGCGGGTGAGCGGGTGAGCGAGTGAGCGGGTGAGCGGGTGACAGGGTGAGCGGGTGAGCAGGTGAGCGTGTGACAGGGTGAGCGGGTGAGCGAGTGACAAGGTGAGCGGGTGAGCGGGTGACAGGGTGAGCGGGTGAGCAGGTGAGCGAGTGAGCGGGTGAGCGAGTGACAGGGTGAGCGGGTGAGCGAGTGAGCAGGTGAGTGGCTGAGCGGGTTACAGGATAAGCGAGTGAGCGGGTGAGCGAGTGAGCGAGTGAGCGGCTGAGCGGGTGAGCGGCTGGGCGGGTGAGCGAGTGAGCGGGTGAGCGGGTGACAGGATGAGCGGGTGAGCGAGTGAGCGAGTGAGCGGCTGAGCGGGTGAGCAGGTGAGCGAGTGAGCGAGTGAGCGGGTGAGCGGGTGAGCGGGTGACAGGCTGAGCGGGTGAGCGGGTGAGCGAGTGAGCGAGTGAGCGGCTGGGCGGGTGAGCGAGTGAGCGAGTGAGCGGGTGAGCGGGTGACAAGGTGAGCGGCTGAGCGAGTGAGCAGGTGACAAGGTGAGTGGCTGAGCGGGTGACAGGATGAGCAAGTGAGCAGGTGAGCGAGTGAGCGGGTGAGCGAGTGAGTGGCTGAGCGGGTGACAGGATGAGCGGGTGACAGGGTGAGCGAGTGAGCGGGTGAGCGGGTGAGCGACTGAGCGGGTGACAGGGTGAGCGAGTGAGCGGCTGAGCGGGTGAGCGGGTGAGCGGGTGAGCGGTTGGGCGGGTGAGCGGGTGAGCGGGTGAGCGAGTGAGCGGCTGAGCGAGTGAGCGGCTGAGCGAGTGAGCAGGTGACAAGGTGAGTGGCTGAGCGGGTGACAGGATGAGCGAGTTAGCAGGTGAGCGGGTGAGCGGGTGAGTGGCTGAGCGGGTGAGCGGCTGGGCGGGTGAGCGGCTGAGCGGCACGGCCCCTGCAGTCGCTCACTCCAAGCCACCGCGGGAGGAGTCTACAGCGTGGGTGAGCGTCACGCCGACGATGCATCTACCACCACCACCACCACGTGGTCCAGCTGCTCTAATTCGTCATGGCGAGGGGAGTCGCTTCTGAACAAGAGGGCATCGACTCAGTGGGGCCTGGCATCTCACACCTGCTGTGTAACATCACACACCTGGTGTGTAACATCACACACCTGGTGTGTAACATCTCACACACCTGCTGTGTAACATCTCACACCTGGTGTGTAACATCTCACACACCTGGTGTGTAACATCTCACACCTGGTGTGTAACATCTCACACCTGCTGTGTAACATCACACACACCTGGTGTGTAACATCTCACACCTGCTGTGTAACATCTCACACACCTGCTGTGTAACATCTCACACACCTGCTGTGTAACATCTCACACCTGCTGTGTAACATCACACACCTGGTGTGTAACATCTCACACCTGCTGTGTAACATCACACAATTGGTGTGTAACATCTCACACCTGCTGTGTAACATCTCACACCTGCTGTGTAACATCACACACCTGCTGTGTAACATCACACACCTGGTGTGTAACATCTCACACACCTGCTGTGTAACATCTCACACCTGCTGTGTAACATCACACACTTGGTGTGTAACATCTCACACCTGGTGTGTAACATCACACACCTGGTGTGTAACATCTCACACCTGCTGTGTAACATCTCACACCTGCTGTGTAACATCTCACACCTGCTGTGTAACATCTCTCACACCCGCTGTGTAACATCTCACACCTGGTGTGTAACATCTCACACCTGCTGTGTAACATCACACACCTGCTGTGTAACATCACACACCTGGTGTGTAACATCTCACACCTGCTGTGTAACATCACACACTTGGTGTGTAACATCTCACACCTGGTGTGTAACATCACACACCTGGTGTGTAACATCTCACACCTGCTGTGTAACATCTCACACCTGCTGTGTAACATCTCACACCTGCTGTGTAACATCTCTCACACCCGCTGTGTAACATCTCACACCTGGTGTGTAACATCTCACACCTGCTGTGTAACATCACACACCTGCTGTGTAACATCACACACCTGGTGTGTAACATCTCACACACCTGCTGTGTAACATCTCACACCTGCTGTGTAACATCACACACTTGGTGTGTAACATCTCACACCTGGTGTGTAACATCACACACCTGGTGTGTAACATCTCACACCTGCTGTGTAACATCTCACACCTGCTGTGTAACATCTCACACCTGCTGTGTAACATCTCTCACACCCGCTGTGTAACATCTCACACCTGGTGTGTAACATCTCACACCTGCTGTGTAACATCACACACCTGCTGTGTAACATCTCACACCTGCTGTGTAACATCTCACACACCTGCTGTGTAACATCTCACACTCCCGCTGTGTAACATCTCACACCTGGTGTGTAACATCACACACCTGGTGTGTAACATCTCACACCTGGTGTGTAACATCACACACACCTGGTGTGTAACATCTCACACCTGGTGTGTAACATCTCACACCTGCTGTGTAACATCACACACCTGGTGTGTAACATATCACACCTGCTGTGTAACATCTCACACCTGGTGTGAAACATCTCACACCTGCTGTGTAACATCTCACACCTGCTGTGTAACACCTAACACACCTGCTGTGTAACATCTCACACACCTGGTGTGTAACATCTCACACGTGCTGTGTAACATCTCACACACCTGCTGTGTAACATCACACAATTGGTGTGTAACATCACACACCTTCTGTGTAACATCTCACACACCTGTTGTGTAACATCACACACCTGGTGTGTAACATCTCACACACCTGCTGTGTAACATCTCACACCTGCTGTGTAACATCTCACACCTGCTGTGTAACATCTCACACACCTGCTGTGTAACATCTCACACACCTGGTGTGTAACATCTCACACCTGCTGTGTAACATCTCACACGTGCTGTGTAACATCTCACACACCTGCTGTGTAACATCTCACACACCTGGTGTGTAACATCTCACACCTGCTGTGTAACACCACACACCTGCTGTGTAACATCTCACACCTGGTGTGTAACATCTCACACATGGTGTGTAACATCTCACACCTGCTGTGTAACATCACACACTTGGTGTGTAACATCTCACACCTGGTGTGTAACATCACACACCTGGTGTGTAACATCTCACACCTGCTGTGTAACATCTCACACCTGCTGTGTAACATCTCACACCTGCTGTGTAACATCTCACACCCGCTGTGTAACATCTCACACCTGGTGTGTAACATCTCACACCTGCTGTGTAACATCACACACCTGCTGTGTAACATCTCACACCTGCTGTGTAACATCTCACACACCTGCTGTGTAACATCTCACACTCCCGCTGTGTAACATCTCACACCTGGTGTGTAACATCACACACCTGGTGTGTAACATCTCACACCTGGTGTGTAACATCTCACACCTGCTGTGTAACATCTCACACACCTGCTGTGTAACATCTCACACACCTGCTGTGTAACATCACACACCTGCTGTGTAACATCTCACACCCGCTGTGTAACATCTCACACCCGCTGTGTAACATCTCACACCTGCTGTGTAACATCTCACACCTGCTGTGTAACATCTCACACCTGCTGTGTAACATCTCACACACCTGGTGTGTAACATCTCACACACCTGCTGTGTAACATCTCACACACCTGGTGTGTAACATCTCACACCTGCTGTGTAACATCTCACACCTGCTGTGTAACATCTCACACCTGCTGTGTAACATCTCACACCTGCTGTGTAACATCACACACCTGCTGTGTAACATCTCACACCTGCTGTGTAACATCTCACACCTGCTGTGTAACATCTCACACCTGGTGTGTAACATCTCACACCTGCTGTGTAACATCTCACACACCTGCTGTGTAACATCTCACACACCTGCTGTGTAACATCACACACCTGGTGTGTAACATCTCACACCTGCTGTGTAACATCTCACACACCTGCTGTGTAACATCTCACACACCTGCTGTGTAACATCACACACATGGTGTGTAACATCTCACACCTGCTGTGTAACATCTCACACCTGCTGTGTAACATCTCACACCTGCTGTGTAACATCTCACACCTGCTGTGTAACATCTCACACACCTGCTGTGTAACATCTCACACACCTGCTGTGTAACATCTCACACCTGCTGTGTAACATCTCACACCTGCTGTGTAACATCTCACACCTGCTGTGTAACATCTCACACCTGGTGTGTAACATCTCACACCTGCTGTGTAACATATCACACCTGCTGTGTAACATCTCACACCTGCTGTGTAACATCTCACACCTGCTGTGTAACATCTCACACCTGCTGTGTAACATCTCACACCTGCTGTGTAACATCTCACACCTGCTGTGTAACATCACACACCTGGTGTGTAACATCTCACACCTGCTGTGTAACATCTCACACCTGCTGTGTAACATCTCACACCTGCTGTGTAACATCTCACACCTGGTGTGTAACATCTCACACCTGCTGTGTAACATCTCACACCTGGTGTGTAACATCTCACACCTGCTGTGTAACATCTCACACACCTGCTGTGTAACATCTCACACACCTGGGGTGTAACATCTCACACACCTGCTGTGTAACATCTCACACACCTGCTGTGTAACATCTCACACCTGCTGTGTAACATCTCACACACCTGCTGTGTAACATCTCACACACCTGCTGTGTAACATCTCACACCTGCTGTGTAACATCTCACTCCTGCTGTGTAACATCTCACACCTGCTGTGTAACATCTCACACCTGCTGTGTAACATCACACACCTGCTGTGTAACATCTCACACACCTGCTGTGTAACATCACACACCTGCTGTGTAACATCTCACACACCTGCTGTGTAACATCTCACACCTGCTGTGTAACATCTCACACACCTGCTGTGTAACATCTCCCACCTGCTGTGTAACATCTCACACCTGCTGTGTAACATCTCACACACCTGCTGTGTAACATCTCACACCTGCTGTGTAACATCTCACACACCTGCTGTGTAACATCTCACACCTGCTGTGTAACATCTCACACACCTGCTGTGTAACATCTCACACCTGCTGTGTAACATCTCACACACCTGCTGTGTAACATCTCACACCTGCTGTGTAACATCTCACACCTGCTGTGTAACATCTCACACACCTGCTGTGTAACATCTCACACACCTGCTGTGTAACATCTCACACACCTGCTGTGTAACATCTCACACACCTGCTGTGTAACATCTCACACCTGCTGTGTAACATCTCACACACCTGCTGTGTAACATCTCACACCTGCTGTGTAACATCTCACACACCTGCTGTGTAACATCTCACACCTGCTGTGTAACATCTCACACCTGCTGTGTAACATCTCACACCTGCTGTGTAACATCTCACACACCTGCTGTGTAACATCTCACACACCTGCTGTGTAACATCTCACACCTGCTGTGTAACATCTCACACCTGCTGTGTAACATCTCACACACCTGCTGTGTAACATCTCACACCTGCTGTGTAACATCTCACACCTGCTGTGTAACATCTCACACACCTGCTGTGTAACATCTCACACCTGCTGTGTAACATCTCACACACCTGCTGTGTAACATCTCACACACCTGCTGTGTAACATCTCACACCTGCTGTGTAACATCTCACACCTGCTGTGTAACATCACACACCTGCTGTGTAACATCTCACACACCTGCTGTGTAACATCTCACACACCTGCTGTGTAACATCTCACACACCTGCTGTGTAACATCTCACACCTGCTGTGTAACATCTCACACACCTGCTGTGTAACATCTCACACACCTGCTGTGTAACATCTCACACACCTGCTGTGTAACATCTCACACCTGCTGTGTAACATCTCACACCTGCTGTGTAACATCACAAATCGTTGCACAGCCTCGAGCTTAATGGGCGATGCAGCCGCCCGCCAACAGCAGCACTTGCCCCAGAGGCCTGTTGACACAAGGCCAGGGCTACACGGGGCACCTTTGGCTTCGTGCGAGGAGGTGCCTCACCCTCCATGTCGGCTGCTTCTCCCTCGTCGTCGTCCTCGTCGTCGTCGGCGTCGCCGGCGTCGTCGTCGTCATGGACGAGGTTGGCAGAGCGGTGGGGGGCGAATCGCTCGTCCAGGGAGATCTCCCGCACAGACTCCACCACGCCGCCCAGCGCCGGGTCTGCCGGGAGATTCACCAGCTCGTTCGCAAACTCACCAGCTCGCTTACCAGCTCACCAGCTCACCAGCTCGCTCGCAAACTCACCAGCTCACCAGCTCGTTCGCTCGCTCGCCAGCTCACCAGCTCACCAGCTCGCTCGCAAGCTCGCCAGCTCACCAGCTCACCAGCTCACCAGCTCGCTCATTCGCTCGCTCGCCAGCTCACCAGCTCGCTCGCAAGCTCGCCAGCTCACCAGCTCGCTCGCTCGCTCGCAAACTCACCAGCTCACCAGCTCGCTCGCTCGCCAGCTCACCAGCTCGCTCGCAAGCTCGCCAGCTCACCAGCTCACCAGCTCGCTCGCTCGCTCGCAAACTCACCAGCTCACCAGCTCGCTCGCAAACTCGCCAGCTCACCAGCTCGCTCGCTCGCCAGCTCACCAGCTCACCAGCTCACCAGCTCGCTCGCAAGCTCGCAAACTCACCAGCTCACCAGCTCACCAGCTCGCTCGCAAACTCACCAGCTCACCAGCTCGCTCGCAAACTCACCAGCTCACCAGCTCACCAGCTCGCTCGCAAACTCACCAGCTCACCAGCTCACCAGCTCGCTCGCAAACTCACCAGCTCACCAGCTCACCAGCTCGCTCGCAAACTCACCAGCTCACCAGCTCGCTCGCAAACTCACCAGCTCACCGGCTCACCAGCTCACCAGCTCACCAGTTCACCAGCTCGCTCGCAAACTCACCAGCTCACCAGCTCGCTCGCAAACTCACCAGCTCACCAGCTCACCAGCTCACCAGCTCGCTCGCAAACTCACCAGCTCACCAGCTCGCTCGCAAACTCACCAGCTCACCAGCTCGCTCGCAAACTCACCAGCTCACCAGCTCGCTCGCAAACTCACCAGCTCACCAGCTCACCAGCTCGCCCGCCAGCTCACTCACTCACCAGCTCGCTCGCAAGCTCGCCAGCTCACCAGCTCGCCCGCCAGCTCACTCACTCACCAGCTCGCTCGCAAGCTCGCCAGCTCACTCACTCACTCACCAGCTCGCTCACTCACCAGCTCGCTCACTCACTCACCAGCTCACTCACTCACCAGCTCACTCACTCACTCACCAGCTCGCTCGTTCGCTCGCTCGCCAGCTCACCAGCTCACCAGCTCGCTCGCAAACTCGCCAGCTCACCAGCTCGCTCGCTCGCCAGCTCACCAGCTCACCAGCTCACTCGCAAGCTCGCAAGCTCACCAGCTCACCAGCTCGCTCGCAAACTCACCAGCTCACCAGCTCACCAGCTCGCTCGTTCGCTCGCTCGCCAGCTCACCAGCTTGCTCGCAAGCTCGCCAGCTCACCAGCTCGCTCGCTCGCTCGCAAACTCACCAGCTCACCAGCTCGCTCGCTCGCTCGCTCGCAAACTCACCAGCTCACCAGCTCGCTCGCTCGCCAGCTCACCAGCTCACCAGCTCGCTCGCAAGCTCGCCAGCTCACCAGCTCACCAGCTCGCTCGCTCGCAAACTCACCAGCTCACCAGCTCGCTCGCAAACTCGCCAGCTCACCAGCTCACCAGCTCGCTCGCTCGCCAGCTCACCAGCTCACCAGCTCGCTCGCAAGCTCGCAAACTCACCAGCTCACCAGCTCACCAGCTCGCTCGCAAACTCACCAGCTCACCAGCTCACCAGCTCGCTCGCAAACTCACCAGCTCACCAGCTCGCTTGCAAACTCACCAGCTCACCAGCTCACCAGCTCGCTCGCAAACTCACCAGCTCACCAGCTCGCTCGCAAACTCACCAGCTCACCAGCTCGCTCGCAAACTCACCAGCTCACCAGCTCACCAGCTCGCTCGCAAACTCACCAGCTCACCAACTCACCAGCTCGCTCGCAAACTCACCAGCTCACCAGCTCGCTCGCAAACTCACCAGCTCACCAGCTCGCTCGCAAACTCACCAGCTCACCAGCGCACCAGCTCGCTCGCAAACTCACCAGCTCACCAGCTCACTCGCAAACTCACCAGCTCACCAGCTCGCTCGCAAACTCACCAGCTCACCAGCTCGCTCGCAAACTCACCAGCTCACCAGCTCACCAGCTCGCCCGCCAGCTCACTCACTCACCAGCTCGCTCGCAAGCTCGCCAGCTCACCAGCTCGCCCGCCAGCTCACCAGCTCGCCGGCCAGCTCACTCACTCACCAGCTCGCCCGCAAGCTCGCCAGCTCACTCACTCACCAGCTCACTCACTCACCAGCTCGCTCACTCACTCACCAGCTCACTCACTCACCAGCTCACTCACTCACTCACCAGCTCGCTCGTTCGCTCGCTCGCCAGCTCACCAGCTCGCTCGCAAGCTCGCCAGCTCACCAGCTCGCTCGCTCGCTCGCAAACTCACCAGCTCACCAGCTCGCTCGCAAACTCGCCAGCTCACCAGCTCACCAGCTCGCTCGCAAACTCGCCAGCTCACCAGCTCACCAGCTCGCTCGCTCGCCAGCTCACCAGCTCACCAGCTCGCTCGCAAGCTCGCAAACTCACCAGCTCGCTCGCAAACTCACCAGCTCACCAGCTCGCTCGCAAACTCACCAGCTCACCAGCTCGCTCGCAAACTCACCAGCTCACCAGCTCGCTCGCAAACTCACCAGCTCACCAGCTCGCTCGCAAACTCACCAGCTCACCAGCTCGCTCGCAAACTCACCAGCTCACCAGCTCACCAGCTCGCTCGAAAATCACCAGCTCACCAGCTCACCAGCTCGCTCGCAAACTCACCAGCTCACCAGCTCGCTCGCAAACTCACCAGCTCACCAGCTCACCAGCTCGCTCGCAAACTCACCAGCTCACCAGCTCGCTCGCAAACTCACCAGCTCACCAGCTCACCAGCTCGCTCGCAAACTCACCAGCTCACCAGCTCGCTCGCAAACTCACCAGCTCACCAGCTCGCTCGCAAACTCACCAGCTCACCAGCTCGCCCGCCAGCTCACTCACTCACCAGCTCGCTCGCAAGCTCGCCAGCTCACCAGCTCGCCCGCCAGCTCACTCACTCACCAGCTCGCTCGCAAGCTCGCCAGCTCACTCACTCACTCACCAGCTCACTCACTCACCAGCTCGCTCACTCTCTCACCAGCTCGCTCACTCACTCACCAGCTCACTCACTCACCAGCTCACTCACTCACTCACTCACCAGCTCACTCACTCACCAGCTCACTCACTCACTCACCAGCTCACTCACTCACCAGCTCGCTCACTCACTCACCAGCTCACTCACTCACCAGCTCACTCACCAGCTCACTCACTCACCAGCTCGCTCACTCACTCACCAGCTCACTCACTCACCAGCTCGCTCACTCACTCACCAGCTCACTCACTCACCAGCTCGCTCACTCACTCACCAGCTCACTCACTCACCAGCTCACTCACCAGCTCACTCACTCACCAGCTCGCTCACTCACTCACCAGCTCACTCACCAGCTCACTCACTCACCAGCTCGCTCACTCACTCACCAGCTCACTCACTCACCAGCTCACTCACCAGCTCGCTCGCTCATTCACCAGCTAACTCACTCACTCACCAGCTCACTCACCAGCTCGCTCGCTCATTCACCAGCTCACTCACTCACTCACCAGCTCACTCACTCACTCACCAGCTCACTCACCAGCTCGCTCGCTCACTCACCAGCTCACTCGCTCACTCACCAGCTCGCTCGCTCACTCACCAGCTCGCTCGCTCACTCACCAGCTCACTCACCAGCTCACTCACTCACTCACCAGCTCGCTCACTCACTCACCAGCTCACTCACCAGCTCGCTCGCTGACTCACCAGCTCGCTCACTCACTCACCAGCTCGCTCGCTCACTCACCAGCTCGCTCACTCACCAGCTCGCTCCCTCACTCACCAGCTTGCTCACCCGCTCACTCACCAGCTCACTCACTCACCAGCTCACTCACTCACCAGCTCACTCACTCACCAGCTCACTCACTCACCAGCTCGCTCGCTCACTCACCAGCTCACTCACCAGCTCACTCACCAGCTCGCTCGCTCACTCACCAGCTCACTCACCAGCTCGCTCGCTCACTCACCAGCTCGCTCGCTCACTCACCAGCTCGCTCACTCACTCACCAGCTCACTCACTCACCAGCTCACTCACTCACCAGCTCACTCACCAGCTCACTCACTCACCAGCTCACTCACTCGCTCACCAGCTCGCTCGCTCACCAGCTCGCTCGCTCACTCACCAGCTCACTCACCAGCTCACTCACTCACCAGCTCGCTCACTCACCAGCTCGCTCACTCACTCACCAGCTCGCTCACTCACTCACCAGCTCACTCACTCACTCACTCACCAGCTCGGTCGCTCACTCACCAGCTCACTCACTCACCAGCTCGCTCACTCACTCACCAGCTCGCTCACTCACCAGCTCACTCACTCACTCACTCACCAGCTCACTCACTCACCAGCTCGCTCACTCACTCACCAGCTCGCTCGCTCGCTCACTCACCAGCTCGCTCACTCACCAGCTCGCTCACCCACCATCTCGCTCGCTCGCCCACCAGCTCGTTCGCTCACCAGCTCGCTCATTCACTCACCAGCTCGCTCGCCCACCAGCTCGCTCACTCGCTCACTCACTAGCCCACCAGCTCGTTCATTCACTCACCCGCTCGCTCGCCCACCAGCTCGCTCGCCCACCAGCTCGCTCGCCCACCAGCTCGCTCATTCACTCACCCGCTCGCTCGCCCACCAGCTCGCTCGCCCACCAGCTCGCTCACTCACTCACCAGCTCACTCACTCACCAGCTCACTCACTCACTCACCAGCTCGCTCGCTCACTCACTCACCAGCTCGCTCGCTCACCAGCTCGCTCATTCACTCACCAGCTCGCTCGCCCACCAGCTCGCTCACTCGCTCACTCACTAGCCCACCAGCTCGCTCATTCACTCACCCGCTCGCTCGCCCACCAGCTCGCTCGCCCACCAGCTCGCTCGCCCACCAGCTCGCTCATTCACTCACCAGCTCGCTCACTCACTCACCAGCTCACTCACTCACCCGCTCGCTCGCCCACCAGCTCGCTCGCCCACCAGCTCGCTCACTCACTCACCAGCTCACTCACTCACCAGCTCGCTCACTTACTCACCAGCTCACTCACTCACCAGCTCACTCACTCACCAGCTCGCTCGCTCACCAGCTCGCTCACTCACTCACCAGCTCACTCACTCACCAGCTCACTCACTCACTCACCAGCTCACTCACTCACCAGCTCGCTCACTCACTCACTCACTCACCAGCTCGCTCACTCACTCACCAGCTCGCTCACTCACCAGCTCACTCACTCACTCACCAGCTCGCTCGCTCACCAGCTCGCTCACTCACTCACCAGCTCACTCACTCACTCACCCACTCACCAGCTCACTCACTCACCAGCTCACTCACTCACCAGCTCACTCACTCACTCACCAGCTCACTCACTCACCAGCTCACTCACTCACCAGCTCACTCACTCACTCACCAGCTCACTCACTCACTCACCCACTCACCAGCTCGCTCACTCACCAGCTCACTCACTCACTCACCAGCTCACTCACTCACCAGCTCACTCACTCACTCACCAGCTCGCTCACTCACTCACCAGCTCGCTCACTCACCAGCTCGCTCGCTCACTCACTCACCAGCTCGCTCACTCACTCACCAGCTCACTCACTCACCAGCTCACTCACTCACTCACCAGCTCACTCACTCACTCACCAGCTTGCTCACTCACCAGCTCACTCACTCACCAGCTCGCTCACTCACCAGCTCGCTCGCTCACTCACTCACTCACCAGCTCGCTCGCTCGCTCACTCACTCACCAGCTCGCTCGCTCGCTCACTCACTCACCAGCTCGCTCGCTCGCTCACCAGCTCGCTCACTCACCAGCTCGCTCACTCACTCACCAGCTCGCTCGCTCGCTCACTCACTCACCAGCTCGCTCACTCACTCACCAGCTCGCTCACTCACTCACCAGCTCACTCACCAGCTCACTCACTCACCAGCTCACTCACTCACCAGCTCGCTCACGCACTCACCAGCTCGCTCGCTCGCTCACCAGCTCGCTCACCCACCAGCTCGCTCGCTCGCCCACCAGCTCGCTCGCTCACCAGCTCGCTCATTCACTCACCAGCTCGCTCACTCACCAGCTCGCTCATTCACCAGCTCGCTCATTCACTCACCAGCTCGCTCGCCCACCAGCTCCCTCACTCGCTCACCCACTAGCCCACCAGCTCGCTCATTCACTCACCAGCTCGCTCACTCACTCACCAGCTCGCTCGCTCACCAGCTCGCTCATTCACTCACCAGCTCGCTCGCCCACCAGCTCGCTCACTAGCTCACTCACTAGCCCACCAGCTCGCTCATTCACTCACCCGCTCGCTCGCCCACCAGCTCGCTCGCCCACCAGCTCGCTCATTCACTCACCCGCTCGCTCGCCCACCAGCTCGCTCGCCCACCAGCTCGCTCACTCACTCACCAGCTCACTCACTCACCAGCTCACTCACTCACTCACCAGCTCGCTCGCTCACTCACTCACCAGCTCGCTCGTTCACCAGCTCGCTCACTCACTCACCAGCTCACTCACTCACCAGCTCGCTCCCTCACTCACTCACCAGCTCACTCACTCACTCACCAGCTCGCTCACTCACTCACCAGCTCGCTCACTCACCAGCTCACTCACTCACTCACCAGCTCGCTCGCTCACCAGCTCGCTCACTCACTCACCAGCTCACTCACTCACTCACTCACCCACTCACCAGCTCACTCACTCACCAGCTCACTCACTCACTCACCAGCTCACTCACTCACCAGCTCACTCACTCACTCACCAGCTCACTCACTCACTCACCCACTCACCAGCTCGCTCACTCACCAGCTCACTCACTCACCAGCTCGCTCACTCACTCACCAGCTCGCTCACTCACTCACCAGCTCGCTCACTCACTCACCAGCTCGCTCACTCACTCACCAGCTCGCTCGCTCACTCACTCACCAGCTCGCTCACTCACTCACCAGCTCGCTCGCTCACTCACTCACCAGCTCGCTCGCTCACCAGCTCGCTCACTCACCAGCTCGCTCACTCACCAGCTCGCTCTCTCACTCACTCACCAGCTCACTCACTCACTCACCAGCTCGCTCACTCACTCACTCACCAGCTCGCTCACTCACCAGCTCGCTCACTCACCAGCTCGCTCCCTCACTCACTCACCAGCTCACTCACTCACTCACCAGCTCACTCACTCACTCACCAGCTCGCTCACTCACTCACCAGCTCGCTCACTCACCAGCTCGCTCACTCACCAGCTCACTCACTCACTCACCAGCTCGCTCGCTCGCTCACCAGCTCACTCATTCACCAGCTCACTCACTCACCAGCTCACTCACTCACCAGCTCACTCACTCACCAGCTCACTCACTCACTCACCAGCTCACTCACTCACTCACTCACCCACTCACCAGCTCGCTCACTCACCAGCTCACTCACTCACTCACCAGCTCACTCACTCACTCACCAGCTCACTTACTCACCAGCTCGCTCGCTCACTCACTCACCAGCTCGCTCACTCACTCACCAGCTCACTCACTCACTCACCAGCTCACTCACTCACTCACAAGCTCGCTCGCTCACTCACTCACCAGCTCGCTCACTCACTCACCAGCTCACTCACTCACTCACCAGCTCACTCACTCACTCACCAGCTCGCTCACTCACTCACCAGCTCACTCACTCACCAGCTCACTCACTCACTCACTCACCAGCTCGCTCACTCACCAGCTCGCTCACTCACCAGCTCGCTCACTCACTCACCAGCTCGCTCGCTCGCTCACTCACTCACCAGCTCGCTCGCTCGCTCACTCACTCACCAGCTCGCTCGCTCGCTCGCTCACTCACTCACCAGCTTGCTCGCTCGCTCACTCACTCACCAGCTCGCTCGCTCGCTCGCTCACCAGCTCGCTCACTCACCAGCTCGCTCACTCACTCACCAGCTCGCTCACTCACTCACCAGCTCGCTCGCTCGCTCACTCACCAGCTCGCTCGCTCACTCACCAGCTTGCTCGCTCACTCACTCACCAGCTCGCTCACTCACTCACCAGCTCGCTCACTCACTCACCAGCTCGCTCGCTCACTCACCAGCTCACTCACTCACCAGCTCGCTCACTCACTCACCAGCTCGCTCACTCACTCACTCACCAGCTCACTCACCAGCTCACTCGCTCACTCACCAGTTCGCTCACTCACTCACCAGCTCGCTCACTCACTCACCAGCTCGCTCGCTCACTCACCAGCTCGCTCGCTCACTCACCAGCTCGCTCACTCACTCACCAGCTTGCTCACTCGCTCACTCACCAGCTCACTCACTCACCAGCTCACTCACCAGCTCGCTCGCTCGCTCACTCACTCACCAGCTCACTCACTCACTCACCAGCTCACTCACTCACCAGCTCACTCACTCACCAGCTCACTCACTCACTCACAGACTCCCCCACACTGCCCACCGCCAGGCCTACAGAGAAGTGTGAGTGAGTGTAGGTGAGTGAAGGTGAGTGAGTGAAGGTGAGTGAGTGAAGGTGAGTGAGTGAGTGAGTGTAGGTGAGTGAGTGAGTGTAGGTGAGTGAGTGAGTGTGTGTAGGTGAGTGAGTGAGTGTAGGTGAGTGAGTGTAGGTGAGTGAGTGTAGGTGAGTGAGTGAGTGTAGGTGAGTGAGTGTAGGTGAGTGAGTGAGTGTAGGTGAGTGAGTGAGTGTAGGTGAGTGAGTGAGTGTAGGTGAGTGAGTGTAGGTGAGTGAGTGTAGGTGAGTGAGTGAGTGTAGGTGAGTGAGTGTAGGTGAGTGAGTGTTAGTGAGTGAGTGTAGGTGAGTGAGTGACTGTAGGTGAGTGAGTGTAGGTGAGTAAGTGAGTGTAGGTGAGTAAGTGAGTGTAGGTGAGTGAGTGTAGGTGAGTGAGTGAGTGTAGGTGAGTGAGTGAGTGTAGGTGAGTGAGTGAGTGTAGGTGAGTGAGTGAGTGTAGGTGAGTGTAGGTGAGTGAGTGAGTGTAGGTGAGTGAGTGTAGGTGAGTGAGTGAGTGTAGGTGAGTGTAGGTGAGTGAGTGTAGGTGAGTGAGTGAGTGTAGGTGAGTGAGTGTAGGTGAGTGAGTGAGTGTAGGTGAGTGAGTGAGTGTAGGTGAGTGAGTGTAGGTGAGTGAGTGTAGGTGAGTGAGTGAGTGTAGGTGAGTGAGTGTAGGTGAGTGAGTGAGTGTAGGTGAGTGAGTGTAGATGAGTGAGTGTAGGTGAGTGAGTGAGTGAGTGTAGGTGAGTGAGTGAGTGTAGGTGAGTGAGAGGTGAGTGAGTGAGTGTAGGTGAGTGAAGGTGAGTGAGTGAGTGTAGGTGAGTAAGTGTAGGTGAGTGAGTGTAGGTGAGTGAGTGAGTGTAGGTGAGTGAGTGTAGGTGAGTGAGTGAGTGTAGGTGAGTGAGTGTAGGTGAGTGAGTGAGTGTAGGTGAGTGAGTGAGTGTAGGTGAGTGAGTGTAGGTGAGTGAGTGTTAGTGAGTGAGTGTAGGTGAGTGAGTGACTGTAGGTGAGTGAGTGTAGGTGAGTGAGTGTAGGTGAGTGAGTAAGTGAGTGTAGGTGAGTGAGTGTAGGTGAGTGAGTGAGTGTAGGTGAGTGAGTGAGTGTAGGTGAGTGAGTGAGTGTAGGTGAGTGAGTGTAGGTGAGTGAGTGAGTAGGTGAGTGAGTGAGTGTAGGTGAGTGAGTGAGTGTAGGTGAGTGAGTGTAGGTGAGTGAGTGTAGGTGAGTGAGTGAGTGTAGGTGAGTGAGTGAGTGTAGGTGAGTGAGTGTAGGTGAGTGAGTGTAGGTGAGTGAGTGAGTGTAGGTGAGTGAGTGAGTGTAGGTGAGTGAGTGAGTGTAGGTGAGTGAGTGTAGGTGAGTGAGTGAGTGTAGGTGAGTGAGTGAGTGTAGGTGAGTAAGTGTAGGTGAGTAAGTGAGAGTAGGTGAGTGAGTGAGAGTAGGTGAGTGAGTGAGTGTAGGTGAGTGAGTGAGTGTAGGTGAGTGAGGTGTAGGTGAGTGAGTGTAGGTGAGTGAGTGAGTGTAGGTGAGTGAGTGTAGGTGAGTGAGTGAGTGAGTGTAGGTGAGTGAGTGAGTGTAGGTGAGTGAGTGTAGGTGAGTGAGTGAGTGTAGGTGAGTGAGTGAGTGTAGGTGAGTGGTGAGTGGGTAGGTGAGTGTGTGAAGTGGAGGAGTGTTAGTGAGGTAAGTGAGTGTAGGTGAGTGAGTGAGTGAGGAGAGTGAGTGTTAGTGAGTGAGTGTAGGTGAGTGAGTGAGTGATAGTGAGTGAGTGTAGTGAGGTGAGTGTAGGTGAGTGAGTGTAGGTGAGTGAGTTGTAGGTGAGTGAGTGAGTGTAGGTGAGTGAGTGTAGGTGAGTGAGTGTATGAGTGTAGGTTAGTGAGTGACTGTAGGTGAGTGAGTGTAGGTGAGTGAGTAAGTGAGTGTAGGTGAGTGAGTGTAGGTGAGTGAGTGAGTGTAGGTGAGTGAGTGTAGGTGAGTGAGTGAGTGAGTAAAGGTGAGTAAGTGAGTGAGTGTAGGTGAGTGAGTGTAGGTGAGTGAGTGTAGGTGAGTGAGTGAGTGTAGGGGAGTGAGTGTAGGTGAGTGAGTGTAGGTGAGTAAGTGAGTGTAGGAGTGAGTGAGTGGAGGTGAGTGGAGTGAGTGTAGGTGAGTGAGTGAGTGTAGGTGAGTGAGTGAGTGTAGGTGAGTGAGTGAGTGTAGGTGAGTGAGTGTAGGTGAGAGTGAGTGTAGGTGAGTGAGTGAGTGTAGGTGAGTGAGTGAGTGTAGGTGAGTGAGTGTAGGTGAGTGGTGAGTGAGTGAGTGATGTGTAGGTGAGTGAGTGAGTGTAGGTGAGTGAGTGAGTGTAGGTGAGTGAGTGAGTGTAGGTGAGTGAGTGTAGGTGAGTGAGTGAAGGTGAGTGAGTGTAGGTGAGTGAGTGAAGGTGAGTGAGTGTAGGTGAGTGAGTGAGTGGAGTGTAGGTGAGTGAGTAAGTGTAGGTGAGTGAGTGAGTGTAGGTGAGTGAGTGTAGGTGAGTGAGTGAGTGTAGGTGAGTGAGTGAGTGTAGGTGAGTGTAGGTGAGTGAGTGAGTGTAGGTGAGTGAGTGTAGGTGAGTGAGTGTAGATGAGTGAGTGAGTGTGGTGAGTGAGTGTAGGTGAGTGAGTGGAGTAGGTGAGTGAGTGAGTGTAGGGAGTGAGTGAGTGTAGGTGAGTGAGTGTAGGTGAGTGAGTGAGTGTAGGTGAGTGAGTGTAGGGGTGAGTGAGAGTAGGTGAGTGAGTGTAGGTGAGTGAGTGAGTGTAGGTGAGTGAGTGTAGGTGAGTGAGTGAGTGTAGGTGAGTGAGTGAGTGAAGGTGAGTGAGTGAGTGAGTGTAGGTGAGTGAGTGTAGGTGAGTGAGTGAGTGTAGGTGAGTGAGTGAAGGTGAGTGAGTGAGTGTAGGTGAGTGAGTGTAGGTGAGTGAGTGAGTGTAGGTGATTGAGTGTAGGTGAGTGAGTGTAGGTGAGTGAGTGAGAGTAGTGAGTGAGATGAGTGTAGGTGAGTGAGTGTATGTGAGTAAGTGAGTGTAGGTGAGTGAGTGAGTGAAGGTGAGTGAGTGTTAGTGAGTAAGTGAGTGTAGGTGAGTGAGTGAGTGTAGGTGAGTGAGTGAGTGTTAGTGAGTGAGTGAGTGTAGGTGAGTGAGTGGTAGGTGAGTGAGTGAGTGTAGGTGAGTGAGTGTTAGTGAGTAAGTGAGTGTAGGTGAGTGAGTGAGTGTAGGTGAGTGAGTGAGTGTTAGTGAGTGAGTGAGTGTAGGTGAGTGCGTGTAGGTGAGTGAGTGTAGGTGAGTGAGTGAGTGTAGGTGAGTGAGTGAGTGTAGGTGAGTGAGTGTAGGTGAGTGAGTAAGTGAGTGTAGGTGAGTGAGTGAGTGTAGGTGAGTGAGTGAGTGAGTGTAGGTGAGTGAAGGTGAGTGAGTGAGTGAGTGTGGGTGAGTGTTAGTAGAGTGTAGGTGAGTGTAGGTGAGTGAGTGTAGGTGAGTGAGTGAGTGTAGGTGAGTAAGTAAGTGAGTGTAGGTGAGTGGGTGTAGGTGAGTGAGTGAGTGTAGGTGAGTGAGTGAGTGTAGGTGAGTGAGTGAGTGTAGGTGAGTGAGTGAGTGTAGGTGAGTGAGTGTAGGTGAGTGAGTGTAGGTGAGTAAGTGAGTGTAGGTGAGTGAGTGAGTGAGTAAAGGTGAGTAAAGTAAGTGAGTGTAGGTGAGTGAGTGAGTGTAGGTGAGTGAGTGAATGTAGGTGAGTGAGTGTTAGTGAGTGTAGGTGAGTGTAGGTGAGTGAGTGAGTGTAGGTGAGTGAGTGAGTGTAGATGAGTGAGTGAGTGTAGGTGAGTGAGTGTAGGATGAGTGAGTGAAGGTGAGTGAGTGTAGGTGAGTGAGTGAGTGTAGGTGAGTAAGTGAGTGTAGGTGAGTGAGTGAGTGTAGGTGAGTGAGTGTAGGTGAGTGAGTGAGTGTAGGTGAGTGAGTGTTAGTGAGTGAGTGAGTGTAGGTGAGTGAGTGTAGGTGAGTGAGTGAGTGTAGGTGAGTGAGTGTTAGTGAGTGAGTGAGTGTTAGTGAGTGGTGAGTGTTAGTGAGTAAGTGAGTGTAGGTGAGTGAGTGAGTGTTAGTGAGTAAGTGAGTGTAGGTGAGTGAGTGAGTGAGTGTAGTGAGTGAGGTGAGTGTAGGTGAGTGAGTGAGTGTCAAGTCTGACTGGGTGGTGGTGAGTGTAGGTGAGTGAGTGTAGGTGAGTGAGTGTAGATGAGTGAGTGTAGGTGAGTGAGTGAGTGTAGGTGAGTGAGTGTAGGTGAGTGAGTGAGTGTAGGTGAGTGAGTGTTGGTGAGTGAGTGTTAGTGAGTAAGTGAGTGTAGGTGAGTGAGTGAGTTGTAGGTGAGTGAGTGAGTGAGTGTAGGTGAGTGGTGAGTGTAGGTGTCCGGCAAAACAACCCCCTACCTCCTCGCGGTGCCGGACGGGCAACTCTGTCGTGGACAGCGCTGTGGGGGGAGATCCAATTTTGATTGGCTCCTCCCCTCATGGCATATGTGTCCACCACAGGGGCTAAACGGGGGCTCTGGACGGGTGCGAGGGGCTGGTAACCCCTCCACCTTCAATTAATTACCACGAAACTACGAATTAAACTGAAATATGTAACAACTAAGCTTGTGCCGGAGGCCCCGGGGGGCCAGGCGTCTATGACGTCTCCTGGCCAAACCCCAATTGGCGGAGCCAGGAGATTGAATACCTACCCTCGGGGCTACTCCAGAAACAACGAAAAGCCACTACGGTTGGCCACGTGGAATGTTCGAACGCTCACTGCAGAGGAGAGGCTGCCACTCCTCTGTCGGGAGCTGGACCGGTACCGCCTGGATCTATGCGGCATTCAGGAGGTCCGGTGGACCGGCTCTGGCTCCTGCCACCATGAGGGGTGGACAGTCCTCTACTCGGGGCAGCAGACTGCCAAACAACAGGGTGTGGGTCTTCTTTTGAACAAAAGAATGAAGGGGGCGTGGGAGCGTGGCGGTGAGGTGTGGGAAGCTGTAAGCCCCAGGCTACTTTGGGCTCGCCTTCCCATCAACCGGAGGCGAGGAATGGTGGTCGTGGTTACTTATGCCCCCACCGAAGATGAACATCCGTGGAGGGATGCAGGCAAAGCCGATGAGTCAGATGCCTTCTATGACCTCCTGTCACAGGTGCTGGCTAAAGTGGCCCCTCGGGATAGAGTCATCATGTTGGGTGACTTCAATGCCCGAGTTGGTCATGATACTGGCACCTGGTCTGGAGTGATTGGAGGGCATGGGCCAGATCAGCTCAATAACAACGGTAGGAGGCTGCTAGATTTTTGTGCAGCCCATGGGCTTGTAATTACCAACACGCTGTTCCGGCATCGGCGCATCCACACAACATCATGGATGCATGCCGGGTCCAAGCAAGAACATCTGCTGGACTACATAGTGACGGACCAGCGAATGCGAGCCCATGTCCTTGACACCAGGACCTACCGTGGAGCTGATCTGCCCTCTGACCATCGACTAGTCATCTGTAAGATGCGCCTGCCATTCTTCCACTCCGGTGGTGGGTGTACACCCAGGACCCCATTCCAACCTAAAGTGGCCTGGTCTCAGTTATCTGATGAAAGTTGCAAGCGAGAATTTCATCATCGCTTGCGGCTGGGATTGGCATCGTCCCCGACTCCTCCTGATGTCGAGGGTAAATGGGCGAGGTTTAGGACTGTGACTCATGCAGCTGCAATGGCTGCTTTGGGTATGCGGTCCAGACCTCCCCAGACACCCTGGATGACAGAGGAGTTGTTCAGGATGGTTGAGAAAAAGCGACAGGCCCACTGTCATCGGCTACAGAATCACACGTCAGAGAATGAGGAGGCTTACCGCAGCCTTCGCTCGGAGGTTCGGAGAGCCGTGAGGCGCTGCAAGGATGGGTGGTGGTCGCGGGTTGCTGAGGAGATGGAGTCTGCCTCAGTGGCCCGTGATCACAAATCTCTATTTAACTCCATCAAAAAAGTAACCTGCAGCGCCACACCTATTACCATCATTAGGGGAAAAAACGGTGATCCAATTTCCGACCCCCAGGAACAGGTTCGCAGATTTGCTGAGCATTTCTGTGAGGTCCTGGGGGAGGGAAAATCCCTCAGCCAGGAAAACATCGCGGCACAAAGTGAGGATGACCCTGCTGAGGCTGCGGTGCCTCAAATATTGGATGAAGTCACCCCCTGTGAGTGGCTGGCTGAGGTGCCATCTGCTGAGGAAGTATTGAAGGCGATCCGGAGTCTGAGACCAGGAAAGGCAGCGGGCAGAGATGATCTCCCAAGCGAAATGCTGAGGGAGGGTGGCGTTTGTGCACAGACTGCCCTATATGACATCATAACAACAGTCTGGACCACTGGACGGGTTCCGCAGGATTGGAAGGATGCCCTGGTGGTCCCCCTTTTTAAGAAGGGGGACCGCACAGACTGTAACAACTACAGGGGCATCTCACTCCTCAGTGTGCCGGGAAAGGTCCTGGCAAGGATTATTCAGCATCGCCTTGCCAGGCACGCTGAGGAGAGGCTTGCGGAGCCCCAATGCGGTTTCAGGAAAGGGCGGTCCTGCACAGATGCCATATTTTCTGTCCGTCTGCTACAGCAGAGGTGTAGGGAATTCCAACAAGACCTACATCTCTGCTTTATTGACCTGGTCAAGGCCTATGATACCATCAGTAGGCCTGGGCTCTGGGTCGTTCTTCGTGCTTTTGGAGTACCTGACCCTCTACTCACGATCATTAAGGACCTTCATGATGGTGAGCGGGCCCGGGTAAAACTACGTGGCCGGGAGTCAGAGCCATTCCCTGTACACCTTGGGGTGCGACAGGGATGTCCTTTGGCTCCCACATTATTTAACATCTATTTTGACCACGTAGTTCGTGAAGCCTTCAATAGCTGTACCGGGGGAATCTCCATATGGTACAGATATAATGGGAGGCTAATCGATGCCCGGGTGCGGTCAAGGGATGGCTCCCTATTGCTCAACCACGTTATGTATGCTGATGACTTGGTAATAGCTGCTCAGTCAGAGGAGGAGTTGGAGACGCTGCTGCTGAGACTGGAGCATGCCACTAAGAGGTGGGGCCTTACCATCAGCCCCACCAAAACTAAGCACCTGCCTGGGTATTTTGTACCATCGGACACTCCACCCCCACAACTCCCAATCGGTGATGGGGCAGTTGTGGAGAGAGTGGAGAGTTTCCCATACCTGGGCAGTGTGCTTATGACTGGCTCCAGTTTAACAGCAGAGGTCTCACTCCGAATCAGTCGAGCGGAAATATCTTTTCATCGGTTGCGTAACGCTGTGTGGAAGCTACCTGGTCTGTCGCTCCGCACTAAGCTTCAGGTCTTCTCGGCCACGGTCATTCCCTCCCTTCTCTATGCTTGCGAAACGTGGACCCCCCTAATGGAACATCTTCGCCGGTTAGAAACATTTAGGCTGGCCTGCCTACGATCCATCCTGGGTTTAACCAGACTGGATTGTGTGAGGAGCTCACAAATCCTTGAAAGATCTGGGCAGGGTCCCATCGGTGAGCTCCTCCGGCAGGCAAGGCTGCGATGGCTGGGTCATGTAGCCCGCATGCCCAGCCACCGCATGCCGAAACAGCTTTTGTTTGGCCGGATTGAGGGGGCTAAGCGGGCGCGGCACGGGCTAGAGAAGAGATGGAGTGATGTGGTACAGGAGGACGTGGAGCTGAGTGGACTTGCCGATGACTGGTACCAGCGGTGTCAAGATCGGCCTCTGTGGAGGAGGCTCGTGAAGGATGCTACTGGGCAGTTGGAGGCAGTCGCCCTCCAACAACAACGGAGGGCGGAGGAGCGACGCTCACAACAGCGAGCGGAGCGCCGGGTGGCTAAAGCACAGCAGGTTGGCACAGTAGGGGGCACAGGTGGTGCATCAGCCAGTCATCTCAGTCAGTCGACCCGTGGCACCTGGGTCTGCCCCGTGACCTCCTGCCAGCGGGCGTTCGACACTTCACGTGGCCTCAGGGTGCACATAGCCTGGCACAAGCGTCGTGGTGACGTCACCGCCACTTAGTGGCGAATGGCGGTTGTTGTTGTTGTTGTTGTTGTAGGTGAGTGAGTGAGTGTAGGTGAGTGAGTGTAGGTGAGTGAGTGAGTGTAGGTGAGTGAGTGTAGGTGAGTGAGTGAGTGTAGGTGAGTGAGTGTAGGTGAGTGAGTGTAGGTGAGTGAGTGAGTGTAGGTGAGTGAGTGTAGGTGAGTGAGTGTAGGTGAGTGAGTGAGTGTTAGTGAGTGAGTGAGTGTAGGTGAGTGAGTGTTAGTGAGTGAGTGAGTGGGTGAGTGAGTGAGTGAGTGGGTGAGTGAGTGAGTGTAGGTGAGTGAGTGTTAGTGAGTAAGTGAGTGTAGGTGAGTGAGTGTAGGTGAGTGAGTGAGTGTAGGTGAGTGAGTGAGTGTAGGTGAGTGAGTGTTAGTGAGTGAGTGTAGGTGAGTGAGTGTAGGTGAGTGAAGGTGAGTGAGTGTAGGTGAGTGTTAGTGAGTGTTAGTGAGTAAGTGAGTGTATGTGAGTAGGTGAGTGTAGGTGAGTGAGTGAGTGCCAAGTCTGACCTGGGTGGTGGTGAGTGTCCACCCAGCCACCATCTCCATCCTCCTCCTCAATGATGGCCTCCTGCTCCTCTGAGTACTCCATCTGCTTGCAGCGTTTGTAGCAGGGTACTGCTCCCACCACCACAACCACAACAACAACAACCACAACAACAACCACAACCACAACAACAACCACATATAGGAATAGGTTTTACCCTTTTAACTGGCACAAAAACTGACACCTTTATTCAAGGCATCGTGTTTGCAATAACCACAACACAAGCAGTCAAAATGCAAACAAAAAAAGACAACTCTGATAATAATAATATTGGCACTGTCCTTGAATTTGATTGGTCCACACCCGAGACGGCTTTTCTTAGAGCCCCTTAGTCTCTCCATTGGTGTTGGACCAGAAGACGCCAAAAGGCGTACAACTCAGAAACAGCGCCACTATCAGAGTATTGAGGGCTCGGGGTGAGCACTTACATTATGAGACCTCCTTTTGCGCCTGTTAAAAGGGTAAAACCCATTTCTATATCTTGTTACTGGCAAAGCAGGTCTCATAATGTAAAAAAAACACCACCACAACAACAACGACAACAACAACAACCACAACAACAACAACAAAGATCCCCCACACAGCCTCAACGGACTGCCGGGGCAAAGTGGATGTGTCACCAGCACACGCACACACACAGCACCACACACATACACACAGCACCACACACACACACACAGCAACACACACAGCACCACACGCACACACACAGCACCACACACACACACAGCACCACACATACACACAGCACCACATACACACACACAGCACCACACACACACACAGCACCACACACATACACACAGCACCACACGCACACACACAGCAACACACACATACACACAGCACCACACACATACACACAGCACCACACACACACAGCACCACACACATACACACAGCACCACACGCACACACACAGCACCACACACATACACACAGCACCACATACACACAGCACCACACACACACAGCACCACACACACACAGCACCACACATACACACAGCACCACACATACACACAGCACCACACACACACAGCACCACACACAAACACACAGCACCACACACACACAGCACCACACATACACACAGCACCACACACACACACACAGCACCACACACATACACACATACACACACACAGCACCACACACACACAGCAACACACACACAGCACCACACGCATACACACAGCACCACACATACACACAGCACCACACACACACAGCACCACACACACACAGCACCACACACACACAGCACCACACACACACAGCACCACACACACACACACATACACACAGCACCACATACATACACACAGCACCACACACATACACACAGCACCACACACATACACACACAGCACCAAACACATACACACAGCAACACACATACACACAGCACCACACACATACAGCACCACACACAAACACACAGCACCACACACATACACACACATACACACAGCACCACACATACACACAGCACCACACACACACACAGCACCACACACACACACACAGCACCACACACATACACACAGCACCACACGCACACACACAGCACCACACACATACACACAGCACCACACACATACACACAGCACCACACGCACACACACAGCACCACACACATACACACAGCACCACACACATACACACAGCACCACACACATACACACAGCACCACACACACAGCACCACACACATACACACAGCACCACACACACACACAGCACCACACACACACACACAGCACCACACACACACACAGCACCACACACACACACACAGCACCACACGCACACACACAGCACCACACGCACACACACAGCACCACACGCACACACACAGCACCACACACACACACACAGCACCAAACACATACACACAGCACCACACACATACACACAGCACCAAACACATACACACAGCAACACACATACACATAGCACCACACACACACACAGCACCACACACATACACACAGCACCAAACACATACACACAGCACCACACATACACACAGCACCACACACATACACACAGCACCACACACATACACACACACAGCACCACACACACACACAGCACCACACACATACACACAGCACCACACACACACATACAGCACCACACACATACAGCACCACACACATACACACAGCAACACACATACACACAGCACCACACACATACAGCACCACACACACAGCACCACACACACACAGCACCACACACACACAGCACCACACACATACACGCAGCACCACACACATACACAGCACCACACACATACACACAGCACCACACACACACACAGCACCACACACACACACACAGCACCACACACACACACACAGCACCACACACATACACACAGCCCCACACACATACACACAGCAACACACACAGCCCCACACACATACACACAGCAACACACACAGCAACACACACATACACACAGCACCACACACAGCACCACACACATACACACAGCACCACACACAGCACCACACACACACAGCACCACACACATACACACAGCACCACACACATACACACAGTACCACACACATACACACAGCACCACACACATACACACAGCAACACACACACACACACACAGCACTACACACAAACCACACACATACACACAGCACCACACACACACACAGCACCACACACATACACACAGCAACACACACATACACACAGCACCACACACATACACACAGCAACATACACACAGCACCACACACACACACACAGCACCACACACATACACACAGCAACACACACATACACACAGCAACACACACATACACACAGCACCACACACATACACACAGCACCACACACATACACACAGCACCAAACACATACACACAGCAACATACACACAGCACCACACACATACACACAGCACCACACACATACACAGAGGACCACACACATACACACAGCACCACACGCACACACACAGCACCACACACATACACACAGCACCAAACACATACACACAGCAACATACACACAGCACCACACGCACACACACAGCACCACACACATACACACAGCACCACACGCACACACACAGCACCACACACATACACACAGCACCACACACACACACACAGCACCACACACACACAGCACCACACGCACACACACAGCACCACACACATACACACAGCACCACACATACACACAGCACCACACAAACACAGCCACACACACACACACACAAAGCAACACACACATACACACATACACACACACAGTACCACACGCATACACACAGCACCACATACAGCAACACACAGCACCACACACATACACACAGCACCACACACATACACACAGCAACACACACAGCAACACACACAGCAACACAGCAACACACACATACATACACACAGCACTATACAAATACACACAGCACCACACACACATACACACAGCACCAGACAGCACCACACACATACACACAGCAACACAAACATACACACAGCACCACACGCACACACACAGCACCACACGCACACACAGCACCACACGCATACACACAGCACCACACGCATACACACAGCACCACACACATACAGCAACACACACAGCAACACATACAGCAACACACACATACACACAGGACCACACGCATACACACAGTACCATATGCATACACACAGCACCACACGCATACACACAGCACCACACGCATACACACAGCACCACACGCACACACACAGCACCACACACATACACATACAGCACCACACACATAAACACAGCAACACACACACACTGCACCACACACACACTGCACCACACACACACCACACACACACCGCACACACACACCGCACACACACACACCGCACACACACACCGCACACACACCACACGCACACCGCACACCACACACACACACCACACACACACCACACACACACCACACACACAACACACACACACACACCAGACACACCACACCACACACACCACACACACCACACACACACCACACACACCACACACACACCACACACACACCACACACACACCACACACACACACACCAGACACACACACCGCACACCACACCACACACACCACACACACACCACACACACACCACACACACACACCACACACACCACACACACCACACACACCACACACCACACACACTACACACACACACCACACACCGCACACACACCACACACACACCACACACACACACCACACACACCACACACACACCACACCACACACACACCACACACCACACACACCACACCACACACACCACACCACACACACCACACACACACCACACACACCACACACACCGCACACCACAACACACACACCACACCACACACCACACACACACCACACACACCACAACAACACACCGCACACACACCACACACACACCCACACCACACACACCACACACCACACACACCACCACACACACCACACACACCGCACACACACCACACACACACACACCACACACACCGCACACACACCACACACACACCACACACACACACACCACACACACCACACACACACACACACACCACACACACCACACACACACACACCACACACACCACACACACACCACACCACACACACCGCACACACACCACACACACCACACCACACACACCACACACACACA
>NW_027422604.1:784162-1139162 GCF_048934315.1 Petromyzon marinus | reverse complement strand
GTGTGACGACGTGTGACGTGTGACGATGTGTGACGACGTGTGACGATGTGTGACGACGTGTGACGACGTGTGACCACGTGTGACGTGTGACGATGTGTGACGACGTGTGACGATGTGTGACGACGTGTGACGACGTGTGACGACGTGTGACGACGTGTGACGTGTGACGACGTGTGACGATGTGTGACGATGTGTGACGACGTGTGACAATGTGTGACGACGTGTGACGATGTGTGACGACGTGTGACGACGTGTGATGACGTGGATGTGACATGGATGCGTGACGACGTGGACGTGTGACGCGTGACGTGTGACGTGTGACAATGTGTGACGTGTGACGTGTGACAATGTGTGACGCGTGACGACGTGGACGTGTGACGACGTGTGACGTGTGACGTGTGACAATGTGTGACGTGTGACGTGTGACGTGTGACGACGTGTGACGTGTGACGTGTGACGTGTGACGACGTGTGACGTGTGACGACGTGTGACGACGTGGACGTGTGACGTGTGACGACGTGTGACGACGTGTGACGACGTGGACGTGTGACGACGTGTGACGACGTGGATGTGACATGGATGCGTGACGACGTGGATGTGTGACGTGTGACGTGTGACGACGTGTGACGACGTGGATGTGACGTGTGACGACGTGGATGTGTGACGTGTGACGTGTGATGACGTGGATGTGACGTGTGACGACGTGGATGTGTGACGTGTGACGTGTGACGACGTGGACGTGTGACGATGACGTGTGACGATGTGTGACGACGTGGATGTGTGATGTGTGACGATGTGTGACAATGACGTGTGACGACGTGGATGTGACATGTGACAATGTGTGACGATGTGTGACGACGTGGATGTGACGTGTGACGATGTGTGACGACGTGGACGTGTGACGACGTGGATGTGTGACGTGTGACGATGTGTGACAATGACGTGTGACGACGTGGATGTGACATGTGACAATGTGTGACGATGTGTGACGACGTGGGTGTGACGTGTGACGTGTGACAATGTGTGACAATGTGTGACGACGTGTGACGTGTGACGTGTGACGATGTGTGACGACGTGGATGTGACGTGTGACGACGTGTGACGACGTGTGACGTGTGACGACGTGGATGTGACGTGTGACAATGTGTGACGACCGTCTCCCGTGCCCTCACCGTTGCGGGTGATGAGGAACTGCTGCCCTCGGGGGAAGTACGTCTTGACCCGGGCCTCCTCTCCCATCGCCCTGCGGGGTACACGCAGGGTACACACAGGGTACACACAGGGTACACACAGGGTACACACAGGGTACACGCAGGGTACACACAGGGTACACACAGGGTACACGCAGGGTACACACAGGGTACACACAGGGTACACACAGGGTACACGCAGGGTACACGCAGGGTACACACAGGGTACACACAGGGTACACGCAGGGTACACACAGGGTACACACAGGGTACACACAGGGTACACACAGTACACACAGGGTACACACAGGGTACACACAGGGTACACACAGGGTACACACAGTACACACAGGGTACACACAGGGTACACACAGGGTACACACAGGGTACACACAGTACACACAGAGTACACACAGGGTACACACAGGGTACACACAGGGTACACACAGTACACACAGAGTACACACAGGGTACACACATGGTACACACAGGGTACACACAGGGTACACACAGAGTACACGCAGGGTACACACAGGGTACACACAGGGTACACACAGAGTACACACAGGGTACACACAGGGTACACGCAGTACACACAGTGTACACGCAGGGTACACACAGGGTACACGCAGGGTACACGCAGGGTACACACAGGGTACACGCAGGGTACACACAGGGTACACACAGGGTACACACAGTACACACAGAGTACACACAGGGTACACACAGAGTACACACAGGGTACACACAGGGTACACACAGTACACACAGAGTACACACAGGGTACACACAGGGTACACACAGGGTACACACAGGGTACACACAGTACACACAGGGTACACAGGGTACACGCAGGGTACACACAGGGTACACACAGGGTACACACAGGGTACACACAGTACACACAGGGTACACAGGGTACACACAGGGTACACACAGGGTACACGCAGAGTACACGCAGGGTACACGCAGGGTACACACAGGGTACACACAGGGTACACGCAGGGTACACGCAGGGTACACGCAGGGTACACACAGGGTACACGCAGGGTACACGCAGTACACACAGTGTACACGCAGGGTACACACAGGGTACACGCAGGGTACACGCAGGGTACACACAGGGTACACGCAGGGTACACACAGGGTACACACAGGGTACACACAGTACACACAGAGTACACACAGGGTACACACAGAGTACACACAGGGTACACACAGGGTACACACAGTACACACAGAGTACACACAGGGTACACACAGGGTACACACAGGGTACACGCAGGGTACACGCAGGGTACACACAGGGTACACACAGAGTACACACAGGGTACACACAGAGTACACAGGGTACACGCAGAGTACACACACAGAGTACACACAGGGTACACACAGGGTACACACAGAGTACACACAGGGTACACACAGGGTACACAGGGTACACACAGGGTACACACAGGGTACACACAGGGTACACAGTGTACACGCAGGGTACACACAGGGTACACACAGAGTACACACAGGGTACACACAGAGTACACACAGGGTACACACAGAGTACACACAGTACACACAGGGTACACACAGGGTACACACAGGGTACACATAGAGTACACACAGGGTACACACAGGGTACACACAGGGTACACACAGGGTACACGCAGAGTACACGCAGGGTACACACAGGGTACACACAGGGTACACATAGAGTACACACAGGGTACACACAGGGTACACATAGAGTACACACAGGGTACACACAGGGTACACACAGGGTACACGCAGAGTACACGCAGGGTACACACAGGGTACACACAGGGTACACACACAGGGTACACACAGAGTACACACAGGGTACACACACAGTACACACAGGGTACACACAGTACACACAGAGTAAACGCAGGGTACACACACAGGGTACACACAGAGTGTGTAGTGTATAGTGTAGTGTATAGTGTAGTGTATAGTGTATAGTAGTGTATAGTAGTGTAGTGTATAATGTAGTGTATAGTGTAGTGTATAGTAGTGCACAGTATAGTGTACAGTATAGTGTAGTGTATAGTGTAGTGTATAGTCGTGTATAGTGTAGTGTATAGTAGTGTATAGTATAGTGTGTAGTGTATAGTGTAGTGTATAGTATAGTGTGTAGTAGTGTAGTGTATAGTGTAGTGTATAGTGTAATGTGTAGTGTAGTGTATAGTGTAGTGTATAGTGTAGTGTATAGTGTAGTGTATAGTGTAGTGTATAGTGTAGTGTATAGTGTAGTGTATAGTGTAGTGTATAGTGTAGTGTGTAGTGTATAGTGTAGTGTATAGTGTAGTGTATAGTGTAGTGTATAGTGTGTAGTGTATAGTGTAGTGTATAGTGTGTAGTGTATAGTGTGTAGTGTATAGTGTAGTGTATAGTGTAGTGTATAGTGTAGTGTATAGTGTAGTGTGGCCCCAGGTTGCCCGTTTCAGGCTCAGCCGACCCAGGGGAGGCCCAGGAACTTTCCCCGAAGCAAGGAGGGCAGGGGGGGGCAGGGGGGGGGCAGGGGGGGGCAGGGGGGAGGGCAGGGGGGGGGGCAGGGGGGGCAGGGGGGGGCAGGGGGGCAACTTGAGATGTTTGTGGGGGGCCTCCACGCCGGTGCTCACCATTGCCAGGTTGGGCAGTGATGGACGAGATGCTCACCAGCAGCAATGAACTGTGTGACGACACAGCCACCATCATCACCATCATCATCACCACCATCATCACCATCATCAGCATCATCACCACCATCATCACCATCATCACCATCATCACCATCATCATCATCACCACCATCATCACCATCATCACCATCATCACCACCATCATCACCATCATCACCACCATCACCATCATCAGCATCATCATCATCACCATCATCATCATCACCATCATCATCATCACCATCATCACCATCATCATCACCACCATCATCACCATCATCATCAGCATCATCACCATCATCATCACCACCATCATCACATTCATCATCACCATCATCACCATCATCAGCATCATCATCATCACCACCATCAGCATCATCACCACCATCAGCATCATCACCACCATCACCACCATCATCACCATCATCATCACCACCATCATCATCATCACCATCATCATCACCATCATCACCACCATCATCACCACCATCATCACCACCATCATCATCACCATCATCACCATCATCACCATCATCACCATCATCATCATCATCACCACCATCAGCATCATCACCACCATCACCACCATCATCACCATCATCATCACCACCATCATCATCACCATCATCACCACCATCATCACCATCATCATCACCACCATCATCATCATCATCACCATCAGCATCATCATCACCACCATCATAATCACCATCATCACCACCATCATCATCACCATCATCACCACCATCATCACCATCATCATCACCATCATCACCACCATCATCACCATCATCATCACCACCATCATCATCATCATCACCATCAGCATCATCATCACCACCATCATAATCACCATCATCACCACCATCATCATCACCATCATCACCACCATCATCACCATCATCATCACCATCATCATCATCAACATAATCATCATCAACATCATCACCATCAGCATCATCAGCATCATCACCATCAGCATCATCACCATCAGCATCATCACCATCAGCATCACCATCATCACCATCACCACCACCATCATCATCATCATCACCATCATCACCACCATCATCACCACCACCACCATCATCACCATCATCACCACCATCACCACCATCATCACCACCATCATCACCACCATCATCATCACCATCATCACCACCATCATCACCATCATCACCACCATCACCACCACCATCATCACCATCATGACCATCACCACCATCACCATCACCACCATCATCATCACCACCATCATCATCACCATCACCACCATCATCATCATCAGCATCACCATCATCACCATCATCACCATCATCATCATCAACATCATCATCACCATCATCACCATCATCACCATCATCATCACCATCATCACCATCATCACCACCACCACCATCATCACCATCATCACCACCACCATCATCATCACCATCATCACCACCACCATCATCATCACCATCATCACCATCATCATCACCACCACCATCACCACCATCACCATCACCACCACCATCACCATCACCACCATCATCATCATCACCATCATCATCATCACTATCATCATCACCACCACCACCATCGTCACCATCACCACCACCATCATCATCACCATCACCACCATCATCATCATCACCACCACCATCATCACCATCACCGCTACCATCACGACCATCACCACCACCACCATCATCATCACCACCAACACCACCATCATCACCGCAACCATCACCACCATCACCACCACCATCACCATCACCACCATCACCACCACCATCACCACCATCACCATCACCACCATCACCATCACCGCTACCATCACCATCACCGCTACCATCACCACCACCATCACCACCATCACCACCACCATCACCACCATCACCACCACCATCACCACCACCAACACCATCACCACCACCATTACCACCACCACCATCACCACCATCACCACCACCAACACCATCACCACCATCACCACCACCGTCACCACCACCATCACCATCACCACCATCACCACCACCAACACCATCACCATCACCACCACCATCACCACCACCATCACCACCATCACCACCATCACCACCACCAACACCACCATCACCACCACCATCACCATCACCACCACCAACACCATCACCACCATCACCATCACCACCACCATCACCACCACCATCACCACCACCATCACCACCACCAACACCATCACCATCACCACCAACACCATCACCACCACCACCATCACCACCATCACCACCACCACCATCACCACCATCAACACCAACAACACCATCACCATCACCACCACCATCACCACCACCAACACCACCATCACCACCACCAACACCACCATCACCATCACCACCACCAACACCATCACCACCATCACCATCACCACCACCATCACCATCACCACCACCATCACCACCACCATCACCACCATCACCATCACCACCACCATCACCATCACCACCACCATCACCACCACCATCACCATCACCACCACCATCACCACCACCATCACCATCACCACCACCATCACCATCACCACCACCACCACCATCACCACCACCAGCACCATCACCACCACCATCACCACCATCACCACCATCACCACCATCACCACCACCATCACCACCATCACCACCACCATCACCACCATCATCATCACCATCACCACCACCATCACCATCACCACCACCACCAACACCACCATCACCATCACCACCACCACCACCATCACCACCACCACCAGCACCATCACCACCACCATCACCACCATCACCACCACCACCATCACCACCAACACCATCACCACCACCATCACCACCACCATCATCATCGCCACCTCCGATTAGCACCTACGGTGCGCGAAACAAGTTCAACATGCACACATCACTATCATCACTATCACCACAATCATCACTATCATCACCACAATCATCACCACTATCATCACTATCACCACAATCATCACTATCATCACTATCACCACAATCATCACCACTATCATCACCACCACAATCATCACCACTATCATCACCACCACCATAATCATCACCAAAGACAAAGGTCCCCCGTGTAGCCTCTAACAGACTGTAGGGGCAAGTGCTGTTAGCGAGCAGCACCTGTGAAGGCTACCGGCACTGTGGCACACGAGGGGGTGGGTGGCCAGCACCACGCCCGGCCGCCTTTGTCTCCCCAGTGCTAGCGATGTTTACTACACACCGCCACACCAGGTACTCGTTTGAGACTCAGTCGACCTAGGGGAGGCCCAGGACCGGTTCAGATAATCGTCACTGGTGGTGTTGGTGGCCGTGAGCGGGAATCGAACTGGGGTCGCCGGGTTCGTAGCGCAGCGTAGCGCTAACCGCTGCACCACCGCTCCCACAACCACCACCATCATCATCATCACTACCACAATCACAACCACCACCATCACTACCACAATCACCACCACCATCATCACTACCACAATCACCACCACCATCATCATCACTACCACAATCACCACCACCACCGCCATCATCATCACTACCACAATCACCACCACAACCATCATCATCATCACTACCACAATCACAACCACCACCACCATCATCACTACCACAATCACCACCACCATCATCACTACCACAATCACAACCACCACCACCACCACCATCATCACTACCACAATCACAACCACCATCATCATCATCACTACCACAATCACAACCACCACCACCATCATCACTACCACAATCACCACCACCATCATCACTACCACAATCACAACCACCACCACCACCACCATCATCACTACCACCATCATCATCATCATCACCATCATCACCACCATCATCACCACCACCACCATCATCACCATCATCACCACCATCACCACCATCATCACCACCATCATCACCACCATCATCATCACCATCATCACCACCATCATCACCATCATCACCACCATCACCACCACCATCATCACCATCATGACCATCACCACCATCACCATCACCACCATCATCATCACCACCATCATCATCACCATCACCACCATCATCATCATCAGCATCACCATCATCACCATCATCACCATCATCATCATCAACATCATCATCACCATCATCACCATCATCACCATCATCATCACCATCATCACCATCATCACCACCACCACCATCATCACCATCATCACCACCACCATCATCATCACCATCATCACCACCACCATCATCATCACCATCATCACCATCATCATCACCACCACCATCACCACCATCACCATCACCACCACCATCACCATCACCACCATCATCATCATCACCATCATCATCATCACTATCATCATCACCACCACCACCATCGTCACCATCACCACCACCATCATCATCACCATCACCACCATCATCATCATCACCACCACCATCATCACCATCACCGCTACCATCACGACCATCACCACCACCACCATCATCATCACCACCAACACCACCATCATCACCGCAACCATCACCACCATCACCACCACCATCACCATCACCACCATCACCACCACCATCACCACCATCACCATCACCACCATCACCATCACCGCTACCATCACCATCACCGCTACCATCACCACCACCATCACCACCATCACCACCACCATCACCACCATCACCACCACCATCACCACCACCAACACCATCACCACCACCATTACCACCACCACCATCACCACCATCACCACCACCAACACCATCACCACCATCACCACCACCGTCACCACCACCATCACCATCACCACCATCACCACCACCAACACCATCACCATCACCACCACCATCACCACCACCATCACCACCATCACCACCATCACCACCACCAACACCACCATCACCACCACCATCACCATCACCACCACCAACACCATCACCACCATCACCATCACCACCACCATCACCACCACCATCACCACCACCATCACCACCACCAACACCATCACCATCACCACCAACACCATCACCACCACCACCATCACCACCATCACCACCACCACCATCACCACCATCAACACCAACAACACCATCACCATCACCACCACCATCACCACCACCAACACCACCATCACCACCACCAACACCACCATCACCATCACCACCACCAACACCATCACCACCATCACCATCACCACCACCATCACCATCACCACCACCATCACCACCACCATCACCACCATCACCATCACCACCACCATCACCATCACCACCACCATCACCACCACCATCACCATCACCACCACCATCACCACCACCATCACCATCACCACCACCATCACCATCACCACCACCACCACCATCACCACCACCAGCACCATCACCACCACCATCACCACCATCACCACCATCACCACCATCACCACCACCATCACCACCATCACCACCACCATCACCACCATCATCATCACCATCACCACCACCATCACCATCACCACCACCACCAACACCACCATCACCATCACCACCACCACCACCATCACCACCACCACCAGCACCATCACCACCACCATCACCACCATCACCACCACCACCATCACCACCAACACCATCACCACCACCATCACCACCACCATCATCATCGCCACCTCCGATTAGCACCTACGGTGCGCGAAACAAGTTCAACATGCACACATCACTATCATCACTATCACCACAATCATCACTATCATCACCACAATCATCACCACTATCATCACTATCACCACAATCATCACTATCATCACTATCACCACAATCATCACCACTATCATCACCACCACAATCATCACCACTATCATCACCACCACCATAATCATCACCAAAGACAAAGGTCCCCCGTGTAGCCTCTAACAGACTGTAGGGGCAAGTGCTGTTAGCGAGCAGCACCTGTGAAGGCTACCGGCACTGTGGCACACGAGGGGGTGGGTGGCCAGCACCACGCCCGGCCGCCTTTGTCTCCCCAGTGCTAGCGATGTTTACTACACACCGCCACACCAGGTACTCGTTTGAGACTCAGTCGACCTAGGGGAGGCCCAGGACCGGTTCAGATAATCGTCACTGGTGGTGTTGGTGGCCGTGAGCGGGAATCGAACTGGGGTCGCCGGGTTCGTAGCGCAGCGTAGCGCTAACCGCTGCACCACCGCTCCCACAACCACCACCATCATCATCACTACCACAATCACAACCACCACCGCCATCATCATCACTACCACAATCACAACCACCACCATCATCACTACCACAATCACAATCACCACCACCATCATCATCACTACCACAATCACAATCACCACCACCATCATCATCACTACCACAATCACAACCACCACCATCATCACTACCACAATCACAATCACCACCACCATCATCATCACTACCACAATCACAACCACCACCATCATCACTACCACAATCACAATCACCACCACCATCATCATCACTACCACAATCACAACCACCACCATCATCATCACTACCACAATCACAACCACCACCATCATCACTACCACAATCACCACCACCATCATAACTACCACAATCACCACCATCATCATCACTACCACAATCACCACCACCACCGCCATCATCATCACTACCACAATCACCACCACAATCACCACCACCATCATCACTACCACAATCACAACCACCACCATCATCATCACTACCACAATCACAACCACCACCACCATCATCATCACTACCACAATCACAACCACCACCACCACCATCATAACTACCACAATCACCACCACCACCATCATCATCACTACCACAATCACAACCACCACCACCATCATCACTACCGCAATCACCACCACAATCACCACCACCATCATCACTACCACAATCACAACCACCACCATCATCACTACCACAATCACCACCACCATCATCACTACCACAATCACCACCACCATCATCATCACTGCCACAATCACAATCACCACCAGCATCATCACTACCACAATCACCACCACCATCATCATCATCACTACCACAATCACCACCGCCATCATCATCACTACCACAATCACCACCACCACCATCATCATCACTACCACAATCACAACCACCACCATCATCACTACCACAAGCACCACCACCATCATCACTACCACAATCACAACCACCACCACCACCACCATCATCACTACCACAATCACAACCACCATCATCATCACTACCACAATCACAACCACCACCACCATCATCATCACTACCACAATCACAACCACCACCATCATCACTACCACAATCACCACCATCATCACTACCACAATCACCACCATTATCATCATCACTGCCACAATCACAATCACCACCACCATCATCATCACTACCACAATCACCACCACCATCATCATCACTACCACAATCACCACCGCCATCATCATCACTACCACAATCACAATCACCACCACCATCATCATCATCACTACCACAATCACCACCGCCATCATCATCACTACCACAATCACAATCACCACCACCATCATCATCATCACTACCACAATCACCAACGCCATCATCATCACTACCACAATCACAATCACCACCATCATCATCACTACCACAATCACCACCGCCATCATCATCACTATCACAATCACCACCGCCATCATCATCACTACCACAATCACAATCACCACCACCATCATCATCACTACCACAATCACCACCGCCATCATCATCACTACCACAATCACCACCACCATCATCATCACTACCACAATCACCACCGCCATCATCATCACTACCACAATCACAATCACCACCACCATCATCATCACTACCACAATCACCACCACCACCGCCATCACCTCCTCAGGCGTGAGGACTCCCGTCTCTCGGAACTTGGACTCCTGAAACGGGAAGAAATCCCCAAATCACCACCGCACAGCAATCACCTCGCGGGCAAAGGCAAAGCTCCCCCGTGTAGCCTCAACAGATTGTCGGGGCAAGTGCCGTGAGCGTGTGGCAGCAGAGAACATCACAGCAAGTACCTCTCACTCACACAGCAAGTACCTCTCACTCACACGGCAAGTACCTCTCACTCACACGGCAAGTACCTCTCACTCACACGGCGAGTACCTCTCACTCACACGGCAAGTACCTCTCACTCACACCGCGAGTACCTCTCACTCACACGGCAAGTACCACTCACATGGCGAGTACCTCTCACTCACAGGGCGAGTACCTCTCACTCACACGGCAAGTACCTCTTACTCACACGGCGAGTACCTCTCACTCACACGGCAAGTACCTCTCACTCACACCGCGAGTACCTCTCACTCACACGGCGAGTACCTCTCACTCACACAGCAAGTACCTCTCACTCACACGGCAAGTACCTCTCACTCACACGGCAAGTACCTCTCACTCACACGGCAAGTACCTCTCACTCACACGGCAAGTACCTCTCACTCACACCGCGAGTACCTCTCACTCACACGGCAAGTACCACTCACATGGCGAGTACCTCTCACTCACACGGCAAGTACCTCTCACTCACACGGCAAGTACCTCTCACTCACACGGCGAGTACCTCTCACTCACACGGCAAGTACCTCTCACTCACACCGCGAGTACCTCTCACTCACAGGGCAAGTACCACTCACTCACACGGTGAGTACCTCTCACTCACACAGCAAGTACCTCTCACTCACACGGTGGGTACCTCTCACTGACACGGAAAGTACCTCTCACTCACACCGCGAGTACCTCTCACTCACACGGCGAGTACCTCTCACTCACACGGCGAGTACCTCTCACTCACACGGCGAGTACCTCTCACTCACACTGCGAGTACCTCTCACTCACAAGGCAAGTACCTCTCACTCACAGGGCGAGTACCTCTCACTCACACGGCGAGTACCTCTCACTCACACGGCGAGTACCTCTCACTCACACGGCAAGTACCTCTCACTCACACCGCGAGTACCTCTCACTCACAAGGCAAGTACCTCTCACTCACAGGGCGAGTACCTCTCACATACACGGCAAGTACCTCTCACACAGCAAGTACCTCTCACTCACACGGCAAGTACCTATCACTCACACGGCAAGTACCTCTCACTCACACGGCGAGTACCTCTCACTCACAAGGCAAGTACCTCTCACTCACACGGCAAGTACCTCTCACTCACAGGGCGAGTACCTCTCACATACACGGCAAGTACCTCTCACACAGCAAGTACCTCTCACTCACACGGCAAGTACCTATCACTCACACGGCAAGTACCTCTCACTCACACGGCGAGTACCTCTCACTCACAAGGCAAGTACCTCTCACTCACAGAGCGAGTACCTCTCACTCACAGAGCGAGTACCTCTCACTCACACGGTGAGTACCTCTTACTCACAGGGCGAGTACCTCTCACTCACAGGGCGAGTACCTCTCACTCACACGGTGAGTACCTCTCACTCACAGGGCGAGTACCTCTCACTCACACGGTGAGTACCTCTCACTCACACGGCAAGTACCTCTCACTCACACGGCAAGTACCACTCACTCACATGGTGAGTACCTCTCACTCACACGGTGAGTACCTCTCACTCACAGGGCGAGAACCTCTCACTCACAGGGCGAGTACCTCTCACTCACACGGTGAGTACCTCTCACTCTCACGGTGAGTACCTCTCACTCACACGGTGAGTACCTCTCACTCACACGGTGAGTACCTCTCACTCACAGGGCGAGAACCTCTCACTCACAGGGCGAGTACCTCTCACTCACACGGTGAGTACCTCTCACTCACACGGCAAGTACCTCTCACTCACACCACGAGTACCTCTCACTCACACGGCGAGTACCTCTCACTCACACGGCAAGTACCTCTCACACACACGGCAAGTACCTCTCACTCACACAGCAAGTACCTCTCACACACATGGCAAGTACCTCTCACTCACACAGCAAGTACCTCTCACTCACACGGTGAGTACCTCTCACTCACACGGCAAGTACCTCTCACACACACGGCAAGTACCTCTCACTCACACAGCAAGTACCTCTCCCTCACACGGTGAGTACCTCTCACTCACACGGCAAGTACCTCTCACTCACACGGTGAGTACCTCTCACTCACAGGGCGAGTACCTCTCACTCACACGGCAAGTACCTCTCACTCACACGGCGAGTACCTCTCACTCACACGGCGAGTACCTCTCACTCACACCGCGAGTACCTCTCACTCACAGGGCGAGTACCTCTCACTCACACCGCGAGTACCTCTCACTCACAGGGCGAGTACCTCTCACTCACAGAGCGAGTACCTCTCACTCACAGAGCGAGTACCTCTCACTCACACGGTACCTCTCACTCACACGGTGAGTACCTCTCACTCACAGGGCGAGTACCTCTCACTCACAGGGCGAGTACCTCTAACACGGCAAGTACCTCTCATTCACACGGCGAGTACCTCTCACTCACACGGTGAGTACCTCTCACTCACAGGGCGAGTACCTCTCACTCACACGGTGAGTACCTCTCACTCACACCACGAGTACCTCTCACTCACACGGCGAGTACCTCTCATTCACACGGCGAGTACCTCTCACTCACATGGTGAGTACCTCTCACTCACAGGGCGAGTACCTCTCCCTCACACGGTGAGTACCTCTCACTCACACAGCAAGTACCTCTCACTCACACGGTGAGTACCTCTCACTCACATGGTGAGTACCTCTCACTCACAGGGCGAGTACCTCTCCCTCACACGGTGAGTACCTCTCACTCACACGGCAAGTACCTCTCACTCACACGGTGAGTACCTCTCCCTCACAGGGCGAGTACCTCTCACTCACACAGCAAGTACCACTCACTCACACGACAAGTACCTCTCACTCACACGACAAGTACCACTCACTCACACGGCAAGTACCTCTCACTCACACGGTGAGTACCTCTCACTCACACGGTGAGTACCTCTCACTCTCACGGTGAGTACCTCTCACTCTCACGGTGAGTACCTCTCACTCACACGGCGAGTACCTCTCACTCACACGGCAAGTACCTCTCACTCACACGGCGAGTACCTCTCACTCACACGGCAAGTACCCCTCACACACACGGCAAGTACCTCTCACTCACACAGCAAGTACCTCTCACACACACGGCAAGTACCTCTCACTCACACAGCAAGTACCTCTCACTCACACGGTGAGTACCTCTCACTCACACGGCAAGTACCTCTCACACACACGGCAAGTACCTCTCACTCACACAGCAAGTACCTCTCCCTCACACGGTGAGTACCTCTCACTCACACGGCAAGTACCTCTCACTCACACGGTGAGTACCTCTCACTCACAGGGCGAGTACCTCTCACTCACACGGCAAGTACCACTCACTCACACGACAAGTACCTCTCACTCACACGACAAGTACCACTCACTCACACGGCGAGTACCTCTCACTCACACGGCGAGTACCTCTCACTCACATGGCGAGTACCTCTCACTCACACGGTGAGTACCTCTCACTCACACGGCAAGTACCTCTCACTCTCACGGTGAGTACCTCTCACTCACACGGTGAGTACCTCTCACTCACACGGCAAGTACCTCTCACACACACGGTGAGTACCTCTCACTCACACGGTGAGTACCTCTCACTCACATGGCAAGTACCTCTCACACACACGGCAAGTACCTCTCACTCACACCGTGAGTACCTCTCACTCACACGGCAAGTACCTCTAACACGGCGAGTACCTCTATCACGGCGAGTACCTCTCACTCACAGGGCGAGTACCTCTCACTCACACGGTGAGTACCTCTCACTCACACCGCGAGTACCTCTCACTTACACGGCAAGTACCTCTCACTTACACGGCGAGTACCTCTCACTCACAGGGCGAGTACCTCTCACTCACACGGTGAGTACCTCTCACTCACACCGCGAGTACCTCTCACTTACACGGCAAGTACCTCTCACTTACACGGCAAGTACCTCTCACTCACACGGCGAGTACCTCTCACTCACACCGCGAGTACCTCTCACTCACACGGCAAGTACCTCTCACTCACACCGCGAGTACCTCTCACTCACACGGCAAGTACCTCTAACACGGCGAGTACCTCTATCACGGCGAGTACCTCTCACTCACACGGCAAGTACCTCTCACTCACACGGTGAGTACCTCTCACTCACACGGCAAGTACCTCTCACTCACACGGCAAGTACCTCTCACTCACACGGTGAGTACCTCTCACACGGTGAGTACCTCTCACTCACACGGTGAGTACCTCTCACTCACAGGGCGAGTACCTCTCACTCACACGGCGAGTACCTCTCACTCACAGGGCGAGTACCTCTCACTCACACGGCAAGTACCTCTCACTCACACGGCAAGTACCTCTCACTCACACGGCGAGTACCTCTCACACGGCAAGTACCTCTCACTCACACGGCGAGTACCTTTAACAGGGTGAGTACCTCTCACTCACACGGTGAGTACCTCTCACTCACACGGCAAGTACCACTCACTCACACGACAAGTACCTCTCACTCACACGACAAGTACCACTCACTCACACGGCGAGTACCTCTCACTCACACGGCGAGTACCTCTCACTCACATGGCGAGTACCTCTCACTCACACGGTGAGTACCTCTCACTCACACGGCAAGTACCTCTCACTCTCACGGTGAGTACCTCTCACTCACACGGTGAGTACCTCTCACTCACACGGCAAGTACCTCTCACTTACACGGCGAGTACCTCTCACTCACAGGGCGAGTACCTCTCACTCACACGGTGAGTACCTCTCACTCACACCGCGAGTACCTCTCACTTACACGGCAAGTACCTCTCACTTACACGGCAAGTACCTCTCACTCACACGGCGAGTACCTCTCACTCACACCGCGAGTACCTCTCACTCACACGGCAAGTACCTCTCACTCACACCGCGAGTACCTCTCACTCACACGGCAAGTACCTCTAACACGGCGAGTACCTCTATCACGGCGAGTACCTCTCACTCACACGGCAAGTACCTCTCACTCACACGGTGAGTACCTCTCACTCACACGGCAAGTACCTCTCACTCACACGGCAAGTACCTCTCACTCACACGGTGAGTACCTCTCACACGGTGAGTACCTCTCACTCACACGGTGAGTACCTCTCACTCACAGGGCGAGTACCTCTCACTCACAGGGCGAGTACCTCTCACTCACACGGCAAGTACCTCTCACTCACACGGCAAGTACCTCTCACTCACACGGCGAGTACCTCTCACACGGCAAGTACCTCTCACTCACACGGCGAGTACCTTTAACAGGGTGAGTACCTCTCACTCACACGGTGAGTACCTCTCACTCACACGGCGAGTACCTCTCACTCACACGGCAAGTACCTCTCACTCACACGGCGAGTACCTTTAACAGGGTGAGTACCTCTCACTCACACGGTGAGTACCTCTCACTCACACGGCGAGTACCTCTCACTCACACGGCAAGTACCTCTCACTCACACGGCGAGTACCTTTAACACGGTGAGTACCTCTCACTCACACGGTGAGTACCTCTCACTCACACGGCAAGTACCTCTCACTCACACGGCAAGTACCTCTCACTCACACGGCGAGTACCTCTCACACGGCAAGTACCTCTCACTCACACGGCGAGTACCTCTCACTCACACGGCAAGTACCTCTCACTCACACGGCGAGTACCTCTCACTCACACGGCAAGTACCTCTCACTCACACGGCGAGTATCTCTAACACAGCAAGTACCTCTCACTCACACGGCGAGTACCTCTCACTCACACGGCAAGTACCTCTCACTCACACGGCGAGTATCTCTAACACAGCAAGTACCTCTCACTCACACGGCAAGTACCTCTCACTCACACGGTGAGTACCTCTCACACGCACGGCAAGTACCTCTCACTCGCACGGCGAGTACCTCTCACTCACACGGTGAGTACCTCTCACTCGCACGGCGAGTACCTCTCACTCACACGGCAAGTACCTCTCACTCACACGGTGAGTACCTCTCACACACACGGCAAGTACCTCTCACTCACACGGCAAGTACCTCTCACTCACACGGCAAGTACCTCTCACTCACACGGTGAGTACCTCTCACTCACACGGGAAGTACCTCTCACTCACACGGCAAGTACCTCTCACTCACACGGTGAGTACCTCTCACACACACGGCAAGTACCTCTCACTCACACGGTGAGTACCTCTCACTCACACGGTGAGTACCTCTCACTCACAGGGCGAGTACCTCTCACTCACACGGCGAGTACCTCTCACTCACAGGGCGAGTACCTCTCACTCACACGGCGAGTACCTCTAAGACGGTGAGTACCTCTCACTCACACGGCAAGTACCTTCAGAACCGGGGTGAGGTATTCAGCCACTCCCAGCGCCGTGCCGCGGACCGAGTTGATGACGCTCTGCATGGCTCCCTGCAATGAACGCCGAACTATCAATACACCAATCAATACACCAATCAATACACCAATCAATACACCAATCAATACACCAACACAATCAATAAAGCAATCAATTAACCAATCAATAAGCTAATCAATAAGGCTATCAATAAACTAATCAATAACCAATCAATAAACTAATCAATAAACCAATCAATCAATAATCCAATCAATAAACCAATCGGGAAGTTGACCGATGTAACTAAAACGACGCAAAGTCGAGTGGGCGCGACGTAAATCGAGACGCCGTCGAGTGAACGCGACGTAAACCGAGACAGAGACGAGTGGATGCGGCTTAAACCGAGTCGAGTAGACGCCACGTAAATCGAGACAAAGTCGAGAAGACGCGACGTAAACCGAGACACATAGTAGAGTGGGGGCGACGTAAACCGAGACGCAAAGTCGAGTGGGCGCGGCGTAAACCGAGACAGAGACGAGTTGACGCGACGTAAACCGAGACGCCAACTCTCGTGCACGCGGCGTAAACCGAGACACAGACGAGTGGACGCGACGTAAACCGAGACGCTAAGCCGAGTGGACGCGGCGTAAACCGAGACACAGAGACGAGTGGACGCGACGTAAACCGAGACGCAAAGTCGAGTGGACGCGGCTTAAACCGAGACGCAAAGTCTAGTGGACGCGGCGTAAACCGAGACACAGAGTGGAGGTTGTGGAGGCGAGTGCGGCACGCACGGCTCGGCCTCGCTCGCTCAGCTACAAAACACCGACACCCCCACCCAACATGGCCGACAGGAAGCCACAACGCCCCCCCTCTCTCCCACACTGCGCATGCGCAGAAGGACGGCGTGGTGAGGGCGGTCGGGGGGACGCGGCGCTTATCCGCCTTGGGAATTATGAAGCTAAACCCCCAGGCCCACCCCCCATTTGTACCGGCCAATCAGCGCGAGGCAAATGATGTTTATGCGCTTTACGGTTTTTAAAAACTGTCCCCCCTATCGCCCCTCCCATACCTTCACCACCAACCAATCAACTCCCTCCTCCACATCCCCCCCCACCTTTCCAACCAATAACCAACTCACTCTTCCACCCCCACCGCCCCCGCATCATCCCCACTAACCAATCAGCTCCGATGCTCCACACCGCCCCCACCCACCTTCCCCACCAACCAATCAGCTCCCTCCTCTACCTCCCCCTTCCTACTCGACTAACCAATCAGATAGCCCTCTCTACCCCCCCCCCAGCCTGGCAGCTTGGTGGGAGGACGTGGAAGTGGATTTGAGAGTCACGTGCTTAGCGATGACGTCACGCAAAGAGGAAGCAGTGGGAGAAGAAATGTTAGGTGATGACGTCGCGCAGCTCCGGCATCACATGACGTCATAGTTTAAATTGACAATTATGCCACTGGTTCTTCACGTTCTACAGATGTAGATGTCACTGGTTCTTCACGTTCTGCAGATGTAGATGCCACTGGTTCTTCACGTTCTGCAGATGTAGATGCCACTGGTTCTTCACGTTCTGTAGATGTAGATGCCACTGATTCTAAGATGTAGATGCCGCTGGTTCTTCACGTTCTGCAGATGTAGATGCCACGGGTTCTTCACGTTCTGCAGATTTAGATGCCACTGGTTCTTCACGTTATACAGATGTAGATGCCACTGGTTCTTCACGTTCTGCAGATGTAGAAGCCACTGGTTCTTCACGTTCTGTAGATGTAGATGCCACTGGTTCTTCACGTTCTGCAGATGTCTGCAGATGTAGATGCCACTGGTTCATCACGTTCTACAGATGTAGATGCCACTGGTTCTTCACGTTCTACAGATGTAGATGCCACTGGTTCTTCACGTTCTGCAGATGTCTGCAGATGTAGATGCCACTGGTTCATCACGTTCTACAGATGTAGATACCACTGGTTCTTCACGTTCTACAGATGTAGATGCCACTGGTTCTTCACGTTCTACAGATGTAGATGCCACTGGTTCTTCACGTTCTGCAGATGTAGATGCCACTGATTCTTCACGTTCTGCAGATGTAGATGCCACTGGTTCTTCACGTTCTACAGATGTAGATGCCACTGGTTCTTCACGTTCTGCAGATGTAGATGCCACTGGTTCTTCACGTTCTGCAGATGGAGATGCCACTGGTTCTTCACGTTCTGTTAATGTAGATGCCACTGGTTCTTCACGTTCTGTAGATGTAGATGCCACTGATTCTTCACGTTCTGCAGATGTAGATGCCACTGGTTCTTCACGTTCTGCAGATGCAGATGCCACTGGTTCTTCACGTTCTACAGATGTAGATGCCACTGGTTCTTCACGTTCTGCAGATGTAGATGCCACTGGTTCTTCACGTTCTGTAGATGTAGATGCCACTGGTTCTTCACGTTCTACAGATGTAGATGCCACTGGTTCTTCACGTTCTGCAGAAGTAGATGCCACTGATTCTTCATGTTCTGTAGATGTAGATGCCACTGGTTCTTCACGTTCTGCAGATGTAGATGCCACTGGTTCTTCACGTTCTGCAGATGTAGATGCCACTGGTTCTTCACGTTCTGTAGATGTAGATGCCACTGGTTCTTCACGTTCTACAAATGTAGATGCCATTGGTTCGTCACGTTCTGCAGATGTAGATGCCACTGGTTCTTCACGTTCTGCAGATGTAGATGCTACTGGTTCTTCACGTTTTACAGATGTAGATGCCACTGGTTCTTCACGTTTTGCAGATGTAAATGCCACTGGTTCTTCACGTTCTACAGATGTAGATGCCACTGGTTCTTCACGTTCTGCAGATGTAGATGCCACTGGTTCTTCACGTTCTGCAGATGCAGATGCCACTGGTTCTTCACGTTCTACAGATGTAGATGCCACTGGTTCTTCACGTTCTGCAGATGTAGATGCCACTGGTTCTTCACGTTCTGTAGATGTAGATGCCACTGGTTCTTCACGTTCTACAGATGTAGATGCCACTGGTTCTTCACGTTCTGCAGAAGTAGATGCCACTGATTCTTCATGTTCTGTAGATGTAGATGCCACTGGTTCTTCACGTTCTGCAGATGTAGAAGCCACTGGTTCTTCACGTTCTGCAGATGTAGATGCCACTGGTTCTTCACGTTCTGCAGATGTAGATGCCACTGGTTCTTCACGTTCTGTAGATGTAGATGCCACTGGTTCTTCACGTTCTACAAATGTAGATGTCATTGGTTCGTCACGTTCTGCAGATGTAGATGCCACTGGTTCTTCACGTTCTGCAGATGTAGATGCTACTGGTTCTTCACGTTTTACAGATGTAGATGCCACTGGTTCTTCACGTTTTGCAGATGTAAATGCCACTGGTTCTTCACGTTCTACAGATGTAGATGCCACTGGTTCTTCACGTTCTGCAGATGTAGATGCCACGGGTTCTTCACGTGCTGCAGATGTAGATGCCACTGGTTCTTCACGTTCTGCAGATGTAGATGACACGGGTTCTTCACGTTCTGCAGATGTAGATGCCACTAGTTCTTCACGTTCTGCAGATGTAGATGCCACTGGTTCTTCACGTTCTGCAGATGTAGATGCCACTGGTTCTTCACGTTCTGCAGATGTAAATGCCACTGGTTCTAAACGTTCTACAGATGTAGATGCCACTGGTTCTTCACTTTCTACAGATGTAGATGCCACTGGTTCTTCACGTTCTCCAGATGTAAATGCCACTGGTTCGTCACTTTCTACAGATGTAGATGCCACTGGTTCTTCACGTTCTGCAGATGTAGATGCCACGGGTTCTTCACGTTCTGCAGATGTAGATGCCACTGATTCTTAACGTTCTACAGATGTAGATGCCACTGATTCTTCACGTTCTGCAGATGTTGATGTCACTGGTTCTTCACGTTCTACAAATGTAGATGCCACTGGTTCTTCACGTTCTGCAGATGTAGATGCCACTGGTTCTTCACGTTCTGTAGATGTAGATGCCACTGGTTGTTCACGTTCGACAAATGTAGAAGCCACTGGTTCTTCACGTTCTGCAGATGTAGATGCCACTGGTTCTTCACGTTCTGCAGATGTAGATGCTACTGGTTCTTCACGTCCTGTAGATGTAGATGTCACTGGTTCTTCACGTTTTACAGATGTAGATGCCACTGGTTCTTCACGTTCTGCCGATTTAAATGCCACTGGTTCTTCACGTTCTACAGACGTAGATGCCACTGGTTCTTCACGTTCTGCAGATGTAGATGCCACGGGTTCTTCACGTTCTGCAGATGTAGATGGCACTGGTTCTTCACATTCTGCAGATGTAGATGCCACGGGTTCTTCACGTTCTGCAGATGTAGATGCCACTGGTTCTTCACGTTCTGCAGATGTAGATGCCATTGGTTCTTCACGTTCTGCAGATGTAGATGCCACTGGCTCTTCACGTTCTGCAGATGTAGATGCTACTGGTTCTTCACGTTCTGTAGATGTAGATGCCACTGGTTCTTCACGTTTTACAGATGTAGATGCCACTGGTTCTTCACGTTCTGCAGATGTAAATGCCACAGGTTCTTCACGTTCTACAGATGTAGATGCCACTGGTTCTTCACGTTCTGCAGATGTAGATGCCACGGGTTCTTCACGTTCTGCACATGTAGATGCCACTGGTTCTTCACGTTCTGCAGATGTAGATGCCACGGGTTCTTCACGTTCTGCAGATGTAGATGCCACTGGTTCTTCACGTTCTGCAGATGTAGATGCCACTGGTTCTTAACGTTCTGCAGATGTAAATGCCACTGGTTCTTCACGTTCTACAGATGTAGATGCCACTGGTTCTTCACGTTCTACAGATGTAGATGCCACTGGTTCTTCACGTTCTGCAGATGTAAATGCCACTGGTTCTTCACTTTCTACAGATGTAGATGCCACTGGTTCTTCACGTTCTGCAGATGTAGATGCCACGGGTTCTTCACGTTCTGCAGATGTAGATGCCACTGATTCTTCACGTTCTACAGATGTAGATGCCACTGATTCTTCACGCTCTGCAGATGTAGATGTCACTGGTTCTTCACGTTCTACAAATGTAGATGCCACTGGTTCTTCACGTTCTGCAGATGTAGATGCCACTGGTTCTTCACGTTCTACAAATGTAGATGCCACTGGTTCTTCACGTTCTGCAGATGTAGACGCCACTGGTTCTTCACGTTCTGTAGATGTAGATGCCACTGGTTGTTCACGTTCTACAAATGTAGATGCCACTGGTTCTTCACGTTCTGCAGATGTAGACGCCACTGGTTCTTCACGTTCTGTAGATGTAGATGCCACTGGTTCTTCACGTTCTACAAATGTAGATGCCACTGGTTCTTCACGTTCTGCAGATGTAGATGCCACTGATTCTTCACGTTCTGCAGATGTAGATGCTACTGGTTCTTCACGTTCTGTAGATGTAGATGCCACTGGTTCTTCACGTTCTACAGATGTAGATGCCACTGGTTCTTCACGTTCTGCAAATGTAAATGCCACTGGTTCTTCACTTTCTACAGATCTAGATGCAACTGGTTCTTCACGTTCTGCAGATGTAGATGCCACGGGTTCTTCACGTTCTGCAGATGTAGATGCCACTGATTCTTCACGTTCTACAGATGTAGATGCCACTGATTCTTCACGTTCTGCAGATGTAGATGTCACTGGTTCTTCACGTTCTACAAATGTAGATGCCACTGGTTCTTCACGTTCTGCAGGTGTAGATGCCACTGGTTCTTCACGTTCTACAAATGTAGATGCCACTGGTTCTTCACGTTCTGCAGATGTAGACGCCACTGGTTCTTCACGTTCTGTAGATGTAGATGCCACTGGTTGTTCACGTTCTACAAATGTAGATGCCACTGGTTCTTCACGTTCTGCAGATGTAGATGCCACTGATTCTTCACGTTCTGCAGATGTAGATGCTACTGGTTCTTCACGTTCTGTAGATGTAGATGTCACTGATTCTTCACGTTTTACAGATGTAGATGCCACTGGTTCTTCACGTTCTGCAGATGTAAATGCCACTGGTTTTTCACGTTCTACAGACGTAGATGGCACTGGTTCTTCACGTTCTGCAGATGTAGATGCCACGGGTTCTTCACGTTCTGCAGATGTAGATGCCACTGGTTCTTCACGTTCTGCAGATGTAGATGCCACTGGTTTTTCACGTTCTGCAGATGTAAATGCCACTGGTTCTTCACGTTCTACAGATGTAGATGCCACTGTTTCTTCACGTTCTGCAGATGTAGATGCCACTGGTTCTTCACGTTCTACAGATGTAGATGCCACTGGTTCTTCATGTTCTACAGATGTAGATGCCACGGGTTCATCACGTTCTGCACATGTAGATGCCACTGATTCTTCACGTTCTGCAGATGTAGATGTCACTGATTCTTCACGTTCTGCAGATGTAGATGACACTGGTTCTTCACGTTCTGCAGATGTAGATGCCACGGGTTCTTCACGTTCTGTAGATGTAGATGACACTGGTTCTTCACGTTCTGCAGATGTAAATGCCACTGGTTCTTCACTTTCTACAGATGTAGATGCCACTAGTTCTTCACGTTCTGCAGATGTAGATGTCACTGATTCTTCACGTTCTGCAGATGTAGATGTTACTGGTTCTTCACGTTCTGCAGATGTAGATGTCACTGGTTCTTCACGTTCTGTAGATGTAGATGCCACTGGTTCTTCACGTTCTGCAGATGTAGATGCCACTGGTTCTTCACGTTCTACAAATGTAGATGCCACTGGTTCTTCACGTTCTGCAGATGTAGACTCCACTGGTTCTTCACGTTCTGTAGATGTAGATGCCACTGGTTGTTCACGTTCTACAAATGTAGATGCCACTGGTTCTTCACGTTCTGCAGATGTAGATGCCACTGATTCTTCACGTTCTGCAGATGTAGATGCTACTGGTTCTTCACGTTCTGTAGATGTAGATGCCACTGGTTCTTCACGTTCTACAGATGTAGATGCCACTGGTTCTTCACGTTCTGCAGATGTAAATGCCACTGGTTCTTCACTTTCTACAGATCTAGATGCCACTGGTTCTTCACGTTCTGCAGATGTAGATGCCACGGGTTCTTCACGTTCTGCAGATGTAGATGCCACTGATTCTTCACGTTCTATAGATGTAGATGCCACTGATTCTTCACGTTCTGCAGATGTAGATGCCACGGGTTCTTCACGTTCTACAAATGTAGATGCCACTGGTTCTTCACGTTCTGCAGGTGTAGATGCCACTGATTCTTCACGTTCTACAAATGTAGATGCCACTGGTTCTTCACGTTCTGCAGATGTAGACGCCACTGGTTCTTCACGTTCTGTAGATGTAGATGCCACTGGTTGTTCACGTTCTACAAATGTAGATGCCACTGGTTCTTCACGTTCTGCAGATGTAGATGCCACTGATTCTTCACGTTCTGCAGATGTAGATGCTACTGGTTCTTCACGTTCTGTAGATGTAGATGACACTGGTTCTTCACGTTCTGCAGATGTAGATGCCACGGGTTCTTCACGTTCTGTAGATGTAGATGACACTGGTTCTTCACGTTCTGCAGATGTAAATGCCACTGGTTCTTCACTTTCTACAGATGTAGATGCCACTAGTTCTTCCTGTTCTGCAGATGTAGATGTCACTGATTCTTCACGTTCTGCAGATGTAGATGTTACTGGTTCTTCACGTTCTGCAGATGTAGATGCCACTGGTTCTTCACGTTCTGTACATGTACATGTCACTGGTTCTTCACGTTCTACAAATGTGGTGTGGGTGGTGGCGGTGGTGGTGGTGGTGGCGGTGGTGGTGGTGGTGGTGGCGGTGGGGGCGGTGGTGGTGGTGGTGGTAGTGGTGGTGGTAGTGGTGGTGGTGGTGGTCGTGGTGGTGGTGGTGGTGGTGGTCGTGGTGGTGGTGGTGGTGGTGGTGGTCGTGGTGGTGGTGGTAGTGGTGGTCGTGGTGGTGGTGGTGGTGGCGGTGGTGGCGGGGGGCCGCATTCGTCCTCGCGCGCGGTGCTTTCAGGTGCGCTTCTGCGGCCGTCTGAACCAATAAACCCATCACACAGAGACCCACAGACTCATCACACAGAGACCCACAGACTCATCACACAGAGACCCACAGACTCATCACACAGAGACCCACAGACCCATCACACAGAGACCCACAGACTCATCACACAGAGACCCACAGACTCATCACACAGAGACCCACAGACTCATCACAAAGAGACCCATAGACTCATCACACAGAGATCCATAGACTCACACACAGAGACCCATAGACTCATCACACAGAGACCCACAGGCTCATCACACAGAGACCCATAGACTCATCACACAGAGACCCACAGACTCATCACACAGAGACCCACAGACTCATCACACAGAGACCCACAGACTCACCACACAGAGACCCATAGACTCACCACACAGAGACCCACAGACTCATCACACAGAGACCCACAGACTCAACACACAGAGACCCATAGACTCATCACACAGAGACCCATAGACTCATCACACAGAGACCCATAGACTCATCACACAGAGACCGAAAGACTCACACAGAGACCCATAGACTCATCACACAGAGACCCATAGACTCAAACACAGAGACCCATAGACTCATCACACAGAGACCCATAGACTCACAAACAGAGACCCATAGACTCATCACACAGAGAACCATAGACTCACACACAGAGACCCATAGATTAATCACACAGAGACCCACAGACTCATCACACATAGATTCATAGACTCATCACACAGAGACCCACAGACTCATCACACAGAGACCCATAGACTCACCACACAGAGACCCATAGACTCATCACACAGAGACCCATAGACTCATCACACAGAGACCGATAGACTCACCGCACAGAGACCCATAGACTCATCACACAGAGACCCACAGACTCATCACACAGAGACCAATAGGCTCACCACACAGAAACCCATAGACTCATCACACAGAGACCCACAGACTCATCACACAGAGACCCACAGACTGATCACACAGAGACCCATAGACTCACACACAGAGACCCATAGAATCATCACACAGAGACCCATAGACTCACACACAGAGACCCATAGACTCATCACACAGAGACCCATAGACTCACAAACAGAGACCCATAGACTCATCACACAGAGATCCATAGACTCACACACAGAGACCCATAGACTCATCACACAGAGACCGAAAGACTCACACAGAGACCCATAGACTCATCACACAGAGACCCATAGACTCAAACACAGAGACCCATAGACTCATCACACAGAGACCCATAGACTCACAAACAGAGACCCATAGACTCATCACACAGAGATCCATAGACTCACACACAGAGACCCATAGACTCATCACACAGAGACCCACAGGCTCATCACACAGAGACCCATAGACTCATCACACAGAGACCCACAGACTCATCACACAGAGACCCACAGACTCATCACACAGAGACCCACAGACTCACCACACAGAGACCCATAGACTCACCACACAGAGACCCACAGACTCATCACACAGAGACCCACAGACTCAACACACAGAGACCCATAGACTCATCACACAGAGACCCATAGACTCATCACACAGAGACCCATAGACTCATCACACAGAGACCGAAAGACTCACACAGAGACCCATAGACTCATCACACAGAGACCCATAGACTCAAACACAGAGACCCATAGACTCATCACACAGAGACCCATAGACTCACAAACAGAAACCCATAGACTCATCACACAGAGAACCATAGACTCACACACAGAGACCCATAGATTAATCACACAGAGACCCACAGACTCATCACACATAGATTCATAGACTCATCACACAGAGACCCACAGACTCATCACACAGAGACCCATAGACTCACCACACAGAGACCCATAGACTCATCACACAGAGACCCATAGACTCATCACACAGAGACCGATAGACTCACCGCACAGAGACCCATAGACTCATCACACAGAGACCCACAGACTCATCACACAGAGACCAATAGGCTCACCACACAGAAACCCATAGACTCATCACACAGAGACCCACAGACTCATCACACAGAGACCCACAGACTGATCACACAGAGACCCATAGACTCACACACAGAGACCCATAGAATCATCACACAGAGACCCATAGACTCACACACAGAGACCCATAGACTCATCACACAGAGACCCATAGACTCACACACAGAGACCCATAGACTCATCACACAGAGACCCATAGACTCACACACAGAGACCCATAGCCTCATCACACAGAGACCCACAGACTCATCACACAGTGACCTATAGACTCATCACACAGAGACCCACAGACTCATCAAACAGAGACCAATAGACTCACCACACAGAAACCCATAGACTCATCACACAGAGACCCACAGACTCATCACACAGAGACCCACAGACTGATCACACAGAGACCCATAGACTCACACACAGATACCCATAGAATCATCACACAGAGACCCATAGACTCATCACACAGAGACCCATAGACTCATCACACGGAGACCCACAGACTCATCACACAGAGACCTATAGACTCATCACACAGAGACCCACAGACTCATCACACAGAGACCCATAGACTTACCACACAGAGACCCATAGACTCATCACACAGAGACCCACAGACTCATCACACGGTGACCCACAGACTCATCACACTGAGACCCACAGACTCATCACACAGAGACCCACAGACTCATCACACAGAGACCCACAGACTCACACACAGAGACCCACAGACTCACCACATAGTGACCCGCAGACTCACCACACAGAAACCCATAGACTCACACACAGAGACCCATAGACTCATCACACAGAGACCCATAGACTCATCACACAGAGACCCATAGACTCATCACACAGAGACCCATAGACTCATCACACAGATACCCATAGACTCATCACACAGAGACCGAAAGACTCACACAGAGACCCATAGACTCATCACACAGAGACCCATAGACTCAAACACAGAGACCCACAGACTCAACACACAGAGACCCATAGACTCATCACACAGAGACCCATAGACTCATCACACAGAGACCCATAGACTCATCACACAGAGACCGAAAGACTCACACAGAGACCCATAGACTCATCACACAGAGACCCATAGACTCAAACACAGAGACCCATAGACTCATCACACAGAGACCCATAGACTCACACACAGAGACCCATAGACTCATCACACAGAGACCCACAGGCTCATCACACAGAGACCCATAGACTCATCACACAGAGACCCACAGACTCATCACACAGAGACCCATAGACTTACCACACAGAGACCCATAGACTCATCACACAGAGACCCACAGACTCATCACACGGTGACCCACAGACTCATCACACTGAGACCCACAGACTCATCACACAGAGACCCACAGACTCATCACACAGAGACCCACAGACTCACACACAGAGACCCACAGACTCACCACATAGTGACCCGCAGACTCACCACACAGAAACCCATAGACTCACACACAGAGACCCATAGACTCATCACACAGAGACCCATAGACTCATCACACAGAGACCCATAGACTCATCACACAGAGACCCATAGACTCATCACACAGATACCCATAGACTCATCACACAGAGACCGAAAGACTCACACAGAGACCCATAGACTCATCACACAGAGACCCATAGACTCAAACACAGAGACCCACAGACTCAACACACAGAGACCCATAGACTCATCACACAGAGACCCATAGACTCATCACACAGAGACCCATAGACTCATCACACAGAGACCGAAAGACTCACACAGAGACCCATAGACTCATCACACAGAGACCCATAGACTCAAACACAGAGACCCATAGACTCATCACACAGAGACCCATAGACTCACAAACAGAGACCCATAGACTCATCACACAGAGAACCATAGACTCACACACAGAGACCCATAGATTAATCACACAGAGACCCACAGACTCATCACACATAGATTCATAGACTCATCACACAGAGACCCATAGACTCACCACACAGAGACCCATAGACTCATCACACAGAGACCCATAGACTCATCACACAGAGACCGATAGACTCACCACACAGAGACCCATAGACTCATCACACAGAGACCCACAGACTCATCACACAGAGACCAATAGACTCACCACACAGAAACCCATAGACTCATCACACAGAGACCCACAGACTCATCACACAGAGACCCACAGACTGATCACACAGAGACCCATAGACTCACACACAGAGACCCATAGAATCATCACACAGAGACCCATAGACTCACACACAGAGACCCATAGACTCATCACACAGAGACCCATAGACTCACACACAGAGACCCATAGACTCATCACACAGAGACCCATAGACTCACACACAGAGACCCATAGACTCATCACACAGAGACCCACAGACTCATCACACAGTGACCTATAGACTCATCACACAGAGACCCACAGACTCATCAAACAGAGACCAATAGACTCACCACACAGAAACCCATAGACTCATCACACAGAGACCCCCAGACTGATCACACAGAGACCCATAGACTCACACACAGATACCCATAGAATCATCACACAGAGACCCATAGACTCATCACACAGAGACCCATAGACTCATCACACGGAGACCCACAGACTCATCACACAGAGACCTATAGACTCATCACACAGAGACCCACAGACTCATCACACAGAGACCCATAGACTCATCATACAGAGACCCATAGACTCATCACACAGAGACCCACAGACTCATCACACAGAGACCCACAGACTCATCACACAGAGACCCACAGACTCACACACAGAGACCCACAGACTCACCACATAGTGACCCGCAGACTCACCACACAGAAACCCATAGACTCACACACAGAGACCCATAGACTCATCACACAGAGACCCATAGACTCATCACACAGAGACCCACAGACTCATCACACAGAGACCTATAGACTCATCACACAGAGACCCACAGACTCATCAAACAGAGACCAATAGACTCACCACACAGAAACCCATAGACTCATCACACAGAGACCCACAGACTCATCACACAGAGACCCACAGACTGATCACACAGAGACCCATAGACTCACACACAGAGACCCATAGAATCATCACACGTGGAGACCCATAGACTCACACACAGAGACCCATAGACTCATCACACAGAGACCCATAGACTCATCACACGGAGACCCACAGACTCATCACACAGAGACCTATAGACTCATCACACAGAGACCCACAGACTCATCACACAGAGACCCATAGACTCACCACACAGAGACCCATAGACTCATCACACAGAGACCCACAGACTCATCACACGGTGACCCACAGACTCATCACACTGAGACCCACAGACTCATCACACAGAGACCCACAGACTCATCAAACAGAGACCCACAGACTCACACACAGAGACCCACAGACTCACCACATAGTGACCCGCAGACTCACCACACAGAAACCCATAGACTCACACACAGAGACCCATAGACTCATCACACAGAGACCCATAGACTCACCCACAGAGACCCATAGACTCATCACACAGAGACCCACAGACTCATCACACAGAGACCCATAGACTCACCACACAGAGACCCATAGACTAATCACACAGAGACCCATAGACTCACGACACAGAGACCCATAGACTCATCACGCAGAGACCCACAGACTCATCACACATAGACCCATAGACTCACCACACAGAGACCCATAGATTAATCACACAGAGACCCACAGACTCATCACACATAGACCCATAGACTCATCACAAAGATACCCATAGACTCATCACACAGAGACCCATAGACTCACACACAGAGACCCACAGACTCACCACACAGAGACCCACAGACTCATCACACAGAGACCCACAGACTCATCACACAGAGACCCACAGACTCACCACACAGAAACCCACAGACTCATCACATTGAGACTCATAGACTCATCACACAGAGACCCATAGACTCATTACACAGAGACCCATAGACTCATCACACAGAGACCCACAGACTCATCACACAGAGACGCACAGGCTCATCACACAGAGACCCACAGACTCACACACAGAGAGACCCACAGACTCATCATCATCTAGAACTACTTGTTGTTGTTGTTGTGTTTAGTTTATTGTCTTTCCTCCCCCCCCCCTTCGGCGCACCTCCGATTCGCGCACGGTTGACTACGTACGGTGTGAAAGAAGTTCATCACACACACACAGCACGGTTGACTACGTACGGTGTTAAAGAAGTTCATCACACACACACGCGCGTTCACGTTGTCCGTTTTAGCACATCGTGTGGTGTTTTTTGCGTTGGTAAAAAAAAGAAGGGTCATAGGTCACTCGGGTTGAAATGTGATACACAGTTCATCGTGGTCGACGATCACACGTAACAATATAACAGGCAGGTTAAAAAAATATTTATGTAATAAATGTTACTTCACGTGAAGAAATAGACTTCCTTTCTACTCATTACATTCAAACCGAACTTCCTTTCTACTTGTTACATTCAAACCGAACTTCCTTTCTACTTGTTACATTCAAACCGAACTTCCTGACCATTACACATTCAAACCGAACTTCCTGACCATTACACATTCAAACCGAACTTCCTTTCTGCTTGTTACATTCAAACCGAACTTCCTGACCATTACACATTCAAACCGAACTTCCTGACCATTACACATTCAAACCGAACTTCCTTTCTACTTATTACATTCAAACCGAACTTCCTGACCATCACACATTCAAACTGAACTCCCTGTCTGACCATTACACATTCAAAACGACCTCCCTGTCTGACCATTACACATTCAAACCGAACTTCCTTCCCATCACACATTCAAACCGAACTCCCTGTCTGACCATCACACATTCAAACCGAACTCCCTGTCTGTCCATTACACATTCAAACCGAACTCCCTGTCTGTCCATTACACATTCAAACCGAACTCCCTGTCTGTCCATCACACATTCAAAACGAACTCCCTGTCTGACCATTACACATTCAAACCGAACTCCCTGTCTGTCCATTACACATTCAAACCGAACTCCCTGTCTGTCCATTACACATTCAAACCGAACTTCCTGTCCGTCCATTACACATTCAAACCGAACTCCCTGTCTCTCCATTACACATTCAAACCGAACTCCCTGTCTGTCCATTACACATTCAAACCGAACTTCCTGACCATTACACATTCAAAACGAACTCCCTGTCTGCCCATTACACATTCAAACCGAACTTCCTGACCATTACACATTCAAACCGAACTCCCTGTCTGACCATTACACATTCAAACCGAACTCCCTGTCTGCCCATTACACATTCAAACCGAACTTCCTGACCATTACAAATTCAAACCGAACTCCCTGTCTGACCATTACACATTCAAAACGACCTCCCTGTCTGACCATTACACATTCAAACCGAACTCCCTGTCTGCCCATTACACATTCAAACCGAACTTCCTTCCCATCACACATTCAAACCGAACTCCCTGTCTGACCATCACACATTCAAACCGAACTTCCTGTCCGTCCATTATACATTCAAACCGAACTCCCTGTCTGTCCATTACACATTCAAACCGAACTTCCTGACCATTACACATTCAAAACGAACTCCCTGTCTGACCATTACACATTCAAACCGAACTTCCTGACCATTACACAATCAAACCGAACTCCCTGTCTGACCATTACACATTCAAACCGAACTCCCTGTCTGACCATTACACATTCAAACCGAACTTCCTGACCATTGCACATTCAAACCGAACTTCCTGTCTGACCATTACACAATCAAACCGAACTTCCTGACCATTACACATTCAAACCGAACTCCCTGTCTGTCCATTACACATTCAAAACGAACTCCCTGTCTGACCACACATTCAAACCGAACTCCCTGTCTGTCCATTACACATTCAAACCGAACTTCCTGCCCATTACACATTCAAACCGACCTTCCTGTCTGCCCATTACACATTCAAAATGGATATCCTAATGGCTCATTATTGGCTACCGGAAGTCTGTCCCACTCTACCGGAAGTCTACCCCTCTATCTAGGAAGTCTGCCCCTCTATCTAGGAAGTCTGTCCCTCTATCTAGGAAGTCTGTCCCTCTATCTAGGAAGTCTGCCCCTCTATCTAGGAAGTCTGTCCCTCTCTACCGGAAGTCTGCCCCTCTATCTAGGAAGTCTGTCCCTCTATCTAGGAAGTCTGTCCCTCTATCTAGGAAGTCTGTCCCTCTATCTAGGAAGTCTGCCCCTCTATCTAGGAAGTCTGTCCCTCTATCTAGGAAGTCTGCCCCTCTATCTAGGAAGTCTGTCCCTCTCTACCGGAAGCTCCACTAAACCAAGGCAGCACCTCCCGACAACCGCCCCCCACGAACCTCCCACCCCGCTACCCCCCCCCCCCCACCCTCCCTCACCCGCCCCCCCCCCACAAACCCCCCCCGAGCCCTCGACCCGACCGGCGGCGACGCCTGTCGGCTCATCGGCACGGCTCGCAGGCGCATGCCAGGATGTAGTGGAAGGTGGCGGTGACGCGGACGCCGCGCTCGCAACGCAGGCGCACGGCCTTCAGCTGGGAGTGCCGGGCTCGGCAGCTGCGGCCCGAGAGCACGAAGTGGGGCCGCCCGGACGAGCCCCCGCCGCCCCAGCCGCCGCCCCAGCCGCCGCCGCTGCCGGAGGATGCCCCGGAGGTCGCCGGCACCTCGAAGGAAACCCACGGCTCAGCTCCGGACGCCGACTCGCAGTGGCCTTGGCAACGCGCGAGGAGAGCCGTCTGTGGGGGGCAGGGGGGAGGGGGGGGAGAGGCAGCGGAGGGATACGTGGGGCAGAGATGGAGCAAACCGTGCTGTGTGTGTGCGTGTGTTGGACTTCTTTAACACCGTACGTAGCCAACCGTGCTGTGTGTTGAACTTATTTCACACCGTACGTAGCCAACCGTGCTGTGCGTGTGTTGGACTTCTTTCACACCGTACGTAGCCAACCGTGCTGTGTGTGTGTTGAACTTATTTCACACCGTACGTAGCCAACCGTGCTGTGTGTTGAACTTATTTCACACCGTACGTAGCCAACCGTGCTGTGTGTGTGTTGAACTTCTTTAACACCGTACGTAGCTAACCGTGCTGTGTGTTGAACTTATTTCACACCGTACGTAGCCAACCGTGCTGTGTGTGTGTTGAACTTCTTTAACACCGTACGTAGCCAACCGTGCTGTGTGTGTTGAACTTATTTCACACCGTACGTAGCCAACCGTGCTGTGTGTGTGTTGAACTTCTTTAACACCGTACGTAGCTAACCGTGCTGTGTGTTGAACTTATTTCACACCGTACGTAGCCAACCGTGCTGTGTGTGTGTTGAACTTCTTTAACACCGTACGTAGCCAACCGTGCTGTATGTGTGTTGGACTTCTTTAACACCGTACGTAGCCGACCTTGCTTATTGTAAGTGACTCACTCACACCTATCACACTTATGAAGAACCAGCCTTTGTTCAAACCAACTTCAAGAAAAGAGGGCTTCGAAGAAAAGAGGGCATATCCGACCAGGAACACATAGGCAGTGAACTCAAGCACGTACACCAAGCTCTTAAGGCTAATGGTTACTCCGACTATACAATCCGCAAAGCTATCACTTAAACCATGAAGAAGGACCCTCTTGAGGAGCCTTTCAAAACCATCACTTTACCCTACATTGCGGGGATCACAAAAAAGATCTCCAAAATCTTGAATAAACACAAGATCCAGGTCCGTTTCAACACATTACATAAAATCCGTGATCTGGTTCCGTCTGTAAAAGATGTGATTCCGGACATACAGTACCCTGGTGTCTACAAACTAAGTTGCCTCTGTGGTAGTAGTTACATTGGAGAAACCAAACGCCATGTCTCGGACCGCATTCGTGAACACAAAGCAAACCTTAAACACGGTAGGACCAACACCTCGGCCGTGGCAGATCATTGTTATAATTCAGTAGGCTCACATGACATTGACTTTTCCAAGACAGAGGTTCTTTGTAAGCCATCTGGCTACCATGAGAGATTCGTTCATGAGGCTATCCACATATACAAGCACAGAGACAATTTCAACCAAGAAGATGGATTCTGGCTTAGCAATCATTGGAAAGATTTGATAAACCATTTCAGGTCTTAATTGATTGTTCACGCTTACGGTGGCTTTCAGACAGCATACATTAATTTTTCGTCTCCCCCCTCCTCTTTTCAGAACATAGATGGACTAGTCCTTCTAAATAAACTGCCAAATCGCTGCGCGTGGCGCTGACGTTTTTTAAAAATAAATACAGCGTTTAAAAATAAATTAATTAATGCTAACCGACACACCTGATGACGACCGTTTGTGTTATGGTCGAAACGTCGTGAGAATTTTTTTTTATTGTTTTATATATATTTTATTATTTTATTGTTTCCCTTCAAACGTGACTTTACCGAAAGAGCTAAGAATATAAGTTTTATACCAATCGCATTAGAAGCTGTCCCTCTCTCAAACTTCGAGAATTGAACGACTAAAGTACTAGCATCCTCATATATTATCACTAAGAAGCTAACTTAGCATCAGCCTGTTAAGCCGAAGATGGGCGAACTCCTTCTCCCTTAGTGATATGCCACAACCCGCTCCTGCCCCATGATTCTCTATACTTGCAGTGTCATGACTAATTATTTTTCTCTTAATTATACCAAATATCTTATTTTACCAACCACAAAACACTATCTCTGCTCAACAAACAACTAAACCTAAGCAACCCACTTGAACCTGGCCATGACACTAGACATCTTTGACCAATTTTACCTCCCCAACCATATTTGGGCTCCCACTAGCTTGACTAGCTATACTAGCCCCTGGCTTAATACTAGTCTCACAAACACCAAAATGCATCAAATCTCGCTATCACACACTACTTTACACCCATCCTAACAACAATTACTAAACAACTCTTTCTTCCTATAAACCAACGAGGCCATAAATGAGCCTTAATCTGTATAGCCTCCGTAATATTTATTTTAATAATTAATCTTCTAGGATTATTACCATATACTTACACACCTACTACTCAACTATCAATAAATATAGGATTGGCAGTACCCCTATGACTAGCCACTGTCCTCATTGGTATACGGAAAAAAACCAACAGAAGCCCTAGCCCACTTATTACCGGAAGGTACTCCAATCGCACTCATCCCAATACTAATTATCCACAATCTCTACTCAGACTGGAGAGACCCGACGAGCTATGAATCTCTCTTTTTCACAGACTTCCCCAGTCAGTTGAACCGGTTGTGGTGTGTGGTCAACACTGTCGCTGGAGAGACAAAGACGGCCGGGCGGGCGTGGTTGCTGGCCACCCACAACCCCCTCGTGTGCCACAGTGCCGGTAGCCTTCACAGGCGCTGCTGCTACCCGCTAGCAGCACTTGCCCCTACAGCCTGTTAGAGGCTACACGGGGGACCTTTGTCTGTGTGTCTATAGGTGCTGCTCGCTACTCACAGCACTTGCCCCTACAGCCCTGTTAGTGTTGTTGTTGTGTGTAGTGTTGTTGTTGTGTTGTTGTGTGTAGTGTTGTTGTGGTGTTGTGTGTAGTGTTGTTGTGTGTAGTGTTGTTGTGTTGTTGGTGTGTTGTTGTTGCGTGTCTTGCTGTTGTGTGTAGTGTTGTTATTATGTGTAGTGTTGTTGTTGTGTTGTGTGTAGTGTTGTTGTGTGTAGTGTTGTTGTTGTGTGTAGTGTTGTTGTTGTGTGTAGTGTTGTTGTTGTGTGTAGTGTTGTTGTTGTGTGTAGTGTTGTTATTGTGTGTAAGTTGTTGTTGTGTAGTGTTGTTGTTGTGTTGTTGTGTTGTTGTGTGTAGTGTTGTTATGTGTAGTGTTGTTGTGTGTAGTGTTGTTGTTGTGTGTAGTGTTGTTGTTGTTGTGTGTAGTGTTGTTGTGTGTAGTGTTGTTGTTGTGTGTAGTGCTGTTGTGTGTAGTGTTGTTGTTGTTGTTGTGTGTAGTGTTGTTGTTGTGTGTAGTGCTGTTGTGTGTAGTGTTGTTGTTGTTGTGTGTAGTGCTGTTGTGTGTAGTGTTGTTGTTGTGTTGTTGTGTGTAGTGTTGTTGTGTGTAGTGTTGTTATGTGTAGTGGTGTTGTGTGTAGTGTTGTTATTGTGTGTAGGGTTGTTGTTGTGTGTAGTGTTGTTGTTGTGTGTAGTGTTGTTGTGTGTAGTGTTGTTATGTGTGTAGTGTTGTTGTTGTGTGTAGTGTTGTTGTTGTGTAGTGTTGTTGTTGTGTAGTGTTGTTGTTGTTGTGTGTAGTGTTGTTGTTGTGTGTAGTGTTGTTGTGTGTAGTGTTGTTGTTGTGTAGTGTTGTTGTTGTGTAGTGTTGTTGTTGTGTGTAGTGTTGTTGTTGTGTGTAGTGTTGTGTGTAGTGTTGTTGTGTGTAGTGTTGTTGTGTGTAGTGTTGTGTGTAGTGTTGTTGTGTGTAGTGTTGTTGTGTGTAGTGTTGTTGTTGTGTAGTGTTGTTGTTGTGTGTAGTGTTGTTGTGTGTAGTGTTGTTGTGTGTAGTGTTGTTGTGTGTAGTGTTGTTGTGTGTAGTGTTGTTGTGTGTAGTGTTGTTGTGTGTAGTGTTGTTGTTGTGTGTAGGGTTGTTGTTGTGTGTAGGGTTGTTGTTGTTGTGTGTAGGGTTGTTGTTGTTGTGTTGTTGTGTGTAGGGTTGTTGTGTGTAGTGTTGTTGTGTAGTGCTGTTGTTGTTGTGTGTAGTGTTGTTGTGTGTAGTGTTGTTGTGTTGTTGTGTTATTGTGTGTAGTGTTGTTATGTGTAGTGTTGTTGTGTGTAGTGTTGTTGTTGTTGTGTGTAGTGTTGTTGTTGTTGTGTGTAGTGTTGTTGTGTTGTTGTGTTATTGTGTGTAGTGTTGTTGTTGTTGTGTGTAGTGTTGTTGTGTGTAGTGTTGTTGTTGTGTGTAGTGTTGTTGTGTTGTTGTGTTATTGTGTGTAGTGTTGTTATGTGTAGTGTTGTTGTGTGTAGTGTTGTTGTTGTGTGTAGTGTTGTTGTTGTGTGTAGTGTTGTTGTTGTGTGTAGTGCTGTTGTGTGTAGTGTTGTTGTTGTGTGTGGTGTTGTTGTTGTGTGTAGGGTTGTTGTGTGTAGTGTTGTTGTGTGTAGTGTTGTGTGTGTAGTGTTGTTGTTGTGTGTAGTGTTGTTGTGTGTAGTGTTGTTGTTGTGTGTAGTGTTGTTGTTGTGTGTAGTGTTGTTGTGTAGTGTTGTTGTTGTGTGTAGTGTTGTTGTTGTGTGTAGTGTTGTTGTTGTGTGTAGTGTTGTTGTTGTTGTTGTGTTGTTATGTGTAGTGTTGTTGTGTGTAGTGTTGTTGTTGTTGTGTGTAGTGTTTTTGTTGTGTGTAGTGTTGTTGTGTGTAGTGTTGTTGTTGTGTAGTGTTGTTGTGTAGTGCTGTTGTTGTGTGTAGTGTTGTTGTGTGTAGTGTTGTTGTTGTGTGTAGTGTTGTTGTTGTGTGTAGTGTTGTTGTGTGTAGGGTTGTTGTGTAGTGCTGTTGTTGTGTGTAGTGTTGTTGTGTGTAGTGTTGTTGTTGTGTGTAGGGTTGTTGTGTAGTGCTGTTGTTGTGTGTAGGGTTGTTGTGTGTAGTGTTGTTGTTGTGTGTAGTGTTGTTGTGTTGTTGTGTGTGGTGTTGTTGTTGTGTGTAGTGTTGTTGTGTGTAGTGTTGTTGTTGTGTGTAGTGTTGTTGTTGTGTGTAGTGTTGTTGTTGTGTGTAGTGTTGTTGTGTGTAGTGTTGTTGTTGTGTTGTTGTTGTGTAGTGTTGTTGTTGTGTTGTTGTTGTGTGTAGTGTTGTTATTGTGTGTAGGGTTGTTGTTGTTGTGTTGTTGTGTGTAGTGTTGTTATGTGTAGTGTTGTTGTTGTGTGTAGGGTTGTTGTGTGTAGTGTTGTTGTTGTGTGTAGGGTTGCTGTGTGTAGTGTTGTTGTGTGTAGTGTTGTTGTGTAGTGCTGTTGTTGTTGTGTGTAGTGTTGTTGTTTTGTTGTGTTGTTGTGTGTAGTGTTGTTATGTGTAGTGTTGTTGTTGTTGTTGTTGTGTGTAGTGTTGTTGTTGTTGTGTGTAGTGTTGTTGTTGTGTGTAGTGCTGTTGTGTGTAGTGTTGTTGTTGTTGTTGTTGTGTGTAGTGTTGTTGTTGTTGTGTGTAGTGCTGTTGTGTGTAGTGTTGTTGTTGTTGTGTGTAGTGCTGGTGTGTGTAGTGTTGTTGTTGTGTTGTTGTGTGTAGTGTTGTTGTGTGTAGTGTTGTTATGTGTAGTGGTGTTGTGTGTAGTGTTGTTATTGTGTGTAGGGTTGTTGTTGTGTGTAGTGTTGTTGTTGTGTGTAGTGTTGTTGTGTGTAGTGTTGTTATGTGTGTAGTGTTGTTGTTGTGTGTAGTGTTGTTGTTGTGTAGTGTTGTTGTTGTGTAGTGTTGTTGTTGTTGTGTGTAGTGTTGTTGTTGTGTGTAGTGTTGTTGTGTGTAGTGTTGTTGTTGTGTAGTGTTGTTGTTGTGTAGTGTTGTTGTTGTGTGTAGTGTTGTTGTTGTGTGTAGTGTTGTGTGTAGTGTTGTTGTGTGTAGTGTTGTTGTGTGTAGTGTTGTGTGTAGTGTTGTTGTGTGTAGTGTTGTTGTGTGTAGTGTTGTTGTTGTATAGTGTTGTTGTTGTGTGTAGTGTTGTTGTGTGTAGTGTTGTTGTGTGTAGTGTTGTGTGTATTGTTGTGTGTAGTGTTGTTGTGTGTAGTGTTGTTGTGTGTAGTGTTGTTGTGTGTAGTGTTGTTGTTGTGTGTAGGGTTGTTGTTGTGTGTAGGGTTGTTGTTGTTGTGTGTAGGGTTGTTGTTGTTGTGTTGTTGTGTGTAGGGTTGTTGTGTGTAGTGTTGTTGTGTAGTGCTGTTGTTGTTGTGTGTAGTGTTGTTGTGTGTAGTGTTGTTGTGTTGTTGTGTTATTGTGTGTAGTGTTGTTATGTGTAGTGTTGTTGTGTGTAGTGTTGTTGTTGTTGTTGTTGTCTGTAGTGTTGTTGTTGTTGTGTGTAGTGTTGTTGTGTTGTTGTGTTATTGTGTGTAGTGTTGTTGTTGTTGTGTGTAGTGTTGTTGTGTGTAGTGTTGTTGTTGTGTGTAGTGTTGTTGTGTTGTTGTGTTATTGTGTGTAGTGTTGTTATGTGTAGTGTTGTTGTGTGTAGTGTTGTTGTTGTTGTTGTGTGTAGTGTTGTTGTTGTTGTGTGTAGTGTTGTTGTTGTGTGTAGTGCTGTTGTGTGTAGTGTTGCTGTTGTTGTGTGTGGTGTTGTTGTTGTGTGTAGGGTTGTTGTGTGTAGTGTTGTTGTGTGTAGTGTTGTGTGTGTAGTGTTGTTGTTGTGTGTAGTGTTGTTGTGTGTAGTGTTGTTGTTGTGTGTAGTGTTGTTGTTGTGTGTAGTGTTGTTGTGTAGTGTTGTTGTTGTGTGTAGTGTTGTTGTTGTGTGTAGTGTTGTTGTTGTGTGTAGTGTTGTTGTTGTTGTGTTGTTGTGTGTAGTGTTGTTGTTGTGTGTAGTGTTGTTGTGTGTAGTGTTGTTATGTGTAGTGGTGTTGTGTGTAGTGTTGTTGTGTGTAGTGTTGTTGTTGTGTAGTGTTGTTGTTGTGTGTAGTGTTGTTGTGTGTAGTGTTGTTGTTGTGTGTAGTGTTGTTGTTGTTGTCTGTAGTGTTGTTGTGTGTAGTGTTGTTGTCTGTAGTGTTGTTGTTGTGTGTAGTGTTGTTGTGTGTAGTGTTGTTGTTGTGTGTAGTGTTGTTGTTGTTGTGTGTAGTGTTGTTGTTGTGTGTAGTGTTGTTGTTGTGTGTAGTGTTGTTGTTGTGTGTAGTGTTGTTGTCTGTAGTGTTGTTGTTGTGTGTAGTGTTGTTGTGTGTAGTGTTGTTGTTGTGTGTAGTGTTGTTGTTGTTGTGTGTAGTGTTGTTGTTGTGTGTAGTGTTGTTGTTGTGTGTAGTGTTGTTGTTGTGTGTAGTGTTGTTGTTGTTGTGTGTAGTGTTGTTGTCCCGCCCCCGCACCTCCGATTTAGCCACGGTTGGCTACGTATGGTGGGAAAGAAGTTCAACACACAGACAGACAGAGAGACACACACAGACAGACAGAGAGACACAGACAGACACACACAGACACAGAAACACAGACAGAGAGAGACAGACAGAGAAACAGACAGAGAGACACACACAGACAGAGAGACATAGACAGACAGAGAGATACACACAGACAGACAGAGAGACACAGACAGAGAGACACACACAGACACAGAGACACAGGCAGAGAGAGACACAGACAGACAAAGAGACACACAGAGAGACACACACAGAGAGACACAGACAGACAGAGAGACACACACAGACAGACAGACAGAGAGACACATACAGACAGACAGAGAGACACAGACAGAGAGACACACACAGACACAGAGACACAGACAGAAACAGAGAGACACACACAGACAGAGAGACACAGACAGAGCGAGAGAGACACACACAGACAGACAGAGAGACACAGAGAGAGACACAGACAGAGAGACACAGACAGAGAGACACACACAGACAGAGAGACACAGACAGACAGAGAGACACAGACAGAGAGACACAGACAGACACAGAGCCACAGACAGACACAGGGACACAGACAGACACGGAGACACAGACAGACAGACACAGACAGACAGAGACAGAGAGAGAGCGGCTGGGTTAGTTACATTTGGACAGAGACGGACAGACAGAGACAGACACAGACAGACAGAGAGACACAAACAGAGAGACACAGACAGACAGAGAGACCCACACAGAGAGAGAGACACAGACAGACAGACACACAGAGAGACAGAGAGACACACACAGACACACACAGAGACACAGACAGACACAGACACACAGACACACACAGACACACACAGAGAGAGTGGTGTGTGCTAGCTACCTTGGGGCTGCAGTGCAGGGAGGGTGCGACATGGACACACACACAGACACACACACAGACACACACATAGACACACACAGACACACACTGACACACACAGACACACACACATAGACACTCACACAGACACACACTGACACACACAGACACACACACAGACACACACTGACACACACAGACACACACACAGACACAGACACTCACACACACACATAATACACAGACACACACAGACACACACACACAGACACACACACACAGACACTCACACACACAGAATACACAGACACACAGACACACACAGACACACACACAGACACACAGACACACACACAGACACACAGACACACACAGACACACACACACAGATACACACAAACAACAACAACAACCGCCATTCGCCACTAAGTGGCGGTGACGTCACCACGACGCTTGTGCCAGGCTATGTGCACCCTGAGGCCACGTGAAGTGTCGAACGCCCGCTGGCAGGAGGTCACGGGGCAGACCCAGGTGCCACGGGTCGACTGACTGAGATGACTGGCTGATGCACCACCTGTGCCCCCTACTTTGCCAACCTGCTGTGCTTTAGCCACCCGGCGCTCCGCTCGTTGTTGTGAGCGTCGCTCCTCCGCCCTCTGTTGTTGTTGGAGGGCGACTACCTCCAACTGCCCAGTAGCATCCTTCACGAGCCTCCTCCACAGAGGCCGATCTTGACACCGCTGGTACCAGTCATCGGCAAGTCCACTCAGCTCCACGTCCTCCTGTACCACATCACTCCATCTCTTCTCTAGCCCGTGCCGCGCCCGCTTTGCCCCCTCAATCCGGCCGAAAAAAAGCTGTTTCGGCATGCGGTGGCTGGGCATGCGGGCTACATGACCCAGCCATCGCAGCCTTGCCCGCCGGAGGAGCTCACCGATGGGACATTGCCCAGATCTTTCAAGGATTTGTGAACTCCTCACACAATCCAGTCTGGTTAAACCCAGGATGGATTGTAGGCAGGCCAGCCTAAATGTTTCTAACCGGCGAAGATGTTCCATTAGGGGGGTCCACGTTTCGCAAGCGTAGAGAAGGGAGGGAATGACCGTGGCCGAGAAGACCTGAAGCTTAGTGCGGAGCGACAGACCAGGTAGCTTCCACACAGCGTTACGCAACCGATGCAAAGATATTGCCGCTCGACTGATTCGGAGTGAGACCTCTGCTGTTAAACTGGAGCCAGTCATAAGCACACTGCCCAGGTATGGGACACTCTCCACTCTCTCCACAACTGCCCCATCACCGATTAGGAGTTGTGGGGGTGGAGTGTCCGATGGTACAAAATACCCAGGCAGGTGCTTAGTTTTGGTGGGGCTGATGGTAAGGCCCCACCTCTTAGTGGCACGCTCCAGTCTCAGCAGCAGCGTCTCCAACTCCTCCTCTGAATGAGCAGCTATTACCAAATCATCGGCATACATAACGTGGTTGGGCAATAGGGAGCCATCCCTTGACCGCACCCGGGCATCGATCAGCCTCCCATTATATCTGTACCATATGGAGATTTCACCGGTACAGCTATTGAAGGCTTCACGAACTACGTGGTCAAAATAGATGTTAAATAATGTGGGAGCCAGAGGACATCCCTGTCGCACCCCAAAGTGAACAGGGAATGGCTCTGACTCCCGGCCACGTAGATTTACCCGGGCCCGCTCACCATCATGAAGGTCCTTAATGATCGTGAGCAGAGGGTCAGGTACTCCAAAAGCACGAAAAACAACCCAGAGCCCAGGCCTACTTATGGTATCATAGGCCTTGACCAGGTCAATAAAGCAGAGATGTAGGTCTTGTTGGAATTCCCTACACCTCTGCTGTAGCAGACGGACAGAAAATATGGCATCCGTTCAGGACCGCCCTTTCCTGAAACCGCATTGGGGCTCCGCAAGCCTCTCCTCAGCGTGCCTGGCAAGGCGATGTTGAATAATCCTTGCCAGGACCTTTCCCGGCACACTGAGGAGTGAGATGCCCCTGTAGTTGTTACAGTCTGTGCGGTCCCCCTTCTTAAAGAGGGGGACCACCAGGGCATCCTTCCAATCCTGCGGAACCCGTCCAGTGGTCCAGGTGAGGGTGAGTGATGGACACACACACGCAGACACACACAGACACACACACAGACACACACACAGACATACACAGACCCACACACACAGACCCACACACACAGACACACACACACAGACACACACAGACACACAGAGTGGTGTGTGTGAGCTACCTTGGGGCTACAGTGCAGGTGATTGTGAGTGATGGACACACACACACAGACACACACACAGACACACACACAGACACACACATACACAGACACACACAGACAGACACACACAGACACACACACACAGACACACACAGACACACACAGACACACACACAGACACACAGAGTGGTGTGTGTGCGCTACCTTGGGGCTGCAGTGCAGGTGAGGGTGAGTGATGGACACACACACAGACACACACACACACACAGACACACACACACACACACAGACACACACACAGACACACACACACAGACACACACACACACAGAGAGTGGTGTGTGTGAGCTACCTTGGGGCTGCAGTGCAGGTAAGGGTGAGTGATGGACACACACACAGACACACAGACACACACACAGACACACACACAGACACACAGACACACACACACACACAGACACACACACACAGACACACACAGACACACACACACAGACACACAGACACACACACAGACACACACACAGACACACACAGACACACACACAGACACACACACAGACACACACACACAGACACACACACAGTGGTGTGTGAGCTACCTTGGGGCTGCAGTGTAGGTGAGGGTGAGTGATGGACACACACACAGACACACACACAGACACACACAGACACACACACACAGACACACACACAGACACACACACACAGCGGTGTGTGAGCTACCTTGGGGCTGCAGTGTAGGTGAGGGTGAGTGATGGACACACAACAACAACAACAACCGCCATTCGCCACTAAGTGGCGGTGACGTCACCACGACGCTTGTGCCAGGCTATGTGCACCCTGAGGCCACGTGAAGTGTCGAACGCCCGCTGGCAGGAGGTCACGGGGCAGACCCAGGTGCCACGGGTCGACTGACTGAGATGACTGGCTGATGCACCACCTGTGCCCCCTACTGTGCCAACCTGCTGTGCTTTAGCCACCCGGCGCTCCGCTCGCTGTTGTGAGCGTCGCTCCTCCGCCCTCCGTTGTTGTTGGAGGGCGACTGCCTCCAACTGCCCAGTAGCATCCTTCACGAGCCTCCTCCACAGAGGCCGATCTTGACACCGCTGGTACCAGTCATCGGCAAGTCCACTCAGCTCCACGTCCTCCTGTACCACATCACTCCATCTCTTCTCTAGCCCGTGCCGCGCCCGCTTAGCCCCCTCAATCCGGCCAAACAAAAGCTGTTTCGGCATGCGGTGGCTGGGCATGCGAGCTACATGACCCAGCCATCGCAGCCTTGCCTGCCGGAGGAGCTCACCGATGGGACCCTGCCCAGATCTTTCAAGGATTTGTGAGCTCCTCACACAATCCAGTCTGGTTAAACCCAGGATGGATCGTAGGCAGGCCAGCCTAAATGTTTCTAACCGGCGAAGATGTTCCATTAGGGGGGTCCACGTTTCGCAAGCGTAGAGAAGGGAGGGAATGACCGTGGCCGAGAAGACCTGAAGCTTAGTGCGGAGCGACAGACCAGGTAGCTTCCACACAGCGTTACGCAACCGATGAAAAGATATTGCCGCTCGACTGATTCGGAGTGAGACCTCTGCTGTTAAACTGGAGCCAGTCATAAGCACACTGCCCAGGTATGAGAAACTCTCCACTCTCTCCACAACTGCCCCATCACCGATTGGGAGTTGTGGGGGTGGAGTGTCCGATGGTACAAAATACCCAGGCAGGTGCTTAGTTTTGGTGGGGCTGATGGTAAGGCCCCACCTCTTAGTGGCACGCTCCAGTCTCAGCAGCAGCGTCTCCAACTCCTCCTCTGACTGAGCAGCTATTACCAAGTCATCAGCATACATAACGTGGTTGAGCAATAGGGAGCCATCCCTTGACCGCACCCGGGCATCGATTAGCCTCCCATTATATCTGTACCATATGGAGATTCCCCCGGTACAGCTATTGAAGGCTTCACGAACTACGTGGTCAAAATAGATGTTAAATAATGTGGGAGCCAGAGGACATCCCTGTCGCACCCCAAGGTGTACAGGGAATGGCTCTGACTCCCGGCCACGTAGTTTTACCCGGGCCCGCTCACCATCATGAAGGTCCTTAATGATCGTGAGCAGAGGGTCAGGTACTCCAAAAGCACGAAGAACGACCCAGAGCCCAGGCCTACTGATGGTATCATAGGCCTTGACCAGGTCAATAAAGCAGAGATGTAGGTCTTGTTGGAATTCCCTACACCTCAGCTGTAGCAGACGGACAGAAAATATGGCATCTGTGCAGGACCGCCCTTTCCTGAAACCGCATTGGGGCTCCGCAAGCCTCTCCTCAGCGTGCCTGGCAAGGCGATGCTGAATAATCCTTGCCAGGACCTTTCCCGGCACACTGAGGAGTGAGATGCCCCTGTAGTTGTTACAGTCTGTGCGGTCCCCCTTCTTAAAAAGGGGGACCACCAGGGCATCCTTCCAATCCTGCGGAACCCGTCCAGTGGTCCAGACTGTTGTTATGATGTCATATAGGGCAGTCTGTGCACAAACGCCACCCTCCCTCAGCATTTCGCTTGGGAGATCATCTCTGCCCGCTGCCTTTCCTGGTCTCAGACTCCGGATCGCCTTCAATACTTCCTCAGCAGATGGCACCTCAGCCAGCCACTCACAGGGGGTGACTTCATCCAATATTTGAGGCACCGCAGCCTCAGCAGGGTCATCCTCACTTTGTGCCACGATGTTTTCCTGGCTGAGGAATTTTCCCTCCCCCAGGACCTCACAGAAATGCTCAGCAAATCTGCGAACCTGTTCCTGGGGGTCGGAAATTGGATCACCGTTTTTTCCCCTAATGATGGTAATAGGTGTGGCGCTGCAGGTTACTTTTTTGATGGAGTTAAATAGAGATTTGTGATCACGGGCCACTGAGGCAGACTCCATCTCCTCAGCAACCCGCGACCACCACCCATCCTTGCAGCGCCTCACGGCTCTCCGAACCTCCGAGCGAAGGCTGCGGTAAGCCTCCTCATTCTCCGACGTGGGATTCTGTAGCCGATGACAGTGGGCCTGTCGCTTTTTCTCAACCATCGTGAACAACTCCTCTGTCATCCAGGGTGTCTGGGGAGGTCTGGACCGCGTACCCAAAGCAGCCATTGCAGCTGCATGAGTCACAGTCCTAAACCTCGCCCATTTACCCTCGACATCAGGAGGAGTCGGGGACGATGCCAATCCCAGCCGCAAGCGATGATGAAATTCTCGCTTGCAACTTTCATCAGATAACTGAGACCAGGCCACTTTAGGTTGGAATGGGGTCCTGGGTGTACACCCACCACCGGAGTGGAAGAATGGCAGGCGCATCTTACAGATGACTAGTCGATGGTCAGAGGGCAGATCAGCTCCACGGTAGGTCCTGGTGTCAAGGACATGGGCTCGCATTCGCTGGTCCGTCACTATGTAGTCCAGCAGATGTTCTTGCTTGGACCCGGCATGCATCCATGATGTTGTGTGGATGCGCCGATGCCGGAACAGCGTGTTGGTAATTACAAGCCCATGGGCTGCACACAAATCTAGCAGCCTCCTACCGTTGTTATTGAGCTGATCTGGCCCATGCCCTCCAATCACTCCAGACCAGGTGCCAGTATCATGACCAACTCGGGCATTGAAGTCACCCAACATGATGACTCTATCCCGAGGGGCCACTTTAGCCAGCACCTGTGACAGGAGGTCATAGAAGGCATCTGACTCATCGGCTTTGCCTGCATCCCTCCACGGATGTTCATCTTCGGTGGGGGCATAAGTAACCACGACCACCATTCCTCGCCTCCGGTTGATGGGAAGGCGAGCCCAAAGTAGCCTGGGGCTTACAGCTTCCCACACCTCACCGCCACGCTCCCACGCCCCCTTCATTCTTTTGTTCAAAAGAAGACCCACACCCTGTTGTTTGGCAGTCTGCTGCCCCGAGTAGAGGACTGTCCACCCCTCATGGTGGCAGGAGCCAGAGCCGGTCCACCGGACCTCCTGAATGCCGCATAGATCCAGGCGGTACCGGTCCAGCTCCCGACAGAGGAGTGGCAGCCTCTCCTCTGCAGTGAGCGTTCGAACATTCCACGTGGCCAACCGTAGTGGCTTTTCGTTGTTTCTGGAGTAGCCCCGAGGGTAGGTATTCAATCTCCTGGCTCCGCCAATTGGGGTTTGGCCAGGAGACGTCATAGACGCCTGGCCCCCCGGGGCCTCCGGCACAAGCTTAGTTGTTACATATTTCAGTTTAATTCGTAGTTTCGTGGTAATTAATTGAAGGTGGAGGGGTTACCAGCCCCTCGCACCCGTCCAGAGCCCCCGTTTAGCCCCTGTGGTGGACACATATGTCATGAGGGGAGGAGCCAATCAAAATTGGATCTCCCCCCACAGCGCTGTCCACGACAGAGTTGCCCGTCCGGCACCGCGAGGAGGTAGGGGGTTGTTTTGCCGGACACACACAGAGACACACACACAGACACACACACACAGTGGTGTGTGTGAGCTACCTTGGGGCCGCAGTGTAGGTGAGGGTGAGTGATGGACACACACACAGACACACACACAGAGACACACACACACAGACACACACACAGACACACACACACAGAGTGGTGTGTGAGCTACCTTGGGGCTGCAGTGTAGGTGAGGGTGAGTGATGGACACACACACAGACACACACACAGACACACAGACACACACACAGACACACACAGACACACACAGAGTGGTGTGTGAGCTACCTTGGGGCTGCAGTGTAGGTGAGGGTGAGTGATGGACACACAGACACACACACACACAGACACACACACACACAGACACACACAACAACAACAACAACAACCGCCATTCGCCACTAAGTGGCGGTGACGTCACCACGACGCTTGTGCCAGGCTATGTGCACCCTGAGGCCACGTGAAGTGTCGAACGCCCGCTGGCAGGAGGTCACGGGGCAGACCCAGGTGCCACGGGTCGACTGACTGAGATGACTGGCTGATGCACCACCTGTGCCCCCTACTGTGCCAACCTGCTGTGCTTTAGCCACCCGGCGCTCCGCTCGCTGTTGTGAGCGTCGCTCCTCCACCCTCCGTTGTTGTTGGAGGGCGACTGCCTCCAACTGCCCAGTAGCATCCTTCACGAGCCTCCTCCACAGAGGCCGATCTTGACACCGCTGGTACCAGTCATCGGCAAGTCCACTCAGCTCCACGTCCTCCTGTACCACATCACTCCATCTCTTCTCTAGCCCGTGCCGCGCCCGCTTAGCCCCCTCAATCCGGCCAAACAAAAGCTGTTTCGGCATGCGGTGGCTGGGCATGCGGGCTACATGACCCAGCCATCGCAGCCTTGCCTGCCGGAGGAGCTCACCGATGGGACCCTGCCCAGATCTTTCAAGGATTTGTGAGCTCCTCACACAATCCAGTCTGGTTAAACCCAGGATGGATCGTAGGCAGGCCAGCCTAAATGTTTCTAACCGGCGAAGATGTTCCATTAGGGGGGTCCACGTTTCGCAAGCGTAGAGAAGGGAGGGAATGACCGTGGCCGAGAAGACCTGAAGCTTAGTGCGGAGCGACAGACCAGGTAGCTTCCACACAGCGTTACGCAACCGATGAAAAGATATTGCCGCTCGACTGATTCGGAGTGAAACCTCTGCTGTTAAACTGGTGCCAGTCATAAGCACACTGCCCAGGTATGGGAAACTCTCCACTCTCTCCACAACTGCCCCATCACCGATTGGGAGTTGTGGGGGTGGAGTGTCCGATGGTACAAAATACCCAGGCAGGTGCTTGGTTTTGGTGGGGCTGATGGTAAGGCCCCACCTCTTAGTGGCACGCTCCAGTCTCAGCAGCAGCGTCTCCAACTCCTCCTCTGACTGAGCAGCTATTACCAAGTCATCAGCATACATAACGTGGTTGAGCAATAGGGAGCCATCCCTTGACCGCACCCGGGCATCGATTAGCCTCCCATTATATCTGTACCATATGGAGATTCCCCCGGTACAGCTATTGAAGGCTTCACGAACTACGTGGTCAAAATAGATGTTAAATAATGTGGGAGCCAGAGGACATCCCTGTCGCACCCCAAGGTGTACAGGGAATGGCTCTGACTCCCGGCCACGTAGTTTTACCCGGGCCCGCTCACCATCATGAAGGTCCTTAATGATCGTGAGCAGAGGGTCAGGTACTCCAAAAGCACGAAGAACGACCCAGAGCCCAGGCCTACTGATGGTATCATAGGCCTTGACCAGGTCAATAAAGCAGAGATGTAGGTCTTGTTGGAATTCCCTACACCTCTGCTGTAGCAGACGGACAGAAAATATGGCATCTGTGCAGGACCGCCCTTTCCTGAAACCGCATTGGGGCTCCGCAAGCCTCTCCTCAGCGTGCCTGGCAAGGCGATGCTGAATAATCCTTGCCAGGACCTTTCCCGGCACACTGAGGAGTGAGATGCCCCTGTAGTTGTTACAGTCTGTGCGGTCCCCCTTCTTAAAAAGGGGGACCACCAGGGCATCCTTCCAATCCTGCGGAACCCGTCCAGTGGTCCAGACTGTTGTTATGATGTCATATAGGGCAGTCTGTGCACAAACGCCACCCTCCCTCAGCATTTCGCTTGGAAGATCATCTCTGCCCGCTGCCTTTCCTGGTCTCAGACTCCGAATCGCCTTCAATACTTCCTCAGCAGATGGCACCTCAGCCAGCCACTCACAGGGGGTGACTTCATCCAATATTTGAGGCACCGCAGCCTCAGCAGGGTCATCCTCACTTTGTGCCACGATGTTTTCCTGGCTGAGGGATTTTCCCTCCCCCAGGACCTCACAGAAATGCTCAGCAAATCTGCGAACCTGTTCCTGGGGGTCGGAAATTGGATCGCCGTTTTTTCCCCTAATGATGGTAATAGGTGTGGCGCTGCAGGTTACTTTTTTGATGGAGTTAAATAGAGATTTGTGATCACGGGCCACTGAGGCAGACTCCATCTCCTCAGCAACCCGCGACCACCACCCATCCTTGCAGCGCCTCACGGCTCTCCGAACCTCCGAGCGAAGGCTGCGGTAAGCCTCCTCATTCTCTGACGTGGGACTCTGTAGCCGATGACAGTGGGCCTGTCGCTTTTTCTCAACCATCGTGAACAACTCCTCTGTCATCCAGGGTGTCTGGGGAGGTCTGGACCGCGTACCCAAAGCAGCCATTGCAGCTGCATGAGTCACAGTCCTAAACCTCGCCCATTTACCCTCGACATCAGGAGGAGTCGGGGACGATGCCAATCCCAGCCGCAAGCGATGATGAAATTCTCGCTTGCAACTTTCATCAGATAACTGAGACCAGGCCACTTTAGGTTGGAATGGGGTCCTGGGTGTACACCCACCACCGGAGTGGAAGAATGGCAGGCGCATCTTACAGATGACTAGTCGATGGTCAGAGGGCAGATCAGCTCCACGGTAGGTCCTGGTGTCAAGGACATGGGCTCGCATTCGCTGGTCCGTCACTATGTAGTCCAGCAGATGTTCTTGCTTGGACCCGGCATGCATCCATGATGTTGTGTGGATGCGCCGATGCCGGAACAGCGTGTTGGTAATTACAAGCCCATGGGCTGCACAAAAATCTAGCAGCCTCCTACCGTTGTTATTGAGCTGATCTGGCCCATGCCCTCCAATCACTCCAGGCCAGGTGCCAGTATCATGACCAACTCGGGCATTAAAGTCACCCAACATGATGACTCTATCCCGAGGGGCCACTTTAGCCAGCACCTGTGACAGGAGGTCATAGAAGGCATCTGACTCATCGGCTTTGCCTGCATCCCTCCACGGATGTTCATCTTCGGTGGGGGCATAAGTAACCACGACCACCATTCCTCGCCTCCTGTTGATGGGAAGGCGAGCCCAAAGTAGCCTGGGGCTTACAGCTTCCCACACCTCACCGCCACGCTCCCACGCCCCCTTCATTCTTTTGTTCAAAAGAAGACCCACACCCTGTTGTTTGGCAGTCTGCTGCCCCGAGTAGAGGACTGTCCACCCCTCATGGTGGCAGGAGCCAGAGCCGGTCCACCGGACCTCCTGAATGCCGCATAGATCCAGGCGGTACCGGTCCAGCTCCCGACAGAGGAGTGGCAGCCTCTCCTCTGCAGTGAGCGTTCGAACATTCCACGTGGCCAACCGTAGTGGCTTTTCGTTGTTTCTGGAGTAGCCCCGAGGGTAGGTATTCAATCTCCTGGCTCCGCCAATTGGGGTTTGGCCAGGAGACGTCATAGACGCCTGGCCCCCCGGGGCCTCCGGCACAAGCTTAGTTGTTACATATTTAAGTTTAATTCGTAGTTTCGTGGTAATTAATTGAAGGTGGAGGGGTTACCAGCCCCTCGCACCCGTCCAGAGCCCCCGTTTAGCCCCTGTGGTGGATACATATGCCATGAGGGGAGGAGCCAATCAAAATTGGATCTCCCCCCACAGCGCTGTCCACGACAGAGTTGCCCGTCCGGCACCGCGAGGAGGTAGCTCACACACAGCGGTGTGTGAGCTACCTTGGGGCTGCAGTGTAGGTGAGGGTGAGTGATGGACACACACACAGACACACACACAGACACACACACAGACACACACACACACAGACACACACACACAGACACACACAGACACACACACAGTGGTGTGTGAGCTACCTTGGGGCTACAGTGCAGGTGAGGGTGAGTGATGGACACACACACAGACACACACACAGACACACACACACACACACAGACACACACACACAGACACACACACAGACACACACACACAGACACACACACACAGACACACACAGAGTGGTGTGTGAGCTACCTTGGGGCTGCAGTGTAGGTGAGGGTGAGTGATGGACACACACACACAGACACACACACAGACACACACATAGACACACACACACAGACACACACACAGACACACACACAGACACACACACACAGACACAGTGGTGTGTGAGCTACCTTGGGGCTGCAGTGTAGGTGAGGGTGAGTGATGGACACACACACAGACACACACACAGACACACACACACAGACACACACACAGACACACACACAGACACACACACACAGACACACACACACACACAGACACACACACACAGACACACACACAGACACACACACACAGACACACACACACAGACACACACACACAGAGTGGTGTGTGTGAGCTACCTTGGGGCTGCAGTGTAGGTGAGGGTGAGTGATGGACACACACACAGACACACACACAGACACACACACACAGACACACACACAGACACACACACACAGACACACACACAGACACACACAGACACACACACAGACACACACACACAGACACACACACAGACACACACACACAGACACACACACAGACACACACACACACAGTGGTGTGTGTGAGCTACCTTGGGGCTGCAGTGTAGGTGAGGGTGAGTGATGGACATCACGAAATGGTGGCGAACGCAGCGGTCACTCTGTCCGCGGCCGGCCTCGTGAGATCCCGGCCTGGACACGTGGGCGGCTCCTCCTGCCGCAGGCTCAGCTGCCCTCTGTCTCGCTGCCCTCATGCCCTGCTGCTCCTGCTGCTGCTGCTCCGGGGCTGCCCTCTGGCCACCCACCTCGTGCCCCGCATCACCGCCTCCAGCTGGAGCTGCCCCCCACCCAGCACGCGGAGACTTCCTCTGCTGTGAACGGCGTCTCACGGGCACCATCCGCTGCCTCGTCTGGTTGATGTGTCCAGCGTCAACACCGCCAGCACCTCCTCCTCCACCTCCTCCACCTCCTCCTGCTGCTCCTCCTCCACCTCCTCCTCCTCCACCTCCTCCTGCTGCTCCTGCTGCTGCTGCTCCTCGCGTTCCTCGCAATCCTCGACGTGGGCTGCTGTCACCACCTCCTCCACCACCGACTCCACCACTGACTCCACCACCGACTCCACCTCCTCCACCACCACCACCTCCTGCTGCACCACCACCTCCACCATCACCGACTCCTCCGCGTCCACCTCCACCATCCGCTCCTTTGTCTCTATCTTGTCCATCTCCTCCACCACGTTCACCACCTCCACCACCACCTCCACCACCTCCTGCTGCACCACCTCCTGCTGCACCACCTCCTGCTGCACAACCTCCTGCTGCACCACCTCCTGCTGCACCACCTCCACCACCTCCTGCTGCACCTCCACCTTCACCTCCTGCTGCTACTCGTCGTCCTCCTTCGAGTTGTGCTTCTTCACGCGGCCGCAGCTCTGGTGACGATGGCGATGATGGCGAGGACGAGGAGGAGGACGAGGAGCAGGAGGAGGACGAGGAGGAGGACGAGGAGGAGGAGGCGCTACACGAAGAGGTGAAGATGAGCAGAGAGAGGAGGTGGACGAGGAGGAGGAGGAGGAGACCTGGGGCCAGGGCAGGAGGATGAGTCGTGCGGAGTCGGCAGAACGGAGACATGGCCGGTGGTGAAGGTGGTGAGGTGGTGGTGGTGGTGAGGTGGTGGTGATGGTGAGGTGGTGGTGATGAGGTGGTGGTGGTGAGGTGGTGGTGATGGTGAGGTGGTGGTGATGAGGTGGTGGTGGTGAGGTGGTGGTGGTGGTGAGGTGGTGGTGATGGTGAGGTGGTGGTGATGAGGTGGTGGTGGTGAGGTGGTGGTGATGGTGAGGTGGTGGTGATGAGGTGGTGGTGGTGAGGTGGTGGTGGTGGTGAGGTGGTGGTGGTGAGGTGGTGGTGGTGGTGGTGATGGTGAGGTGGTGGTGATGGTGAGGTGGTGGTGGTGGTGGTGAAGATGGTGAGGTGGTGGTGGTGGTAGTGGTGATGAAGGTGGTGAGGTGGTGGTGATGAAGGTGGTGAGGTGGTGAGGTGGTGGTGGTGATGGTGAGGTGGTAGTGGTGATGAAGGTGGTGGTAGTGGTGATGAAGGTGGTGAGGTGGTGGTGATGAAGGTGGTGAGGTGGTGAGGTGGTGGTGGTGATGGTGAGGTGGTAGTGGTGATGAAGGTGGTGGTAGTGGTGATGAAGGTGGTGGTGGTGATGATGGTGGTGGTGATGAAGGTGGTGGTAGTGGTGATGAAAGTGGTGATGAAGGTGGTGGTGGTGATGATGGTGGTGGTGGTGAGGTGGTGGTGGTGGTGATGAAGGTGGTGGTGGTAGTGATGATGGTGGTGATGGTTGTGAGGTGGTGGTGGTGGTGGTGAAGGTGGTGGTGGTAGTGGTGATGGTGGTGATGGTTGTGAGGTGGTGGTGGTGGTGATGATGCCACTGATGGTGGTAGTGATGATGGTGTTGTCACTGATGCTGCTGCTGATGAATATTCCAACTTAGTGTCTGACCCAAATGTATCCCTCCCATTGACTAGACTGAAGTATTTTATGCAGCTGATGTTGATGATGGTGGTGGTGATGGTGGTGATGATGATGGTGGTGATGATGATGATGGTGGTGGTGATAATAATGATGATGCTGATGTTGCGGATGGCACTGATGATGACCGTGATAATGGTGGTGATGGTGGTGATGGTGATGTTGGTGATGATGATGTTGGTGATGATGATGATAATGATGGTGATGATGGTGATGATGATAATGTTGGTGGTGATGATGATGGTGATGATGGTGATGATGATGGTGATGTTGGTGATAATAATGATGATGTTGATGTTGCGGATGGCACTGATGATGACCGTGATAATGGTGGTGATGGTGGTGGTGATGGTGGTGATGGTGATGGTGGTGATGTAGCGATGGAAGTGGCCCCAGGCAGGGAGGCGTCGGCCGTGCCGGCTGCCTGCGTCTCATCGCCACTTATAGCGAGAGCTTTACGAGCGGGCTCAGCCTCCCACTACACACACACGCACACACACACAGACACACACACAGACACACACACACACGCACACACAGACATACACGCACACGCACAGACACACACACGCGCAGACACACACACGCAGACACTCACGCACAGACACACACGTACAGACACACGCGCAGACACACACGCACAGACACACACGCACACACCACACAGACACACACAGACGCGCGGAGTCACGATTCACAGACGTGCAGACTCACTCACACCACGCACAACACACAGACACACACAGACACACGCACACACAGACACACAGAGACACACGCACACAGACACACGCACACAGACACACACACACAGACACACACAGACACACACAGACACACACACACAGACACACACAGACACACGCACACACAGACACACACAGACACACACACACAGACACACACAGACACAGACAGACACACACACACACAGACACACACAGACACACGCACACACAGACACACACAGACATACACACACAGACACAGACAGACACACGCACACACACACAGACACACACAGACACACGCACACAGACACACGCACACAGACACACACAGACACACACGCAGACACACACAGACACACGCACACACACAGACAGACACACGCACACAGACACACGCATACAGACACATGGAGATACACGCACACAGACACACACACAGACACACACAGACACAGACACACTCACACAGACACACACGCAGACACACGCAGGCTCACGCACACAGACACACACAGACACACTCACACACACACACAAACACACACACAGAAACACTCACACACACACAGACACACACGCAGACACACGCAGGCTCACGCACACAGACACAGACAGACACACACACACAGACACACGCAGACACACGCACGCAGACACACACCGACACACGCACACAGACACACGCAGACATACGCACACAGACACACACAGACACACACGCAGACACACACAGACACACGCACACAGACACACACAGCACAGACACACTCACACAACAACAACAACCGCCATTCGCCACTAAGTGGCGGTGACGTCACCACGACGCTTGTGCCAGGCTATGTGCACCTTGAGGCCACGTGAATCGTCGAACGCCCGCTGGCAGGAGGTCACGGGGCAGACCCAGGTGCCACGGGTCGACTGACTGAGATGACTGAGATGACTGGCTGATGCACCACCTGTGCCCCCTACTGTGCCAACCTGCTGTGCTTTAGCCACCCGGCGCTCCGTTCGTTGTTGTGAGCGTCGCTCCTCCGCCCTCTGTTGTTGTTGGAGGGCGACTGCCTCCAACTGCCCAGTAGCGTCCTTCATGAGCCTCCTCCACAGAGGCCGATCTTGACACCGCTGGTACCAGTCATCAGCAAGTCCACTCAGCTCCACGTCCTCCTGTACCACATCACTCCATCTCTTCTCTAGCCCGTGCCGCGCCCATTTAGCCCCCTCGATCCGGCCAAATAAAAGTTGTTTCGGCATGCGGTGGCTGGGCATGCGGGCTACATGACCCAGCCATTGCAGCCTTGCCCGCCGGAGGAGCTCACCGATGGGACCTTGCCCAGATCTTTCAAGGATGTGTGAGCTCCTCACACAATCCAGCCTGGTTAAACCCAGGATGGATCGTAGGCAGGCCAGCCTAAATGTTTCTAACCGGCGAAGATGTTCCATTAAGGGGGTCCACATTTCACAAGCGTAGAGAAGGGAGGGAATGACCGTGGCCGAGAAGACCTGAAGCTTCGTGCGGAGCGACAGACCAGGTAGCTTCCACACAGCGTTACGCAACCGATGAAAAGATATTGTCGCTCGACTGATTCGGAGTGAGACCTCTGCTGTTAAACTGGAGCCGTTCATAAGCACACTGCCCAGGTATGGGAAACTTTTCACCCTCTCCACAACTGCCCCATCACCAATTGGGAGTTGTGGGGGTGGAGTGTCCGATGGTACAAAATACCCAGGCAGGTGCTTAGTTTTGGTGGGGCTGATGGTAAGGCCCCATCTCTTAGTGGCACGCTCCAGTCTCAGCAGCAGCGTCTCCAACAACTCCTCTGAGTGAGCAGCGATTACCAGATCATCGGCATACATAACGTGGTTGAGCAATAGGGAGCCATCCCTTGACCGCACCCGGGCATCGATCAGCCTCCCATTGTATCTGAAAGGCTTCACGAACTACGTGGTCAAAATAGATGTTAAATAATGTGGGAGCCAGAGGACATCCCTGTCGCACCCCAAGGTGTACAGGGAATGGCTCTGACTCCCGGCCACGTAGTTTTACCCAGGCCCGCTCACCATCATGAAGGTCCTTAATGATCGTGAGCAGAGGGTCAAAGACTCCAAAAGCACGAAGAACAAACCAGAGCCCAGGCCTACTGATGGTATCATAGACCTTGACCAGGTCAATAAAGCAGAGATGTAGGTCTTGTTGGAATTCCCTACACCTCTGCTGTAGCAGACAGACGAAAAATATGGCATCTGTGCAGGACCGCCCTTTCCTGAAACCGCTTTGGGGCTCCGCAAGCCTCCCCTCAGCGTGCCTGGCAAGGCGATGTTGAATAATCCTTGCCAGGAGTTTTCACGGCACATTGGGGAAGGAGATGCCGCTGTAGTTGTTACAGTCTGTGCGGTCGCCCTTCTTAAAGAGGACCACCACCAGGGCATCCTTCCAATCCTGCGGAACCCGTCCAGTGGTCCAGACTGTTGTTATGATGTCATATAGGGCAGTCTGTGCACAAACGCCACCCACCCTCAGCAATTTTCCCTTTGGGAGATCATCTCTGCCCGGCGCTTTTCCTGATCTCAGACTCCGGATCGCACTCAGTACTTCCTCAACGGATGGCACCTCAGCCAGCCACTCGCAGGGGCCGATTCTCCTTCCTCCAATGTTTGAGGCACCGCAGCCTCGGCAGGGTCGTCCCCACTTTGCCCCACGACGTTTGGCACCGCCCTAAGCAGTGCACCACCACTCCCCGCACTCACGTGGACAACCAAGGCCACTTGCCCCCTAGAGTGAACGCGAGGCCATTCGGGGGATTTGCCGTCCCGTCTTCGCGTGTGTCTTGGGACACAGTCAGAGGGCCCTGTTAAGCTTCATGAATTGGACGTGGCAATCGCTGTTGGCGAGCACCTACGAAGGCACACGATGGGGTGGGTGGCCAGCAACCACGAACGCCCGGCCGCCTTTGTCTCCCCAAGTGGCGATGTTTACCACACAGGGCACCAGCTACTCGTTTGAGGTCCATGACCGGTGCAGATAATCGCTCGCCGGTGGTGTTTGGTGGCCGTGAGCGGGAGTCGAACTCGGGTTGCCAGGGTTCGCAGCGCAGCGCGCTAACTGCTGCGCCACCGCTCCCCAACACACGCAAAGACAAAGATCCCCCGTATAGCCTTAAACTGTAGGAAGGCAAAGGCGGACGGGCGTGGTGTTGGCCACCCACCCCATCGTATGCCGTGCCGGCCTTCACAGGTGCTGTTCGCTAACAGCACTTGCCTCTACTGTACAATGCTACCCACACGATCTCACCCAAAGACAAAGGTCCCCCGTGTAGCCTCTAGCAGGCTATATGGGCAAGTGCTGTTAGCGAGTAGCAGCAGCGCCTGTGAAGGCTACCGGCACTGTGGCACACGAGGGGGTGAGTGGTCAGTACCACGCCCGGCCGCCTTTGTCTCCCCAGTGGCAATGTTTACTACACACCACTACACCAGGTATTCGTTTGAGGCTGAGTCGACCTAGCGGAGGCACAGGACCGGTTCAGATAATCGTCGTTGGTGTTGGCCGTGAGCGGGAATCGAACCCGGGTCACTGGGTTCGTAGCGCTGCATAGCGCTAACCGCTGCACCACCGCTCTAAGCCACACACACGTACACACACTGACACACACACGTACAACAACAACCGCCATTCGCCACTAAGTGGCGGTGACATAACCACGACGCTTGTGCCAGGCCATGTGCACCTTGAGGCCACGTGAAGTGTCAAACGCCCGCTGGCAAGAGGCCACGGGGCAGACCCAGGTGCCACGGGTCGACTGACTGAGATGACTGAGATGACTGGCTGATGCACCACCTGTGCCCCCTACTGTGCCAACCTGCTGTGCTTTAGCCACCCGGCGCTCCGCTCGTTGTTGTGAGCGTCGCTCCTTCGCCCTCCATTGTTGATGAAGAGCGACTGCCTCCAACTGCCCAGTAGCGTCCTTCACGAGCCTCCTCCACAGAGGCCGATCTTGACACCGGTAAGTCCACTCAGCTCCACATCCTCCTGCACCACGTCACTCCATCTCTTCTGTAGCCCGTGCCGCGCCCGTTTAGCCCCCTCTATCCGGCCAAACGAAAGCTGTTTAGGCATGCGGTGGCTGGGCATGCTGGCAAAATGATCCAGCCAACGCATGCCTAAACAGCCGGAGGAGGTCACAGATGGGACTTTGCTCAGATCTTTCAAGGATTTGCGAGCTCCTCACACAATCCAGCCTGGTTAAACCCAGGATCGTAGGCAGGCCAGCCTAAATGTTTCCAATCGGCGAAGATGTTCCATTAGGGGGGTCCACGTTTCGCAAGCGTAGAGAAGGGAATGACCATGGCCGAGAAGACTTGAAGCTTCGTGCGGAGCGACAGACCAGGTAGCTTCGACACAGCGTTGCCCAACCGATGAACAGATATTGCCGCTCATCTGATTCTGAGTGAGACCTTTGCTGTCAAACCGGAGCCGGTCATGAGCACACTGCCAAGGTATGGGGAATTCTCCACTCTCTCCACAACTGTCCCATCACCGATTGGGAGTTGTGGGGGGTGGAGTGCCCGATGGTACAAATTACCCAGGCAAGTGCTCAGTTTTAGTGGGGCTGATGGTAAGGCCCCACCTCTTAGTGGCACGCTCCAGTTTCAGCAGCAGCGCCTCCAACTCCTCCTTTGAGTGAGTGGCAATTACCAGATCATCGGCATACATAACGTGGTTGAGCAATAGGGAGCCATCCTTTGACCGCACCCGGGCATCGATCAGCCTCCCATTACATCTGTACCAAATGAAAATTCCTCTGGTACAGCCATCAAAGGCTTCACGAACTACGTGGTCGAAATTGATGTTAAATAATGTGGGAGCCAGAGGACATCTCTGTCGCACCCCAAGGTGAACAGGGAATGGCTCTGAATCCCAGCCACGTAGTTTTACCCGGGCCCGCTCACCATCATGAAGGTCCTTAATGATCGAGAGCAGAGGGTCAGGGACTCCGAAAGCACGAAGAACAACTCAGAGCCCAGGCCTACTGATGGTATCATAGGCCTTGACCAGGTCAATAAAGCAGAGATGTAGGTCTTGTTGGAATTCCCTACACCTCTGCTGTAGCAAACGGACAGAAAATATGGCATCTGTGCAGGACCGCCCTTTCCTGAAACCACATTGAGGCTCTGAAAGCCTCTCCTCAGCGTGCCTGGCAAGGCGATGTTCAATAATCCTTGCCAGGACCTTTCCCGGCACACTGAGGAGTGAGATGTCCATGGAGTTGTTACAGTCTGTGCGGTCCTCCTTCTTAAAGAGGGGGACCACAAGGGCATCCTTCCAATCCTGCGGAATCTGTCCAGTGGTCCATACCGTTGTTATGATGTTATGTAGGGCAGTCTGTGCACAAACGCCACCCTACCTCAGCAATTCGCTTGGGAGATCATCTCTGCCCGGTGCCTTTCCTGGTTTCAGACTCTGAATCGCCTTTAGTACTTCCTCAACAGATGACACCTCAGTCAGCAACTCAGGGGGTGACTTCTTCCTCCAATATTTGAGGCACCGCAGCCTCAGCAGGGTCATCCTCACTTTGTGCCACGATGTTTTCCTGGCTGAGGGATTTTCCCTCCCCCAGGACTTCACAGAAATGCTCAGCAAATCTGCAAACCTGTTCCTGGGGGTCGGAGATTGGATCACCGTTTTTTCACCTAATGATGGTAATAGGTGTGGCGCTGCAGGAAACTTTTTTGATGGAGTTAATTAGGGATTTGTGATCGCGGGCCATTGAGGCAGACTCCATCTCCTCAGCAACCCGCGACCACCACCCATCCATGCAGCGCCTCACGGCTGTCCAAACACCCGAGCGAAGGCTGCAGTAAGCCTCCTTATTCTCTGACGTGGGATTCTGTAGACGATTAGAGTGGGCCTGTCGCTTTTTCTCAGCCATCCTGAACACCTCATCTGTCAGCCAGGGTCTATGGGGAGGTCTGGACCGCGTACCCAAAGCAGCCATTGCAGCTGCCTGAGTCACAGTACTAAACCTTGCTCATTTACCCTCGACATCCGGAGGAGTGGGGGACGATGCCAACCCCAGCCGCAAGCGATGATGAAATTCTCGTTTTCAACTTTCATCAGCTAGCTGAGACCAGGCCACCTTAGGTTTGAAGCCGCTGTTCCATCACTATGTAGTCCAGTAGATGTTCTTGCTTGGACCTTGCATGCATCCATGATGTTGTGTGGATGCGCCGATGCCGGAACAGCGTGTTAGTAATTACAAGCCCATGAGCTGCACGAAAATCTAGCAGCCTCCTACCGTTGTTATTGAGCTGATCTGGCCCATGCCCTCCAATCACTCCAGACCAGGTGCCAGCATCATGACCAACTCGGGCATTGAAGTCACCCAGCAAGAGAACTCTATCTCGAGGGGCCAGTTTAGCCAGCACCTGTGACAGGAGGTCATAGAAGGCATCTGACTCATCGGCCTTGCCTGCATCCCTCCACGGATGTTCGTCTTCGGTGGGGGCATAAGTAACCACGACCACCACTCCTCGCCTCCGGTTGATGGGAAGGCGAGCCCAAAGTAGCCTGGGGCTTACAGCTTCCCATACCTCACCACCACGCTCCCACGCCCCCTTGATTCTTTTGTTCAGAAGAAGAGCCACTCAGAGCCACTCCCTGTTGTTTGGTAGTCTCCTGCCCCGAGTAGAGGACTGTCCACCCCTCATGGTGGCAGGAGCCAGAACCGGTCCACCGGACCTCCTGAATGCCACATAGATCTAGGCGGTACCGGTCCAGGTCCTGACAGAGGAGTGGCAGCATCTCCTCCGCAGTGAGCGTTCGAACATTCCACGTGGCCACCCGTAGTGGCTTTTCGTTCTTTCTGGAGGAGCCCCGAGGGTAAAGATTCAATCTCCTGGGGTTTGGCCAGGAGACGTCATAGACGCCTGTCCCCCCGGGGCCTCTGGCACAAGCTTATTAGTTACAGTGAGGGAAACGAGTATTTGATCACCTGCTGATTTTGTACGTTTGCCCAGTCTATAATTTAAATGGTAGGTTTATTTGAACAGTGAGAGACAGAATAACAACAAAAAAATCCAGAAAAATGCATGTCAAAAATGTTATAAATTGATTTGCATTTTAGTGAGGGAAATAAGTATTTGACCCCCTCTCAATCAGAAAGATTTCTGGCTCCCAGGTGTCTTTTATACAGGTAACGAGCTGAGATTAAGAGCACACTCTTAAAGAGAGTGCTCCTAATCTCAGCTTTTTACCTGTATAAAAGACACCTGTCCACAGAAACAATCAATCAAACAGATTCCAAACTCTCCACCATGGCCAAGACCAAAGAGCTCTTCAAGGATGTCAGGGATAAGATTGTAGACCTACACAAGGCTGGAATGGGCTACAAGACCATTGCCAAGCAGCTTGGTGAGAAGGTGACAACAGTTGGTGTGATTATTCGCAAATGGAAGAAACACAAAATAACTGTCAATTTCCCTTGGCCTGGGGCTCCATGCAAGATCTTACCTCGTGGAGTTGCAATGATCATGAGAACGGTGAGGAATCAGCCCAGAACTACACGGGAGGATCTTTTCAATGATCTCAAGGCAGCTGGGATCAGTCACCAAGAAAACAATTGGTAACACACTACGCCATGAAGGACTGAAATCCTGCAGCGCCCGCAAGGTCCCCCTACTCAAGAAAGCACATATACATGCCCGTCTGAAGTTTGCCAATGAACATCTGAATGATTCAGAGGACAACTGGGTAAAAGTGTTGTGGTCAGATGAGACCAAAATGGAGCTCTTTGGCATCAACTCAACTCGCTGTGTTTGGAGGAGGAGGAATGCTGCCTATGACCCCAAGAACACCATCCCCACCGTCAAACATGGAGGTGGAAACATTATGCTTTGGGGGTGTTTTTCTGCTAAGGGGACAGGACAACTTCACCGCATCAAAGGGACGATGGACGGGGCCATGTACCGTCAAATCTTGGGTGAGAACCTCCTGCCCTCAGCCAGGGCATTGAAAATGGGTCGTGGATGGGTATTCCAGCATGACAATGACCAAAAACACACGGCCAAGGCAACAAAGGAGTGGCTCAAGAAGAAGCACGTTAAGGTCCTGGAGTGGCCTAGCCAGTCTCCAGACCTTAATCCCATGGAAAATCTGTGGAGGGAGCTGAAGGTTCGAGTTGCCAAACGACAGCCTCGAAACCTTAATGACTTGGAGAAGATCTGCAAAGAGGAGTGGGACAAAATCCCTCCTGAGATGTGTGCAAACCTGGTGGCCAACTACAAGAAACGTCTGACCTCTGTCAGTGCCAACAAGGGTTTTGCCACCAAGTACTAAGTCATGTTTTTTCAGAGGGGTAAAATACTTATTTCCAAAATGCAAATCAATTTATAACATTTTTAACATGCGTTTTTCTGGATTTTTGTTGTTATTCTGCCTCTCACTGTTCAAATTAACCTACCATTAAAATTATAGACTGATCATTTCTTTGTCAGTGGGCAAACGTACAATATCAGCAGGGGATCAAATACTTTTTCCCCTCAATGTAGATATTCTAGTCGTGGTTTAGTTGTATTTTATGGAAGGCCGGATGGGTCCCCAGCCCCTCGCACCAGTCCAGAGCCCCCGTTTGGTCGCTGTGGTGGTCACAGACGCCATGAGGGGAGAGGGCCAATCGGAATTGGCCCTCCACCCCACTGTCAATGACAGCGTTGCCCGTCCGGCACCACGAGGAGGTTGGGGATTGTTTTTGCCGGACACTCACTCTCACCCACACACACTCACACACACTCTCACCCACACACACTCACACACACACTCATACACACTCACTCTCACACACTCACCCACACTCTCACCCACACACACTCACACACACTCTCACCCACACACACTCACACACACACTCATACACACTCACTCTCACACACTCACCCACACTCTCACCCACACACACTCACACACACACTCATACACACTCACTCTCACACACTCACCCACACTCTCACCCACACACACTCACACACACTCTCACCCACACACACTCACACACACTCTCACCCACACACACTCACACACACACACTCACACACTCTCACCCACACACACTCACACACTCTCACCCACACACACTCACACACACTCTCACCCACACACACTCACACACACTCTCACCCACACACACTCACACACACACTCATACACACTCACTCTCACACACTCACCCACACTCTCACCCACACACACTCACACACACTCACCCACACACACTCACACACACTCTCACCCACACACACTCACACACACACTCATACACACTCACACACACACACTCATACACACTCACTCTCACACACTCACACACACTCTCACCCACACACACTCACACACACTCTCACCCACACACACTCACACTCACTCTCACCCACACACACTCACACACACTCTCACCCACACACACTCACACACACTCTCACCCACACACACTCACACACACTCTCACCCACACACACTCACACACACTCTCACCCACACACACTCACACACACTCTCACCCACACACACTCACACTCACTCTCACCCACACACACTCACACACACTCTCACCCACACACACTCACACACACACACTCATACACACTCACTCTCACACACTCACCCACACTCTCACCCACACACACTCACACACACTCTCACCCACACACACTCACACACACTCACCCACACTCTCACCCACACACACTCACACACACTCACACACACACTCACACACACTCTCACCCACACACACTCATACACACTCACTCTCACACACTCACCCACACTCTCACCCACACACACTCACTCTCACCCACACACACTCACACACACTCTCACCCACACACACTCACACACACTCTCACCCACACACTCACACACACACTCACACACACTCACACACACACTCACACACACTCTCACCCACTCACACTCACACACACTCTCACCCACACACACTCACACACACTCTCACCCACACACACTCTCCCACACTCTCACCCACACTCTCACCCACACACACTCACCCACACTCTCACCCACACACACTCTCCCACACTCTCACCCACACTCTCACCCACACACACTCACCCACACTCTCACCCACACTCTCACCCACACACACTCACCCACACTCTCACCCACACTCTCACCCACACACACTCACACACACTCTCACCCACACACACTCACACACACTCTCACCCACACACACTCACACACACTCTCACCCACACACACTCACACACACTCACCCACACTCTCACCCACACACACTCACACACACTCACACACACTCTCACCCACACACACTCACACTCACTCTCACCCACACACACTCACACACACACTCATACACACTCACTCTCACACACTCACCCACACTCTCACCCACACACACTCACACACACTCACACACACTCTCACCCACACACACTCACACACACTCTCACCCACACACACTCACACACACTCTCACCCACACACACACATTCACCCACACTCTCACCCACACACACTCACACACACTCACCCACACTCTCACCCACACACACTCAGACACACTCTCACCCACACACACTCACACACACTCTCACCCACACACACACATTCACCCACACTCTCACCCACACACACTCACACACACTCACCCACACTCTCACCCACACACACACTCTCACCCACACACACTCACACACACTCACCCACACTCTCACCCACACACACTCACACACACTCACCCACACACTCACCCACACTCTCACCCACACACACTCACCCACACTCTCACCCACACACCCTCCCACACTCTCACCCACACTCTCACCCACACACACTCACACACACTCACCCACACTCTCACCCACACACACTCACACACACTCACCCACACTCTCACCCACACACACTCACACACACTCACCCACACACTCACCCACACTCTCACCCACACACACTCACCCACACTCTCACCCACACACCCTCCCACACTCTCACCCACACTCTCACCCACACACACTCACCCACACTCTCACACACACACACTCACACACACTCACCCACACTCTCACCCACACACACTCACACACATTCATCCACACTCTCACCCACACACACTCACGCACACTCACACACACTCTCACCCACACACACTCACACACACTCACCCACACTCTCACCCACACACTCACACACACTCACCCACACTCTCACCCACACACACTCACCCACACTCTCACCCACACACTCACACACACTCACCCACACTCTCACCCACACACACTGACACACACTCTCACCCACACACACTCACACACACTCACCCACACTCTCACCCACACACTCACACACACTCACCCACACTCTCACCCACACACACTCAGCCACACTCTCACCCACACACACTCACACACACTCACCCACACTCTCACCCACACACACTCACACACATTCACCCACACTCTCACCCACACACACTCACGCACACTCACCCACACTCTCACCGACACACACTCACACACATTCACCCACACTCTCACCCACACACACCCACACACACTCACCCACACTCTCACCCACACACACTCACACACACTCACCCACACTCTCACCCACACACACTCACACACACTCACCCACACTCTCACCCACACACCCTCACATACACACACATACACTCACCCACACACTCACCCACACTCTCACCCACACACACTCTCACATACACACCCACACTCTCACCCACACTCTCACCCACACTCTCACCCACACACCCTCACATACACTCACCCATACACTCACCCACACTCTCACCCACACACACACCCACCCATACTCTCACTCACACACACTCTCACATACACACACTCTCACCCACACACCCTCACATACACACACTCTCACCCACACACACCCATACTCTCACCCACACTCTCTCACATACACACACCCACCCACACTCTCACATACACTCTCACCCACACACTCACCCACACACACTCTCACCCACACTCTCACCCACACACACCCACACACAAACTCCCTCCCACGCACACGAAGTCATAAAAACACACCCCGCGTGCACATAAAGCACACGTAAACACACTCACCCACACACACTCTCACATACACACACTCTCACCCACACACTCTCACATACACACACACTCACCCACACACTCTCACATACACACACTCTCTCATACACACACACACACCCACACACACACCCACCCATACTCTCACTCACACACACTCTCACATACACACACTCTCACCCACACACCCTCACATACACACACCCTCACATACACACACACTCACCCACACTCTCACCCACACACTCTCGCATACACACACTCTCACCCACACCCTCACATACACCCACACCCTCACATACACACACACCCACACACACACCCACACACACACCCACCCACACTCTCACCCACACCCTCACATACACACACACTCACCCACACTCTCACCCACACACACACCCACACACAACCTCCCTCCCACGCACACGAAGTCATAAAAACACACCCCGCGTGCACATAAAGCACACGTAAACACACTCACCCACACACACTCTCACATACACACACTCTCACCCACACACACTCTCACCCACACACACCCACCCATACTCTCACTCACACACACTCTCACCCACACACTCTCACATACACACACACACCCACACACTCTCACATACACACACTCTCACCCACACACACTCACCCACACACACTCACCCACACCCACACACCCACCCATACTCTCACTCACACACACTCTCACCCACACACACACCCACCCACAACCTCCCTCCCACGCACACGAAGTCATAAAAACACCCCCCGCGTGCACATAAAGCACACGTAAACACACTCACCCACACACTCTCACATACACACACTCTCACCCACACACTCACCCACACTCTCACACACACTCTCATCCACACTCTCACCCACACACACACCCACACACACACCCACACTCTCACCCACACACACACCCACACACAACCTCCCTCCCACGCACACGAAGTCATAAAAACACACCCCGCGTGCACATAAAGCACACGTAAACACACGTAAACATGCGTCAATACGCGCCCATAAAACGGGTCGCATTCCCACACGCACACAGCCCCCACCCAGCCCCCTCCCCACCACGGCGGTGGGTGCGGCCCTCCCCCAGTTCGACTCGGCCTCAAACGGGCACCACGTGACGACGATGACGACGATGACGAATCAATGAATCCCGTTGGTGTGCGGCACTCCCCCAGGTCGACTCAGCCTCAAACGAATGCCACGTGACGATGACGATGTTGATGACGACGACGATGACGATTCGATAAATTCCACGTTCGTGTCTGGCCCTCGCCTAGGTCGACTCCGCCTCAAACGAGTACCACGTGATGATGATGTTTCAACAGATGACGCTATCGACACACGTGCATGGCGCTCCTCTGGGTTGAGTTGGCCTTAAATGATCACGTGACCTACACACGTGTCTGACCCTCCCCTAGGCCGGGATCGGCCACAAATTAGTAACACGTGGCGATGATGATGCAACGGAGGCTACGGGTCTCTGTGAGTCTCTCAGCGAGTCTATGGGTCTCTGTGTGATGAGTCTATGGGTCTCTGTGTGGTGAGTCTGTGGGTCTATGTGTGGTGAGTCTGTGGGTCTCTGTGTGGTGAGTCTGTAGGTCTCTGTGTGGTGAGTCTGTGGGTCTCTGTGTGGTGAGTCTGTGGGTCTCTGTGTGATGAGTCTATGGGTCTCTGTGTGATGAGTCTATGGGTCTCTGTGTGGTGAGTCTGTGGGTCTCTGTGTGGTGAGTCTGTGGGTCTCTGTGTGGTGAGTCTGTGAGTCTCTGTGCGAGTCTATGGGTCTCTGTGTGATGAATCTATGGGTCTCTGTGTGGTGAGTCTGTGGGTCTCTGTGTGGTGAGTCTATGGGTCTCTGTGTGATGAGTCTGTGGGTCTCTGTGTGATGAGTATGTGGGTCTCTGTGTGGTGAGTCTATGGGTCTCTGTGTGGTGAGTCTGTGGGTCTCTGTGTGGTGAATCTGTGGGTCTCTGTGCGTGAGTCTGTGGGTCTCTGTGTGTGAGTATATGGGTCTCTATGTGATGAGTCTATGGGTTTCTGTGTGATGAGTCTTTGGGTTTATGTTTGGTGAGTCTTCGGGTTTATGTGTGAGTCTATCAGTTTATGTATGAGACTATTGGTCTATGTGATGAGTCTGTGGGTCTTTGTGTGGTGAGTCTGTGGGTCTCTGTGTGATGAGTCTGTGGGTCTCTGCGTGATGAGTCTATGGGTCTCTGTGTGATGAGTCTATGGGTCTCTGTGTGTGAGTCTGTGGATCTCTGTGTGGTGAGTCTGTGAGTCTCTATGCGAGTCTATCGGTCTCTGTGTGGTGAGTGTGTGGGTCTCTGTGCGAGTCTATGGGTCTCTGTGTGGTGAATCTGTGGGTCTCTGTGTGTGAGTCTGTGGGTCTCTGTGTGTGAGTCTATGGGTCTTTGTGTGGTGAGTCTGTGGGTCTCTGTGTGATGAGTCTATGGGTCTCTGTGTGGTGAGTCTGTGGGTCTCTGTGTGTGAGTCTGTGGATCTCTGTGTGGTGAGTCTGTGAGTCTCTATGCGAGTCTATCGGTCTCTGTGTGGTGAGTCTGTGGGTCTCTGTGCGAGTCTCTGGGTCTCTGTGTGATGAGTCTGTGGGTCTCTGTGCGAGTCAATGGGTCTCTGTGTGATGAGTCTATGGGTCTCTGTGTGGTGAGTCTGTGGGTCTCTGTGTGGTGAGTCTATGGGTCTCTGTGTGATGAGTCTGTGGGTCTCTGTGTGATGAGTATGTGGGTCTCTGTGTGGTGAGTCTATGGGTCTCTGTGTGGTGAGTCTGTGGGTCTCTGTGTGGTGAATCTGTGGGTCTCTGTGCGTGAGTCTGTGGGTCTCTGTGTGTGAGTATATGGGTCTCTATGTGATGAGTCTATGGGTTTCTGTGTGATGAGTCTTTGGGTTTATGTTTGGTGAGTCTTCGGGTTTATGTGTGAGTCTATCAGTTTATGTATGAGACTATTGGTCTATGTGATGAGTCTGTGGGTCTTTGTGTGGTGAGTCTGTGGGTCTCTGTGTGATGAGTCTGTGGGTCTCTGCGTGATGAGTCTATGGGTCTCTGTGTGATGAGTCTATGGGTCTCTGTGTGTGAGTCTGTGGATCTCTGTGTGGTGAGTCTGTGAGTCTCTATGCGAGTCTATCGGTCTCTGTGTGGTGAGTGTGTGGGTCTCTGTGCGAGTCTATGGGTCTCTGTGTGGTGAATCTGTGGGTCTCTGTGTGTGAGTCTGTGGGTCTCTGTGTGTGAGTCTATGGGTCTTTGTGTGGTGAGTCTGTGGGTCTCTGTGTGATGAGTCTATGGGTCTCTGTGTGGTGAGTCTGAGTCTCTGTGCGAGTTTGTCGGTCTCTGTGTGGTGAGTCTGTGGGTCTCTGCGTGATGAGTCTATATATCTCTGTGTGATGAGTCTATGGGTCTCTGTGTGTGAGTCTGTGGATCTCTGTGTGGTGAGTCTGTGAATCTCTATGCGAGTCTATCGGTCTCTGTGTGGTGAGTCTGTGGGTCTCTGTGCGAGTCTCTGGGTCTCTGTGTGATGAGTCTGTGGGTCTCTGTGCGAGTCAATGGGTCTCTGTGTGATGAGTCTATGGGTCTCTGTGTGGTGAGTCTGTGAGTCTCTGTGCAAGTCTATGGGTCTCTGTGTGGTGAATCTGTGGGTTTCTGTGTGTGAGTCTGTGGGTCTCTGTGTGTGAGTCTATGGGTCTTTGTGTGGCGAGTCTGTGGGTCTCTGTGTGATGAGTCTATGGGTCTCTATGTGATGAGTCTATGGGTGTCTGTGTGATGAGTCTTTGGGTTTATGTTTGGTGAGTCTTTGGGTTTATGTGTGAGTCTATGAGTTTATGTATGAGTCTATGGGTCTCTGTGTGATGAGTCTGTGGGTCTCTGTGTGATGAGTCTGTGGGTCTCTGCGTGATGAGTCTATGAGTCTCTATGTGATGAGTCTATGGGTCTCTGTGTGATGAGTCTGTGCGTCTCTGTGTGGTGAGTCTGTGGGCCTCTGTGTGATGAGTCTGTGGGTCTGTGTGTGGTGAGTCTGTGGGTCTCTGTGTGATGAGTCTATGGGTCTCTGTGTGATGAGTCTGTGGGTCTCTGTGTGATGAGTCTATGGATCTCTATGTGATGAGTCTGTGGGTCTCTGTGTGATGAGTCTGTGGGTCTCTGTGTGATGAGTCTGTGGGTCTCTGTGCGAGTCAATGGGTCTCTGTGTGATGAGTCTATGGGTCTCTGTGTGGTGAGTATGTGAGTCTCTGTGCAAGTCTATGGGTCTCTGTGTGGTGAATCTGTGGGTCTCTGTGTGTGAGTCTGTGGGTCTCTGTGTGTGAGTCTATGGGTCTTTGTGTGGTGAGTCTGTGGGTCTCTGTGTGGTGAATCTGTGGGTCTCTGTGTCTGAGTCTGTGGGTCTCTGTGTGCGAGTCTATGGGTCTCTGTGTGATGAGTCTATGGGTCTCTATGTGATGAGTCTATGGGTCTCTGTGTGATGAGTCTTTGGGTTTATGTTTGGTGAGTCTTTGGGTTTATGTGTGAGTCTATGAGTTTATGTATGAGTCTATGGGTCTGTGTGATGAGTCTGTGGGTCTTTGTGTGGTGAGTCTGTGGGTCTCTGTGTGATGAGTCTGTGGGTCTCTGCGTGATGAATATATGGGTCTTCGTGTGATGAGTCTATGGGTCTCTGTGTGATGAGTCTGTGGGTCTCTGTGTGATGAGTCTGTGGGTCTCTGTGTGATGAGTCTCTGAGTCTCTATGTGATGAGTCTATGGGTCTCTGTGTGATGAGTCTGTGGGTCTCTGTGTGATGAGTCTGTGGGTCTCTGTGTGATGAGTCTGTGGGTCTCTGTGTGGTGAGTCTGTGGGTCTCTGTGTGATGAGTCTATGGGTCTCTGTGTGATGAGTCTATGGGTCTCTATGTGGTGAGTCTATGGGTCTCTGTGTGATGAGTCTGTGGGTCTCTGTGTGATGAGTCTATGGGTCTCTTTTTGATGAGTCTATGGGTCTCTGTGTGATGAGTCTGTAGGTCTCTGTGTGATGAGTCTATGGGTCTCTATGTGATGAGTCTATGGGTCTCTGTGTGATGAGTCTTTGGGTTTATGTGTGGTGTATCTTTGGGTTTATGTGTGAGTCTATGAGTTTATGTATGAGTCTGTGGGCCTGTGTGATTTGTCTATGGCTGTCTGTGTGAGTCTATGGGTCGGTGTGAGTCTATGGGTCTCTGTGTGATGAGTCTGTGGGTGTCTGTGTGATGAGTCTGTGGGTCTCTGTGCGAGTCTATGGGTCTCTGTGTGATGAGTCTATGGGTCTCTATGTGTTGAGTCTATGGGTCTCTGTGTGATGAGTCTTTGGGTTTATGTTTGGTGAGTCTTTGGGTTTATGTGTGAGTCTATGAGTTTATGTATGAGTCTATGGGTCTGTGTGATGAGTCTGTGGGTCTTTGTGTGGTGAGTCTGTGGGTCTCTGTGTGATGAGTCTGTGGGTCTCTGCGTGATGAATATATGGGTCTTCGTGTGATTAGTCTATGGGTCTCTGTGTGATGAGTCTGTGGGTCTCTGTGTGATGAGTCTGTGGGTCTCTGTGTGATGAGTCTATGAGTCTCTATGTGATGAGTCTATGGGTCTCTGTGTGATGAGTCTGTGGGTCTCTGTGTGATGAGTCTGTGGGTCTCTGTGTGATGAGTCTGTGGGTCTCTGTGTGGTGAGTCTGTGGGTCTCTGTGTGATGAGTCTATGGGTCTCTGTGTGATGAGTCTGTGGGTCTCTGTGTGATGAGTCTATGGGTCTCTATGTGATGAGTCTGTGGGTCTCTGTGTGATGAGTCTGTGGGTCTCTGTGTGATGAGTCTATGGGTCTCTATGTGGTGAGTCTATGGGTCTCTGTGTGATGAGTCTGTGGGTCTCTGTGTGATGAGTCTATGGGTCTCTATGTGATGAGTCTATGGGTCTCTGTGTAATGAGTCTGTGGGTCTCTGTATGATGAGTCTATGGGTCTCTATGTGATGAGTCTATGGGTCTCTGTGTGATGAGTCTTTGGGTTTATGTGTGGTGTATCTTTGGGTTTATGTGTGAGTCTATGAGTTTATGTATGAGTCTGTGGGTCTGTGTGATTTGTCTATGGCTCTCTGTGTGAGTCTATGGGTCTCTGTGTGATGAGTATATGGGTGTCTGTGTGATGAGTCTGTGGGTCTCTATGTGATGAGTCTACGGGTCTCTGTGTGATGAGTCTTTGGGTTTATGTGTGGTGAGTCTTTGGGTTTATGTGTGAGTCTATGGGTCTGTGTGATTTGTCTATGGCTCTCTGTGTGAGTCTATGGGTCGGTGTGAATCTATGGGTCTCTGTGTGATGAGTCTGTGGGTCTCTGTGTGATGAGTCTGTGGGTGTCTGTGTGATGAGTCTGTGGGTCGGTGTAAGTCTATTGGTCTGTGTGTGATGAGTCAATGGGTCTCTGTGCGATGATAATATGGGTCTTCGTGTGATGAGTCTATGGGTCTCTGTGTGATGAGTCTATGGGTCTCTATGTGATGAGTCTGTGGGTCTCTTTGTGATGAGTCTATCGGTCTCTATGTGATGAGTCTATGGGTCTCTATGTGATGAGTCTATCGGTCACTGTGTGATGAGTCTTTGGGCTTATGTGTGGTGAGTCTTTGGGTTTATGTGTGAGTCTATGAGTTTATGTGTGAGTCAATGGGTCTGTGTGATGAGTCTGTGTGTTTTTGTGTGGTGAGTCTGTGGGTCTCTGTATGATGAGTCTTTGGGTTTATGTGTGGTGAGTCTTTGGGTTTATGTGTGAGTCTATGAGTTTATGTGTGAGTCTATGCGTCTGTGTGATTTGTCTATGGCTCTCTGTGTGAGTCTATGGGTCGGTGTGAGTCTATGGGTCTCTGTGTGATGAGTATATGGGTCTCTGTGTGATGAGTCTGTGGGTCTCTGTGGTATGAGTCTGTGGGTGTCTGTGTGATGAGTCTGTGGGTCGGTGTGAGTCTATGGGTCTCTGTGTGATGAGTATATGGGTCTCTGTGTGATGAGTCTATGGGTCTCTGTGTGATGAGTCTGTGGGTCTCTGTGTGATGAGTCTGTGGGTCTCTGTGTGATGAGTCTACGGGTATCGGTGTGGTGAGTCGTGGGTCTATTTGTGATGAGTCTATGGGTCTCTATGTGAAGGGTCTATGGGTCTCTGTGTGGTGAGTCTATGGGTCTCTATGTGGTGAGTATGTGGGTCTCTATGTGAAGAGTCTATGGGTCTCTGTGTGATGAGTCTATGGGTCTCTATGTGAAGAGTCTATGGGTCTCTGAGTGATGAGTCTGTGGGTCTCTGTGTCATGAGTCTATGGGTCTCTGTGTGGTGAGTCTTTGGGTTTATGTGCGAGTCTATAAGTTTATGTGTGAGTCTATGGGTCTCTGTGTGATGATTCTGTGGGTCTCTATGTGATGAGTCTATGGGTTTCTGTGTGATGAGTCTGTGGGTCTCTGTGTGATGAGTCTGTGGGTCTCTGTGTGGTGAGTCTATGGGTCTCTGTGTGATGAGTCTATGGGTCTCTGTGTGATGAGTTTATGGGTCTCTGTGTGATGAGTCTATGGGTCTCTGTGTGATGAGTCTGTGAGTCTATGGGTCTCTGTGTGATGAGTCTATGGGTCTCTATGTGATGAGTCTATGGGTCTCTGTGTGATGAGTCTACGGGTATCTGTGTGGTGTGTCTGTGGTCTCTGTGTGATGAGTCTGTGGGTCTCTGTGTGATGAGTCTGTGACTCTACGTGTCTCTGTGTGATGAGTCTATGGGTCTCTTTGTGATGAGTCTACGGGTCTCTGTGTGATGAGTCTGTGGGTCTCTGTGTGATGAGTCTATGGGTCTCTATGTGATGAGTCTGTGGGTCTCTGTGTGATGAGTCTACGGGTCTCTGTGTGATGAGTCTATGGGTCTCTATGTGATGAGTCTACGGGTCTCTGTGTGATGAGTCTATGGGTCTCTATGTGATGAGTCTATGGGTCTCTATGTGATGAGTCTACGGGTCTCTGTGTGATGAGTCTATGGGTCTCTGTGTGATGAGTCTATGGGTCTCTGTGTGATGAGTCTACGGGTCTCTGTGTGATGAGTCTGTGGGTCTCTGTGTGGTGAGTCTACGGGTCTCTGTGTGATGAGTCTGTGGGTCTCTGTGTGATGAGTCTGTGCGTCTCTATGTGATGAGTCTATGGGTCTCTATGTGATGATTTTGTGGGTCTCTGTGTGATGAGTCTGTGAGTCTATGGGTCTCTGTGTGATGAGTCTATGGGTCTCTATGTGATGATTCTATGGGTCTCTGTGTGATGAGTCTGTGGGTCTCTGTGTGGTGAGTCTGTGGGTCTCTGTGTAGTGAGTCTGTGGGTCTCTTTGTGATGAGTCTGTGGGTCTCTGTGTGATGAGTCTATGGGTCTCTATGTGATGAGTCTGTGGGTCTCTGTGTGATGAGTCTGCGGGGACAGACAAGATAGAGAGCGGAGACAGAGCGAGCGAGAGAGACGATACGGAGAGTTTAGCTGAGAGTGCGAGCGCGTGGGAGAGAGAGAGGGGGGAGAGAGGAAGTCCATTCAAACATCCATAACTCACATTCACGACCTGACCCCGCCCTCACCTCCGCCGAGCCAATCAGAGGCAGCGTTCCCGATCACGTGGCGCTCACGGGCTCATAATGGCCATGTCAGGATTAAAGTGAATCCGTGGTTGTGTTGTTGTTGTTGGTGGTGAGGTCGCGGGTTCAAGCGCTCGGTGTCTGTCTGTGTGTCTGTGTGTCTGTCTGTGTGTGTGTGTGTCTGTCTGTGTGTGTGTGTGTCTGTGTGTGTGTGTGTGTGTCTGTGTGTGTGTGTGTCTGTGTGTGTGTGTGTCTGTGTGTGTGTGTCTGTGTCTGTCTGTGTGTGTGTGTCTGTGTGTGTGTCTGTGTGTGTGTCTGTGTGTGTGTCTGTGTGTCTGTGTGTGTCTGTCTGTGTGTGCGTGTCTGTGTGTATGTCTGTGTGTCTGTCTGTGTGTGTGTGTCTGTGTGTGTCTGTGTCTGTGTGTCTGCGTGTGTCTGTGTGTGTCTGTGTGTGTGTGTCTGTCTGTGTGTCTGTCTGCGTGTGTGTGTCTGTGTGTGTCTGTCTGTGTGTGTGTCTGTGTGGGCGTGTGTCTGTGTGTATGTCTGTGTATCTGTCTGTGTGCGTGTCTGTGTGTGTGTCTGTGTGTGTGTCTGTCTGTGTGTATGTCTGTGTGTATGTCTGTGTGTATGTCTGTGTGTTTGTCTGTGTGTGCGTGTCTGTGTGTATGTGTCTGTGTGTCTGTCTGTATGTCTGTCTGTGTGTGTGTCTGTGTGTGCGTGTCTGTGTGTATGTCTGTGTGTCTGTCTGTGTGTGCGTGTCTGTCGGCGTGTCTGTGTGTATGTCTGTGTGTACGTGTGTGTCAGTCGGCGTGTCTGTGTGTATGTCTGTGTGTCTGTCTGTGTGTGCGTGTCTGTGTGTATGTCTGTGTGTCGGTCTATCAGCCTGTTGTATCTGTCTGTATGTGTGTCTGTCTGCGTGTGCGTGTGTGCCTGTCTGTGTGTGCCTGTGTGTGTGTCTGTCTGTATGTGTGCGTGTCTGTGTGTATGTCTATATGTATGTGCGTGTCTGTCTGCGTGTGCCTGTATATGTCTGTCTGTATGTGTGTGCGTGTCTGTGTGTATATCTGTATGTGTGCCTGTGTGTGTCTGTCTGTGTGTATGTCTGTATGTGTGTCTGTGTGTGTCTGTATGTGTGTGTCTGTGTGTGTCTGTATGTGTGTGCCTGTGTTTCTGTCTGTGTGCATGTCTGTGTGTGCGTGTCTGTGTGTATGTCTGTATGTGTGTATGTCTGTATGTGTGTCTGTTTGCGTGTGTCTGTGTGTGTCTGCCTGCGTGTGTGTGTCTGTGTGTGCGTGTCTGTGTGTACGTCTGTATTTGTGTCTGTCTGTACGTGTGTGTGTATGTGTGTCTGTCTGCGTGTGTCTGTGTGTGTCTGCCTGCCTGTGTGTGTCTGTGTGTGCGTGTCTGTGTGTATGTCTGTATTTGTGTCTGTCTGTACGTGTGTGTGTGTATGTGTGTCTGTCTGCGTATGTGTGCGTGTCTGTATGTCTGTCTATATGTGTATCTGTCTGCGTGTGCCTGTGTGTGTCTGTCTGTGTGTGTGTATGTCTGTATGTCGGTCTATCTGCCTGTGTATCTGTCTGTATGTGTCTGTCTGCGTGTGCCTGTGTGTGTCTGTCTGTATGTGCGTGTCTGTGTGTATGTCTGTATGTGTGTGTCTGTACGTGTGTGTGTGTGTGTCTACGTGTGTGTGTGTCTGTACGTGTGTGTCTGTACTTGTGTCTTTGTCTCTGCCTCTGTTCGATTCCCGCTCACGGCCAGCACCGGTGACGATTATCGGAACCGGTCCTGGGCCTCCGCTAGGTCTACTCAGCCTCAAATGAGTACCTGGTGTAGCGGTGTGTAGCAAACATCGTCACTGGGGAGACAAAGGCGGCCGGGCGTGGTGCTGGCCACCCACCCCCTCGTGTGCCACAGTGCCGGTAGCCTTCACAGGTGCTGCTCGCTAACAGCACTTGCCCCTACAGCCTGTTAGAGGCTACACGGGGGACCTTTGTCTGTGTGTCTATAGGTGCTGCTCGCTAACAGCACTTGCCCCTACAGCCTGCTAGAGGCTACACGGGGGACCTTTGTCTGTGTGTCTATAGGTGCTGCTCGCTAACAGCACTTGCCCCTACAGCCTGCTAGAGGCTACACGGGGGACCTTTGTCTGTGTGTCTATAGGTGCTGCTCGCTAACAGCACTTGCCCCTACAGCCTGTTAGAGGCTACACGGGGGACCTTTGTCTGTGTGTCTATAGGTGCTGCTCGCTACTCACAGCACTTGCCCCTACAGTTCCCTTCAGGCTACACGGGGGACCTTTGTCTCTGTTTCGGAGGGCCACGTCGATGGACACTGAACCGGTGACCTCTTGGCACCCAGGTTCGAGACCCTGCCGCTGATGTGTGACCTCCGTGTGTGTGAGCTTATTCATTTTTGCCGACTTCTTTCCATGTCACCCTCGCAAAAGAGGTTTTTTAACCTCCGGTGGGTGGGGGGGGGGGGAATATTTACCCGCTCGAATAAAGGTGAAAAATAAAAATAAAAACTTTTGTCCTAACTAAATGAACCATTATTTTATGTTACACCAAATGCACTGAGTTGTTGTGTAGTGGCTCTTGATCAGAAGCCATCACCAATGATAGCTCAGCCACGTGGCGGGTTCAGCATCGTCATCATCATCACCGTCAACACGTGGACGTGAAGGGCAGCAGCCAAAAACTCAGAATGCACGTTGATACAGACACAGAGACCCACACTCATAGAGACCCACACTCATATAGACCCACAGAGACCCACACTCATAGAGACCCACACTCATAGAGACCCACACCCACAGAGACCCACACTCATAGAGACCCACACTCATAGAGACCCACAGAGACCCACACTCATAGAGACCCACACTCATAGAGACCCACAGAGACCCACACTCATAGAGACCCACAGAGACCCACACTCATAGAGACCCACAGAGACCCACAGAGACCCACACTCATAGAGACCCACAGAGACCCACACTCATAGAGACCCACAGAGACCCACACTCATAGAGACCCACAGAGACCCACACCCACAGAGACCCAAACTCATAGAGACACACACCCACAGAGACCCACACTCATAGAGACCCACACTCATACAGACCCACACTCATAGAGACCCACAGAGACCCACACCCACAGAGACCCACACTCATAGAGACCCACACTCATAGAGACCCACAGAGACCCACACTCATAGAGACCCACACTCATAGAGACCCACAGAGACCCACACTTATAGAGACCCACACTCATAGAGACCCACAGAGACCCACACTCATAGAGACCCACACTCATAGAGACCCACAGAGACCCACACTCATAGAGACCCACAGAGATCCACACTCATAGAGACCCACACTCATAGAGACCCACACTCATAGAGACCCACACTCATAGAGACCCACAGAGACCCACACTCATAGAGACCCACACTCATAGAGACCCACACTCATAGAGACTCACACACCCACAGAGACCCACACTCATAGAGACCCACACTCACAGAGATCCACAGAGACCCACACTCATAGAGACCCACAGACACCCACACTCATAGAGACCCACAGAGACCCACACTCATAGAGACCCACAGAGACCCACACTCATAGAGACCGACACTCATAGAGACCCACAGAGACCCACACTCATAGAGACCCACAGAGACCCACACTCATAGAGACCCACACTCATAGAGACCCACAGAGACCCACACTCATAGAGACCAACACTCACAGAGACCCACAGAGACCCACACTCATAGAGACCCACACTCATAGAGACCCACAGACACCCACACTCATAGAGACCCACAGAGACCCACACTCATAGAGACCCACAGAGACCCACACTCATAGAGACCGACACTCATAGAGACCCACAGAGACCCACACTCATAGAGACCCACACTCATAGAGACCCACAGAGACCCACACTCATAGAGACCAACACTCACAGAGATCCACAGAGACCCACACTCATAGAGACCCACACTCATAGAGACCCACAGAGACCCAGACTCATAGAGACCCACACTCATAGAGACCCACAGAGACTCACACTCATAGAGACCCACAGAGATCCACAGACACCCACACTCATAGAGACTCACACCCACAGAGACCCACACTCATAGAGACCCACACTCATAGAGACCCACACTCATATAGACCCACAGAGACCCACACTCATAGAGACCCACACTCAGAGAGACCCACAGAGACCACACTCATAGAGACCCACACTCACAGAGATCCACAGAGACCCACACTCATAGAGACCCACACTCATAGAGACCCACAGAGACCCACACTCATAGAGACCCACACTCACAGAGAACCACAGACACCCACACTCATAGAGACCCACACTCATAGAGACCTACAGACACCCACACTCATAGAGACCCACACTCACAGAGACCCACAGAGACCCACACTCATAGAGACCCACACTCATAGAAACCCACAGAGACCCACACTCATAGAGACCCACACTCATAGAGACCCACAGACACCCACAGACACCCACACTCATAGAGACTCACACCCACAGAGATCCACACTCATAGAGACCCACACTCATAGAGACCCACACTCATAGAGACCCACAGAGACCCACACTCATAGAGACCCACACTCATAGAGACCCACAGAGACCCACACTCATAGAGACCCACACTCATAGAGACCCACACTAATAGAGACCCACACTCATAGAGACCGACACCCACAGAGACCCACACGCATAGAGACCCACAGAGACCCATACCCATAGAGACCTACACTCATAGAGACTCACACCCACAGAGACCCACACTCATAGAGACCCACCAAGACCCACACCCACAGAGACCCACGCTCATAGAGACCCACAGAGACCCACAGCCACATAGACCCACACTCATAGAGACCCACAGCCACAGAGACCCACACGCACAGAGACCCACAGAGACCCATACCCATACAGACCCACACTCATAGAGACCCACCAAGACCCACACCCACAGAGACCCACGCTCATAGAGACCCACAGAGACCCACAGCCACAGAGACCCACACTCATAGAGACCCATACCCACAGAGACCCACACCCACAGAGACCCACACCCACAGACACCCACACTCACAAAGACCTAAACTCACAGAGACCCATACTCACAGAGACCCACACTCATAGAAACCCACACTCATAGAGACCCACACCCACAGAGAACCACATTCACAGAGACCCACACTCACAGAGACCCACATCCACAGAGACCCATACTCATAGAGACCCACATCCACAGAGACCCATACCCACAGAGACCCACACCCACAGAGACCCACATTCACAGAGATCCACACTCACAGAGACCCACACCCACAGAGACCCACACTCATAGAGACCCACACTCATAGAGACCCATAGAGACCCACACTCACAGAGATCCACACTCTTAGAGACCCACACTCACAGATACCCACACTCATAGAGACCCACACTCATAGAGACCCACACTCACAGAGACCCACAATCAGAGAGACCCACACTCATAGAGACCCACACTTACAGAGACTCACAGAGACCCACACTCATAGAGACCCATAGAGACCCACACCCACAGAGACTCACACTCATAGAGATCCACACTCATAGAGACTGACAGAGACCCACATCCACAGAGACCCACACTCATGAAGACCCACAGAGACCCACACCCACAGAGACCCACGATCCTAGAGACCCACAGAGACCCACACCCACAGAGACACACACTCATAGAGAGCCACACCCTCAGAGACCCACACTCATAGAGACCCACAGAGACGCACACCCACAGAGACCGACACTCGAAGAGACCCACACCCATAGAGACCCACACTCATAGAGACCCACACTCATAGAGACCCACAGAGACCCACACTCATAGAGACCAACACTCACAGAGATCCACAGAGACCCACATTCATAGAGACCCACACTCATAGAGACCCACAGAGACCCACACTCATAGAGACCTACAGACACCCACACTCATAGAGACCCACACTCACAGAGACCCACAGAGACCCACACTCATAGAGACCCACACTCATAGAGACCCACAGAGACCCACACTCATAGAGACCCACACTCATAGAGACCCACAGAGACCCACACTCATAGAGACCCAGACTCATAGAGACCCACAGAGACCCACAGACACCCACACTCATAGAGACCCACACTCACAGAGATCCACAGAGACCCACACTCATAGAGACCCACACTCATAGAGACCCACAGAGACCCACACTCATAGAGACCCACACTCACAGAGAACCACAGACACCCACACTCATAGAGACCCACACTCATAGAGACCCACACTCATAGAGACCTACAGACACCCACACTCATAGAGACCCACACTCACAGAGACCCACAGAGACCCACACTCATAGAGACCCACACTCATAGAAACCCACAGAGACCCACACTCATAGAGACCCACACTCATAGAGACCCACAGAGACCCACAGACACCCACACTCATAGAGACTCACACCCACAGAGACCCACACTCATAGAGACCCACACTCATAGAGACCCACACTCATAGAGACCCACAGAGACCCACACTCATAGAGACCCACACTCATAGAGACCCACAGAGACCCACAGCCACAGAGACCCACACTCATAGAGACCCACACCCACAGAGACCCACACTCATAGAGACCCACACCTACAGAGACCCACACTCATAGAGACCCATACCCACAGAGACCCACACCCACAGAGACCCACACCCACAGAGACCCACACCCACAGACACCCACACTCACAAAGACCTACACTCACAGAGACCCATACTCACAGAGACCCACACTCATAGAAACCCACACTCATAGAGACCCACACCCACAGAGAACCACATTCACAGAGACCCACACTCACAGAGACCCACATCCACAGAGACCCATACTCATAGAGACCCATACCCACAGAGACCCACACCCACAGAGACCCACATTCACAGAGATCCACACTCACAGAGACCCACACCCACAGAGACCCACACTCATAGAGACCCACACTCATAGAGACCCATAGAGACCCACACTCACAGAGATCCACACTCTTAGAGACCCACACTCACAGATACCCACACTCATAGAGACCCACACTCATAGAGACCCACACTCACAGAGACCCACAATCAGAGAGACCCATACTCATAGAGACCCACACTTACAGAGACTCACAGAGACCCACACTCATAGAGACCCATAGAGACCCACACCCACAGAGACTCACACTCATAGAGACCCACACTCATAGAGACTCAGAGAGACCCACACCCACAGAGACCCACACTCATGAAGACCCACAGAGACCCACACCCACAGAGACCCACGCTCCTAGAGACCCACAGAGACCCACACCCACAGAGACACACACTCATAGAGAGCCACACCCACAGGGACCCACACTCATAGAGACCCACAGAGACGCACACCCACAGAGACCGACACTCATAGAGACCCACACTCATAGAGACCCATGGAGACCCACACTCATAGAGACCCACACTCACAGAAACCCACATTCATAGAGACCCCCACTCATAGAGACCCTTAGAGACCCACACTCATAGAGACCCATGGAGACCAACACCCACAGAGACCCACACCCACAGAAACCCACAGTCATAGAGACCCACACTCATAGAGACCCACACTCATAGAGACCCACACTCATAGAGACCCACAGAGATCGACAATCATAGAGACCCACAGAGACCCACAAAGACCCACACTCATAGAGACCCACAGAGACCCACACTCATAGAGACCCACACCCACAGAGACCCACACTCATAGAGACCCACAGAGACCCACACTCATAGAGACCCACAGAGACCCACACCCACAGAGACCCACACTCATAGGTACCCACAGAGACCCACACCCACAGAGACCCACACTCATAGAGACCCAAAGAGACCCACACTCACAGAGACCCACACTCATAGAGACCCACAGAGACCCACACCCACAGAGACCAACACTCATAGTGACCCACACTCACAGAGACCCACACTCATAGAAAGCCACACTCATAGAGACCCACATAGACCTACACTAATAGAGACCCACAGAGACTCACACTCATAGAGAGCCACACCCACAGAGACCCACACTCATAGAGACCCACAGAGACGCACACCCACAGAGACCGACACTCATAGAGACCCACACTCATAGAGACCCATGGAGACCCACACTCATAGAGACCCACACTCACAGAAACCCACACTCATAGAGACCCCCACTCATAGAGACCCATAGAGACCCACACTCATAGAGACCCATGGAGACCCACACCCACAGAGACCCACACCCACAGAAACCCACAGTCATAGAGACCCACAGAGACCCACAAAGACCCACGCTCATAGAGACCCACAGAGACCCACACTCATAGAGACCCACACCCACAGAGACCCACACTCATAGAGACCCACAGAGACCCACACTCATAGAGACCCACAGAGACCCACACTCATAGAGACCCACAGCCACAGAGACCCACACCCACAGAGGCCCACACTCATAAAGACCCACTCCCACAGAGACCCACACTCATAGAGACCCACAGAGACCCACACTCATAGAGACCAACACTCACAGAGATCCACAGAGACCCACATTCATAGAGACCCACACTCATAGAGACCCACAGAGACCCACACTCATAGAGACCTACAGACACCCACACTCATAGAGACCCACACTCACAGAGACCCACAGAGACCCACACTCATAGAGACCCACACTCATAGAGACCCACAGAGACCCACACTCATAGAGACCCACACTCATAGAGACCCACAGAGACCCACACTCATAGAGACCCACACTCATAGAGACCCACAGAGACCCACAGACACCCACACTCATAGAGACTCACACCCACAGAGACCCACACTCATAGAGACCCACACTCACAGAGATCCACAGAGACCCACACTCATAGAGACCCACACTCATAGAGACGCACAGAGACCCACACTCATAGAGACCCACACTCACAGAGAACCACAGACACCCACACTCATAGAGACCCACACTCATAGAGACCCACAGAGACCCACACTCATAGAGACCTACAGACACCCACACTCATAGAGACCCACACTCACAGAGACCCACAGAGACCCACACTCATAGAGACCCACACTCATAGAAACCCACAGAGACCCACACTCATAGAGACCCACACTCATAGAGACCCACAGAGACCCACAGACACCCACACTCATAGAGACTCACACCCACAGAGACCCACACTCATAGAGACCCACACTCATAGAGACCCACACTCATAGAGACCCACAGAGACCCACACTCATAGAGACCCACACTCATAGAGACCCACAGAGACCCACAGCCACAGAGACCCACACTCATAGAGACCCACAGCCACAGAGACCCACACGCACAGAGACCCACAGAGACCCATACCCATACAGACCCACACTCATAGAGACCCCCACCCACAGAGACCCACACTCATAGAGACCCACACCTACAGAGACCCACACTCATAGAGACCCATACCCACAGAGACCCACACCCACAGAGACCCACACCCACAGAGACCCACACCCACAGACACCCACACTCACAAAGACCTACACTCACAGAGACCCATACTCACAGAGACCCACACTCATAGAAACCCACACTCATAGAGACCCACACCCACAGAGAACCACATTCACAGAGACCCACACTCACAGAGACCCACATCCACAGAGACCCATACTCATAGAAACCCATACCCACAGAGACCCACACCCACAGAGACCCACATTCACAGAGATCCACACTCACAGAGACCCACACCCACAGAGACCCACACTCATAGAGACCCACACTCATAGAGACCCATAGAGACCCACACTCACAGAGATCCACACTCTTAGAGACCCACACTCACAGATACCCACACTCATAGAGACCCACACTCATAGAGACCCACACTCACAGAGACCCACAATCAGAGAGACCCACACTCATAGAGACCCACACTTACAGAGACTCACAGAGACCCACACTCATAGAGATCCATAGAGACCCACACCCACAGAGACTCACACTCATAGAGACCCACACTCATAGAGACTCACAGAGACCCACACCCACAGAGACCCACACTCATGAAGACCCACAGAGACCCACACCCACAGAGACCCACGCTCTTAGAGACCCACAGAGACCCACACCCACAGAGACACACACTCATAGAGAGCCACACCCACAGGGACCCACACTCATAGAGACCCACAGAGACGCACACCCACAGAGACCGACACTCATAGAGACCCACACTCATAGAGACCCATGGAGACCCACACTCATAGAGACCCACACTCACAGAAACCCACATTCATAGAGACCCCCACTCATAGAGACCCATAGAGACCCACACTCATAGAGACCCATGGAGAACCACACCCACAGAGACCCACACCCACAGAAACCCACAGTCATAGAGACCCACACTCATAGAGACCCACACTCATAGAGACCCACACTCATAGAGACCCACAGAGATCGACAATCATAGAGACCCACAGAGACCCACAAAGACCCACACTCATAGAGACCCACAGAGACCCACACTCATAGAGACCCACACCCACAGAGACCCACACTCATAGAGACCCACAGAGACCCACACTCATAGAGACCCACAGAGACCCACACCCACAGAGACCCACACTCATCGGTACCCACAGAGACCCACACCCACAGAGACCCACACTCATAGAGACCCAAAGAGACCCACACTCACAGAGACCCACACTCATAGAGACCCACAGAGACCCACACCCACAGAGACCAACACTCATAGCGACCCACACTCACAGAGACCCACACTCATAGAAAGCCACACTCATAGAGACCCACATAGACCTACACTAATAGAGACCCACAGAGACCCACACTCATAGAGAGCCACACCCACAGAGACCCACACTCATAGAGACCCATGGAGACCCACACTCATAGAGACCCACACTCACAGAAACCCACACTCATAGAGACCCCCACTCATAGAGACCCATAGAGACCCACACTCATAGAGACCCATGGAGACCCACAAAGACCCACACTCATAGAGACCCACAGAGACCCACACTCATAGAGACCCACACCCACAGAGACCCACACTCATAGAGACCCAAAGAGACCCACACTCATAGAGACCCACAGAGACCCACACTCAAAGAGACCCACAGCCACAGAGACCCACACCCACAGAGGCCCACACTCATAAAGACCCACTCCCACAGAGACCCACACTCATAGAGACCCACAGAGACCCACACTCATAGAGACCCACAGAGACCCACACTCATACAGACCCATAGAAGCCCACACCCACAGAGACCCACACTCATAGAGACCCACAGAGACCCACACTCATAGAGACCTACAGAGACCCATACCCATAAAGGCCCACACTCATAGAGACCCACACCCACAGAGGCCCACACTCATAAAGACCCACTCCCACAGAGACCCACACTCATAGAGACCCACAGAGACCCACACTCATAGAGACCCACAGAGACCCACACTCATACAGACCCATAGAAGCCCACACCCACAGAGACCCACACTCATAGAGACCCACACCCACAGAGACCCACACTCATAGAGACCCACAGAGACCCACACTCATAGAGACCCACACACACAGAGACCCACCCTCATAGAGACCCACACTCATAGAGACCCACAGAGACCCACATTCACAGAGATCCACACTCACAGAGACCCACACCCACAGAGACCCACACTCATAGAGACCCACACTCATAGAGACCCATAGAGACCCACACTCACAGAGATCCACACTCTTAGAAACCCACACTCACAGATACCCACACTCATAGAGACCCACACTCATAGAGACCCACACTCACAGAGACCCACAATCAGAGAGACCCACACTCATTGAGACCCACACTTACAGAGACCCACACTCGTAGAGACCCACACTCATGAAGACCCACAGAGACCCACACCCACAGAGACCCACGCTCCTAGAGACCCACAGAGACCCACACCCACAGAGACACACACTCATAGAGAGCCACACCCACAGAGACCCACACTCATAGAGACCCACAGAAACGCACACCCACAGAGACCGACACTCATAGAGACCCACACTCATAGAGACCCATGGAGACCCACACTCATAGAGACCCACACTCCCAGAAACCCACACTCATAGAGACCCCCACTCATAGAGACCCATAGAGACCCACACTCATAGAGGCCCATGGAGACCTACACCCACAGAGACCCACACCCACAGAAACCCACAGTCATAGAGACCCACAGAGACCCACACTCATAGAGACCCACACTCATAGAGACCCACACTCATAGATACCCACAGAGACCCACAGAGACCCACACTCAGAGACCCACACTCATAGAGACCCACAGAGATCGACAATCATAGAGACCCACAGAGACCCACAAAGAACCACACTCATAGAGACCCACAGAGACCCACACTCATAGAGACCCACACCCACAGAGACCCACACTCATAGAGACCCACAGAGACCCACACTCATAGAGACCCACAGAGACCCACACCCACAGAGACCCACACTCATAGGTACCCACAGAGACCCACACCCACAGAGACCCACACTCATAGAGACCCAAAGAGACCCACACTCACAGAGACCCACACTCATAGATACCCACAGAGACCCACAACCACAGAGACCCACACTCATAGAGACCCACACTCATAGAGACCCACACTCATAGAGACCCACAGAGACCCACAGAGACCCACACTCATAGAGACCCACAGGGATCGACAATCATAGAGACCCACAGAGACCCACAAAGACCCACACTCATAGAGACCCACAGAGACCCACACTCATAGAGACCCACACCCACCGAGACCCACACTCATAGAGACCCACAGAGACCCACACTCATAGAGACCCACAGAGACCCACACTCATAGAGACCCACAGCCACAGAGACCCACACTCATAGAGACCCACAGAGACCCATACCCATAAAGGCCCACAATCATAGAGACCCACACCCACAGAGGCCCACACTCATAAAGACCCACTCCCACAGAGACCCACACTCATAGAGACACACACTCATAGAGACCCACAGAGACCCACACTCATACAGACCCATAGAAGCGCACACCCACAGAGACCCACACTCATAGAGACCCACACCCACAGAGACCCACACTCATAGAGACCCACAGAGACCCACACTCATAGAGACCCACACCCACAGAGACCCACCCTCATAGAGACCCACAGAGACCCACACCCACAGAGACCCCGACTCATAGAGACCCACACTCATCGAGACCCACAGAGACCCACACTCATAAAGACCCACACTCATTGTGACCCACACTCATAGATACCCACAAATACCCACACCCACAGAGAGCCACACTCATAGAGACCCACAGAGACCCACACCCACAGAGACCCACACTCATAGAGACCCACACTCAAAGAGACCCACACTCATAGAGACCCATAGAGATCCACACTCATAGAGACCCACAGAGACCCACACTCATAGAGACTCACAGAGATCGATACTCATAGAAACCCACAGAGACCCACAAAGACCAACACTCATAGAGACCCACAGAGACCCACACTCATAGAGACCCACACTCATAGAAACCCACATAGACCCACACTAATAGAGACCCACACTCATAGAGACCCACAGAGCCCCACATTCATAGAGATCCACAGAGACCCACACTCAGAGAGACCCACACTCATAGAGACCCACACTCCTAGAGACCCACACCCACAGAGACCCGCACTCATAGAAACCCACAGAGACCCACACTCACAGAGACCCACACTCATAGAGACCCACAGCCATAGAGACCCACACTCATAGAGACCCAGAGAGACCCAAACTCATACAGACCCATAGAGGCCCACACCCACAGAGACCCACACTCATAGAAACCCACACCCACAGAGACACACACTCATAGAGACCCACAGAGACCCACACTCACAGAGACCCACACTTATAGAGACCCATGGAGACCCACACTCATAGAAACCCACAGAGACCCACACCCACAGAGACCCATACCCATAGAGACCCACACCCATAGGGACCCACACCCACAGAGACCCACACTCATAGAGACCCACACCCACAGAAACCCACACTCATAGAGACCCACAGAGACCCACAGAGACCCACACTCATAGAGACCCACACCCACAGAGACCCACACTCATAGAGACCCACAGAGACCCACACTCATAGAGACCCACAGAGACCCACACTCATAGAGACCCACAGAGATCCACACCCACAGAGACCCAAACTCATAGAGACACACACCCACAGAGACCCACACTCATAGAAACCCACACTCATAGAGACCCACAGAGACACGCACTCACAGAGACCCACACTCATAAAGAGCCACACTCATAGAGACCCACATAGACCCACACTCATAGAGACCCACAGAGACCCACACCCACAGAGACACACACTCATATAGACCCACAGCCACAGAGACCCAAACTCATAGAGACCCACAGAGACCCATACCCATAGAGACCCACACTCATAGAGACCCACACCCACAGAGACCCACACTCATAGAGACCCACACCCACAGAGACCCACACTCATAGAGACCCACAGAGACCCACACTCATAGAGACCCAGAGAGACCCAAACTCATACAGACCCATAAAGGCCCACACCCACAGAGACCCACACTCATAGAAACCCACACCCACAGAGACCCACACTCATAGAGACCCACAGAGACCCACACTCACAGAGACCCACACTTATAGAGACCCATGGAGACCCACACTCATAGAAACCCACAGAGACCCACACCTACAGAAACTCACACTCATAGAGACCCACACTCATAGAGACCAATGGGGACCCACACCAACACAGATCCACAGAGACCCACACTCATCGAGACCCCTAGAGACTCACACCCACAGAGACCCACACTCATAGAGACCCACAGAGACCCACACTCATACAGACCCAGAGAAGCCCACACCCACAGAGACCCACACTCATAGAGACCCACACCCACAGAGACCCACCCTCATAGAGACCCACAGAGACCCACACTCATAAAGACCCACACTCATTGTGACCCACACTCATAGATACCCACAAAGACCCACACCCACAGAGACCCACACTCATAGATACCCACACTCAAAGAGACCCACACTCATAAAGACCCATAGAGATCCACACTCATAGAGACCCATAGAGACCCACACTCAGAGACCCACACTCATAGAGACCTACGGAGATCGACACTCATAGAAACCCACAGAGACCCACAAAGACCAACACTCATAGAGACCCACAGAGACCCACACTCATAGAGACCCACACTCATAGAAACCCACATAGACCCACACTAATAGAGACCCACACTCATAGAGACCCACAGAGCCCCACATTCATAGAGACCCACAGAGACCCACACTCATAGAGACCGACACTCATAGAGACCCACACTCCTAGAGACCCACACCCACAGAGACCCGCACTCATAGAGACCCACACCCACAGAGACCCACACCCATAGAGACCCACAGCCATAGAGACCCACACTCATAGAGACCCACAGAGGCCCATACCCATAGAGACCCACACCCATAGGGACCCACACCCACAGAGACCCACACTCATAGAGACCCACACCCACAGAGACCCACACTCATAGAGACCCACAGAGAACCACAGAGACCCACACTCATAGAGACCCACACCCACAGAGACCCACACGCATAGAGACCCACAAAGACCCACACTCACAGAGACCCACACTCATAGAGACTCATGGAGACCCACACCCACACAGACCCACAGAGACCCACACTCACAGAGACCCACATTCTTGGAGACCCACACTCACAGAGACCCACACTCATAGAGACCCATACCCACAGAGACCCACACCCACAAAGACACGTACCCATAGACACCCATACCCACAGAGACCCACACCCACAGAGACGCGCACTCACAGAGACCCACACTCATAGCGACCCACATTCACAGAGACCCACACTCACAGAGACCCACACCCACAGAGACCCACACTCACAGAGACCAACACTCATAGCGACCCACACTCACAGAGACTCACACTCATAGAAAGCCACACTCATAGAGACCCATATAGACCTACACTAATAGAGACCCACAGAGACCCACACTCATAGAGACCCACACTCATAGAGACCCACACTCATAGAGACCCACAGAGACCCACACCCACAGAGACACACACTAATAGAGACCCACACCCACAGAGACCCACACTCATAGAGACCCACACCCACAGAGACCCACACTCATAGAGACCCACACCCACAGAGACTCACACTCATAGAGACCTACAGAGACCCACACTCATAGAGACCCAGAGAGACCCACACTCATACAGACCCATAGAGGCCCACACCCACAGAGACCCACACTCATAGAAACCCACACCCACAGAGACCCACACTCATAGAGACCCACAGAGACCCACACTCACAGAGACCCACACTTATAGAGACCCATGGAGACCCACACTCATAGAAACCCACAGAGACCCACACCTACAGAAACCCACACTCATAGAGACCCACAGAGACCCACACTCATAGAGACCCAAAGAGACCCACACTCATAGAGACCCACAGCCACAGAGACCCACACTCATAGAGACCCACACCCACAGAGACCCACACTCATAGAGACCCACAGAGACCCACACTCATAGAGACCCACACCCACAGAGACCCACCCTCATAGAAACCCACAGAGACCCACACCCACAGAGACCCAGACTCATAGAGACCCACAGAGACCCACACTCATAAAGACCCACACTCATTGTGACCCACACTCATAGATACCCACAACGACCCACACCCACAGAGACCCACACTCATAGAGACCCACAGAGACCCACACCCACAGAGACCCACACTCATAGAGACCCACACTCAAAGAGACCCACACTCATAGAGACCCATAGAGATCCACACTCATAGAGACCCACAGAGACCCACACTCAGAGACCCACACTCATAGAGACCCACAGAGATCGACAGTCATAGAAACCCACAGAGACCCACAAAGACCAACACTCATAGAGACCCACAGAGACCCACACTCATAGAGACCCACACTCATAGAAACCCACATAGACCCACACTAATAGAGACCCACACTCATAGAGACCCACAGAGCCCCACATTCATAGAGACCCACAGAGACCCACACTCATAGAGACCCACACTCATAGAGACCCACACTCCTAGAGACCCACACCCACAGAGACCCGCACTCATAGAGACCCACAGAGACCCACACCCACAGAGACCCACACTCATAGAGACCCACAGCCATAGAGACCCACACTCATAGAGACCCACAGAGACCCATACCCATAGAGACCCACACCCATAGGGACCCACACCCACAGAGACCCACACTCATAGAGACCCACACCCACAGAGACCCACACTCATAGAGACCCACAGAGACCCACAGAGACCCACACTCATAGAGACCCACACCCACAGAGACCCACACTCATAGAGACCCACAGAGACCCACACTTATAGAGACCCACAGAGACCCACAGAGACCCACACTCATAGAGACTCACACCCACAGACACCCACACTCACCGAGACACGCACTCACAGAGACCCACACTCATAAAGAGCCACACTCATAGAGACCCACATAGACCCACACTAATAGAGACCCACAGAGACCCACACTCATAGAGACCCACACTCATAGAGACCCACACTCATAGAGACCCACAGAGACCCACACCCACAGAGACACACACTCATATAGACCCACAGCCACAGAGACCCAAACTCATAGAGACCCACAGAGACCCATACCCATAGAGACCCACACTCATAGCGACCCACACCCACAGAGACCCACACTCAAAGAGACCCACAGAGACCCACACTCATAGAGACCCACAGAGACCCACACTCATAGAGACCCACACTCATAGAGACCCACACTCATAGAGACCCACAGAGACCGACACCCACAGAGACCCACACTCATAGAGACCCACAGAGACCCACACTCATAGAGACCCAGAGAGACCCAAACTCATACAGACCCATAGAGGCCCACACCCACAGAGACCCACACTCATAGAAACCCACACCCACAGAGACCCACACTCATAGAGACCCACACTCACAGAGACCCACACTTATAGAGACCCATGGAGACCCACACTCATAGAAACCCACAGAGACCCACACCTACAGAGACTCACACCCACAGAGACCCACACTCATAGAGACCCACAGAGACCCACACTCATACAGACCCAGAGAAGCCCACACCCGCAGAGACCCACACTCATAGAGACCCACACCCACAGAGACCCACCCTCATAGAGACCCACAGAGACCCACACCCACAGAGACCCACACTCATAGAGACCCACAGAGACCCACACTCATAAAGACCCACACTCATTGTGACCTACACTCATAGATACCCACAAAGACCCACACCCACAGAGACCCACACTCATAGAGACCCACAGAGACCAACACCCACAGAGACCCACACTCATAGATACCCACACTCAAAGAGACCCACACTCATAGAGACCCATAGAGATCCACACTCATAGAGACCCACAGAGACCCACACTCAGAGACCCACACTCATAGAGACCCACGGAGATCGACACTCATAGAAACCCACAGAGACCCACAAAGACCAACACTCATAGAGACCCACAGAGACCCACACTCATAGAGACCCACACTCATAGAAACCCACATAGACCCACACTAATAGAGACCCACACTCATAGAGACCCACAGAGCCCCACATTCATAGAGACCCACAGAGACCCACACTCATAGAGACCGACACTCATAGAGACCCACACTCCTAGAGACCCACACCCACAGAGACCCGCACTCATAGAGACCCACAGAGACCCACACCCACAGAGACCCACACTCATAGAGACCCACAGCCATAAAGACCCACACTCATAGAGACCCACAGAGACCCATACCCATAGAGACCCACACCCATAGGGACCCACACCCACAGAGACCCACACTCATAGAGACCCACACCAACAGAGACCCACACTCATATAGACCCACAGAGACCCACAGAGACCCACACTCATAGAGACCCACACCCACAGAGACCCACACTCATAGAGACTCATGGAGACCCACACCCACACAGACCCACAGAGACCCACACTCACAGAGACCGACATTCTTGGAGACCCACACTCACAGAGACCCACACTCATAGAGACCCATACCCACAGAGACCCACACCCACAAAGACACGTACCCATAGACACCCATACCCACAGAGACCCACACCCACAGAGACGCGCACTCACAGAGACCCACACTCATAGCGACCCACACTCACAGAGATCCACACTCACAGAGACCCACACCCACAGAGACCCACACTCACAGAGACCCACACTCATAGCGACCCACACTCACAGAGACCCACACTCATAGAAAGCCACACTCATAGAGACCCACATAGACCTACACTAATAGAGACCCACAGAGACCCACACTCATAGAGACCCACACTCATAGAGACCCACACTCATAGAGACCCACAGAGACCCACACCCACAGAGACCCACACTCATAGAGACCCACAGAGACCCATACCCATAGAGACCCACACTAATGGAGACCCACACCCACAGAGACCCACACTCATAGAGACCCACACCCACAGAGACCCACACTCATAGAGACCTACAGAGACCCACACTCATAGAGACCCAGAGAGACCCACACTCATACAGACCCATAGAGGCCCACACCCACAGAGACCCACACTCATAGTAACCCACACCCACAGAGACCCACACTCATAGAGACCCACAGAAACCCACACTCACAGAGACCCACACTTATAGAGACCCATGGAGACCCACACTCATAGAAACCCACAGAGACCCACACCTACAGAAACCCACACTCATAGAGACCCACAGAGACCCACACTCATAGAGACCCACAGAGACCCACACTCATAGAGACCCACAGCCACAGAAACCAACACTCATAGAGACCCACACCCACAGAGACCCACACTCATAGAGACCCACAGAGACCCACACTCATAGAGACCCACACCCACAGAGACCCACCCTCAGAGAGACCCACAGAGACCCACACCCACAGAGACCCAGACTCATAGAGACCCACAGAGATCCACACTCATAAAGACCCACACTCATTGTGACCCACACTCATAGATACCCACAAAGACCCACACCCACAGAGACCCACACTCATAGAGACCCACAGAGACCCACACCCACAGAGACCCACACTCATAGAGACCCACACTCAAAGAGACCCACACTCCTAGAGACCCATAGAGATCCACACTCATAGAGACCCACAGAGACCCACACTCAGAGACCCACACTCATAGCGACCCACACTCACAGAGACCCACACTCACAGAGACCCACACCCACAGAGACCCACACTCACAGAGACCCACAGAGACCCACACCCACAGAGACCCACACTCATAGAGACCCACAGAGACCCATACCCATAGAGACCCATACTAATGGAGACCCACACCCACAGAGACCCACACTCATAGAGACCCACACCCACAAAGACCCACACTCATAGAGACCTACAGAGACCCACACTCATAGAGACCCAGAGAGACCCACACTCATACAGACCCATAGAGGCCCACACCCACAGAGACCCACACTCATAGAAACCCACACCCACAGAGACCCACACTCATAGAGACCCACAGAAACCCACACTCACAGAGACCCACACTTATAGAGACCCATGGAGACCCACACTCATAGAAACCCACAGAGACCCACACCTACAGAAACCCACACTCATAGAGACCCACAGAGACCCACACTCATAGAGACCCACAGAGACCCACACTCATAGAGACCCACAGCCACAGAAACCCACACTCATAGAGACCCACACCCACAGAGACCCACACTCATAGAGACCCACAGAGACCCACACTCATAGAGACCCACACCCACAGAGACCCACCCTCAGAGAGACCCACAGAGACCCACACCCACAGAGACCCAGACTCATAGAGACCCACAGAGACCCACACTCATAAAGACCCACACTCATTGTGACCCACACTCATAGATACCCACAAAGACCCACACCCACAGAGACCCACACTCATAGAGACCCACAGAGACCCACACCCACAGAGACCCACACTCATAGAGACCCACACTCAAAGAGACCCACACTCCTAGAGACCCATAGAGATCCACACTCATAGAAACCCACAGAGACCCACACTCAGAGACCCACACTCATAGCGACCCACACTCACAGAGACCCACACTCACAGAGACCCACACCCACAGAGACCCACACTCACAGAGACCCACACTCATAGCGACCCACACTCACAGAGACCCACACTCATAGAAAGCCACACTCATAGAGACCCACATAGACCTACACTAATAGAGACCCACAGAGACGCACACTCATAGAGACCCACACTCATAGAGACCCACACTCATAGAGACCCACAGAGACCCACACCCACAGAGACCCACACTCATAGAGACCCACAGAGACCCATACCCATAGAGACCCATACTAATGGAGACCCACACCCACAGAGACCCACACTCATAGAGACCCACACCCACAAAGACCCACACTCATAGAGACCTACAGAGACCCACACTCATAGAGACCCAGAGAGACCCACACTCATACAGAGCCATAGAGGCCCACACCCACAGAGACCCACACTCATAGAAACCCACACCCACAGAGACCCACACTCATAGAGACCCACAGAAACCCACACTCACAGAGACCCACACTTATAGAGACCCATGGAGACCCACACTCATAGAAACCCACAGAGACCCACACCTACAGAAACCCACACTCATAGAGACCCACAGAGACCCACACTCATAGAGACCCACAGAGACCCACACTCATAGAGACCCACAGCCACAGAAACCCACACTCATAGAGACCCACACCCACAGAGACCCACACTCATAGAGACCCACAGAGACCCACACTCATAGAGACCCACACCCACAGAGACCCACCCTCAGAGAGACCCACAAAGACCCACACCCACAGAGACCCAGACTCATAGAGACCCACAGAGACCCACACTCATAAAGACCCACACTCATTGTGACCCACACTCAAAGAGACCCACACTCATAGAGACCCATAGAGATCCACACTCATAGAGACCCACAGAGACCCACACTCAGAGACCCACACTCATAGAGACCCACAGAGATCGACACTCATAGAAACCCACAGAGACCCACAAAGACCAACACTCATAGAGACCCACAGAGACCCACACTCATAGAGACCCACACTCATAGAAACCCACATAGACCCACACTAATAGAGACCCACACTCATAGAGACCCACAGAGCCCCACATTCATAGAGACCCACAGAGACCCACACTCATAGAGACCCACACTCATAGAGACCCACACTCCTAGAGACCCACACCCACAGAGACCCGCACTCATAGAGACCCACAGAGACCCACACCCACAGAGACCCACACTCATAGAGACCCACAGCCATAGAGACCCACACTCATAGAGACCCACAGAGACCCATACCCATAGAGACCCACACCCATAGGGACCCACACCCACAGAGACCCACACTCATAGAGACCCACACCCACAGAGACCCACACTCATAGAGACCCACAGAGACCCACAGAGACCCACACTCATAGAGACCCACACCCACAGAGACCCACACTCATAGAGACCCACAGAGACCCACACTTATAGAGACCCACAGAGACCCACAGAGACCCACACTCATAGAGACTCACACCCACAGACACCCACACTCACCGAGACACGCACTCACAGAGACCCACACTCATAAAGAGCCACACTCATAGAGACCCACATAGACCCACACCCACAGAGACCCACACTCATAGAGACCCACAGAGACCCACACTCATAAAGACCCACACTCATTGTGACCCACACTCATAGATACCCACAAAGACCCACACCCACAGAGACCCACACTCATAGAAACCCACAGAGACCCACACCCACAGAGACCCACACTCATAGATACCCACACTCAAAGAGACCCACACTCATAGAGACCCATAGAGATCCACACTCATAGAGACCCACAGAGACCCACACTCAGAGACCCACACTCATAGAGACCCACGGAGATCGACACTCATAGAAACCCACAGAGACCCACAAAGACCAACACTCATAGAGACCCACAGAGACCCACACTCATAGAGACCTACACTCATAGAAACCCACATAGACCCACACTAATAGAGACCCACACTCATAGAGACCCACAGAGCCCCACATTCATAGAGACCCACAGAGACCCACACTCATAGAGACCGACACTCATAGAGACCCACAGAGATCCACACCCACAGAGACCCACACTCATAGAGACCCACACTCAAAGAGACCCACACTCCTAGAGACCCATAGAGATCCACACTCATAGAGACCCACAGAGACCCACACTCAGAGACCCACACTCATAGAGACCCACGGAGATCGACACTCATAGAAACCCACAGAGACCCACAAAGACCAACACTCATAGAGACCCACAGAGACCCACACTCATAGAGACCCACACTCATAGAAACCCACATAGACCCACACTAATAGAGACCCACACTCATAGAGACCCACAGAGCCCCACATTCATAGAGACCCACAGAGACCCACACTCATAGAAACCCACACTCATAGAGACCCACACTCCTAGAGACCCACACCCACAGAGACCCGCACTCATAGAGACCCACAGAGACCCACACCCACAGAGACCCACACTCATAGAGACCCACAGCCATAGAGACCCACACTCATAGAGACCCACAGAGACCCATACCCATAGAGACCCACACCCATAGGGACCCACACCCACAGAGACCCACACTCATAGAGACCCACACCCACAGAGACCCACACTCATAGAGACCCACAGAGACCCACAGAGACCCACACTCATAGAGACCCACACCCACAGAGACCCACACTCATAGAGACCCACAGAGACCCACACTTATAAAGACCCACAGAGACCCACAGAGACCCACACTCATAGAGACTCACACCCACAGACACCCACACTCACCGAGACACGCACTCACAGAGACCCACACTCATAAAGAGCCACACTCATAGAGACCCACATAGACCCACACTAATAGAGACCCACAGAGACCCACACTCATAGAGACCCACACTCATAGAGACCCACACTCATAGAGACCCACAGAGACCCACAGAGACACACACTCATATAGACCCACAGCCACAGAGACCCAAACTCATAGAGACCCACAGAGACCCATACCCATAGAGACCCACACTCATAGAGACCCACACCCACAGAGACCCACACTCATAGAGACCCACAGAGACCCACACTCATAGAGACCCACAGAGACCCACACTCATAGAGACCCACACTCATAGAGACCCACACTCATAGAGACCCACAGAGACCCACACCCACAGAGACCCACACTCATAGAGACCCACACCCACAGAGACCCACACTCATAGAGACCCACAGAGACCCACACTCATAGAGACCCAGAGAGACCCAAACTCATACAGACCCATAGAGGCCCACACCCACAGAGACCCACACTCATAGAAACCCACACCCACAGAGACCCACACTCATAGAGACCCACAGAGACCCACACTCACAGAGACCCACACTTATAGAGACCCATGGAGACCCACACTCATAGAAACCCACAGAGACCCACACCTACAGAAACCCACACTCATAGAGACCCACACTCACAGAGACCCATGGGGACCCACACCAACACAGATCCACAGAGACCCACACTCATAGAGACCCCCAGAGACTCACACCCACAGAGACCCACACTCATAGAGACCCACAGAGACCCACACTCATACAGACCCAGAGAAGCCCACACCCACAGAGACCCACACTCATAGAGACCCACACCCACAGAGACCCACCCTCATAGAGACCCACAGAGACCCACACCCACAGAGACCCACACTCATAGAGACCCACAGAGACCCACACTCATAAAGACCCACACTCATTGTGACCCACACTCATAGATACCCACAAAGACCCACACCCACAGAGACCCACACTCATAGAGACCCACAGAGACCCACACCCACAGAGACCCACACTCATAGTTACCCACACTCAAAGAGACCCACACTCATAGAGACCCATAGAGATCCACACTCATAGAGACCCACAGAGACCCACACTCAGAGACCCACACTCATAGAGACCCACGGAAATCGACACTCATAGAAACCCACAGAGACCCACAAAGACCAACACTCATAGAGACCCACAGAGACCCACACTCATAGAGACCCACACTCATAGAAACCCACATAGACCCACACTAATAGAGACCCACACTCATAGAGACCCACAGAGCCCCACATTCATAGAGACCCACAGAGACCCACACTCATAGAGACCGACACTCATAGAGACCCACACTCCTAGAGACCCACACCCACAGAGACCCGCACTCATAGAGACCCACAGAGACCCACACCCACAGAGACCCACACTCATAGAGACCCACAGCCATAGAGACCCACACTCATAGAGACCCACAGAGACCCATACCCATAGAGACCCACACCCATAGGGACCCACACCCACAGAGACCCACACTCGTAGAGACTCACACCCACAGAGACCCACACTCATAGAGACCCACAGAGACCCACAGAGACCCACACTCATAGAGACCCACACCCACAGAGACCCACACGCATAGAGACCCACAGAGACCCACACTCACAGAGACCCACACTCATAGAGACTCATGGAGACCCACACCCACACAGACCCACAGAGACCCACACTCACAGAGACCCACATTCTTGGAGACCCACACTCACAGAGACCCACACTCATAGAGACCCATACCCACAGAGACCCACACCCACAAAGACACGTACCCATAGACACCCATACCCACAGAGACCCACACCCACAGAGACGCGCACTCACAGAGACCCACACTCATAGCGACCCACATTCACAGGGACCCACACTCACAGAGACCCACACCCACAGAGACCCACACTCACAGAGACCCACACTCATAGCGACCCACACTCACAGAGACCCACACTCATAGAAAGCCACACACATAGAGACCCACATAGACCTACACTAATAGAGACCCACAGAGACCCACACTCATAGAGACCCACACTCATAGAGACCCACACTCATAGAGACCCACAGAGACCCACACCCACAGAGACCCACACTCATAGAGACCCACAGAGACCCATACCCACAGAGACCCAGACTCATAGAGACCCACAGAGACCCACACTCATAAAGACCCACACTCATTTTGACGCACACTCATAGATACCCACAAAGACCCACACCCACAGAGACCCACACTCATAGATACCCACACTCAAAGAGACCCACACTCATAGAGACCCATAGAGATCCACACTCATAGAGACCCACAGAGACCCACACTCAGAGACCCACACTCATAGAGACCCACGGAGATCGACACTCATAGAAACCCACAGAGACCCACAAAGACCAACACTCATAGAGACCCACAGAGACCCACACTCATAGAAACCCACATAGACCCACACTAATAGAGACCCACACTCATAGAGACCCACAGAGCCCCACATTCATAGAGACCCACAGAGACCCACACTCATAGAGACCGACACTCATAGAGACCCACACTCCTAGAGACCCACACCCACAGAGACCCGCACTCATAGAGACCCACAGAGACCCACACCCACAGAGACCCACACTCATTGAGACCCACAGAGACCCATACCCATAGAGACCCACACTCATAGAGACCCACACCCACAGAGACCCAAACTCATAGAGACCCACAGAGACCCACACTCATAGAGACCCACAGAGACCCACACTCATAGAGACCCACACTCATAGAGACCCACAGAGACCCACACCCACAGAGACCCACACTCATAGAGACCCACACCCACAGAGACCCACACTCATAGAGACCCACAGAGACCCACACTCATAGAGACCCAGAGAGATCCAAACTCATACAGACCCATAGAGGCCCACACCCACAGAGACCCACACTCATAGAAACCCACACCCACAGAGACCCACACTCATAGAGACCCACAGAGACCCACACTCACAGAGACCCACACTTATAGAGACCCATGGAGACCCACACTCATAGAAACCCACAGAGACCCACACCTACAGAAACCCACACTCATAGAGATCCACACTCATAGAGACCCATGGGGACCCACACCAACACAGATCCACAGAGACCCACACTCATAGAGACCCCCAGAGACTCACACCCACAGAGACCCACACTCATAGAGACCCACAGAGACCCACACTCATAGAGACCCACAGAGACCCACACTCATACAGACCCAGAGAAGCCCACACCCAAAGAGACCCACACTCATAGAGACCCACACCCACAGAGACCCACCCTCATAGAGACCCACAGAGACCCACACCCACCGAGACCCACACTCATAGAGACCCACAGAGACCCACACTCATAAAGACCCACACTCATTGTGACCCACACTCATAGATACCCACAAAGACCCACACCCACAGAGACCCACACTCATAGAGACCCACAGAGACCCACACCACAGAGACCCACACTCATAGATACCCACACTCAAAGAGACCCACACTCTTAGAGACCCATAGAGATCCACACTCATAGAGACCCACAGAGACCCACACTCAGAGACCCACACTCATAGAGACCCACGGAGATCGACAATCATAGAAACCCACAGAGACCCACAAAGACCAACACTCATAGAGACCCACAGAGACCCACACTCATAGAGACCCACACTCATAGAAACCCACATAGACCCACACTAATAGAGACCCACACTCATAGAGACCCACAGAGCCCCACATTCATAGAGACCCACAGAGACCCAAACTCAAAGAGACCGACACTCATAGAGACCCACACTCCTAGAGACCCACACCCACAGAGACCCGCACTCATAGAGACCCACAGAGACCCACACCCACAGAGACCCACACTCATAGAGACCCACAGCCATAGAGACCCACACTCATAGAGACCCACAGAGACCCATACCCATAGAGACCCACACCCATAGGGACCCACACCCACAGAGACCCACACTCATAGAGACCCACACCCACAGAGACCCACACTCATAGAGACCCACAGAGACCCACAGAGACCCACACTCATAGAGACCCACACCCACAGAGACCCACACGCATAGAGACCCACAGAGACCCACACTCACAGAGACCCACACTCATAGAGACTCATGGAGACCCACACCCACACAGACCCACAGAGACCCACACTCACAGAGACCCACATTCTTGGAGACCCACACTCACAGAGACCCACACTCATAGAGACCCATACCCACAGAGACCCACACCCACAAAGACACGTACCCATAGACACCCATACCCACAGAGACCCACACCCACAGAGACGCGCACTCACAGAGACCCACACTCATAGCGACCCACATTCACAGAGACCCACACTCACAGAGACCCACACCCACAGAGACCCACACTCACAGAGACCCACACTCATAGCGACCCACACTCACAGAGACCCACACTCATAGAAAGCCACACTCATAGAGACCCACATAGACCTACACTAATAGAGACCCACAGAGACCCACACTCATAGAGACCCACACTCATAGAGACCCACACTCATAGAGACCCACAGAGACCCACACCCACAGAGACACACACTCATAGAGACCCACACCCACAGAGACCCACACTCATAGAGACCCACAGAGACCCATACCCACAGAGACCCAGACTCATAGAGACCCACAGAGACCCACACTCATAAAGACCCACACTCATTGTGACCCACACTCATAGATACCCACAAAGACCCACACCCACAGAGACCCACACTCATAGATACCCACACTCAAAGAGACCCACACTCATAGAGACCCATAGAGATCCACACTCATAGAGACCCACAGAGACCCACACTCAGAGACCCACACTCATAGAGACCCACGGAGATTGACACTCATAGAAACCCACAGAGACCCACAAAGACCAACACTCATAGAGACCCACAGAGACCCACACTCATAGAGACCCACACTCATAGAAACCCACATAGACCCACACTAATAGAGACCCACACTCATAGAGACCCACAGAGCCCTACATTCATAGAGACCCACAGAGACCCACACTCATAGAGACCGACACTCATAGAGACCCACACTCCTAGAGACCCACACCCACAGAGACCCGCACTCATAGAGACCCACAGAGACCCACACCCACAGAGACCCACACTCATAGAGACCCACAGCCATAGAGACCCACACTCATAGAGACCCACAGAGACCCATACCCATAGAGACCCACACCCATAGGGACCCACACCCACAGAGACCCACACTCATAGAGACCCACACCCACAGAGACCCACACTCATATAGACCCACAGAGACCCACAGAGACCCACACTCATAGAGACCCACACCCACAGAGACCCACACGCATAGAGACCCACAGAGACCCACACTCACAGAGACCCACACTCATAGAGACTCATGGAGACCCACACCCACACAGACCCACAGAGACCCACACTCACAGAGACCCACATTCTGGGAGACCCACACTCACAGAGACCCACACTCATAGAGACCCATACCCACAGAGACCCACACCCACAAAGACACGTACCCATAGACACCCATACCCACAGAGACCCACACCCACAGAGACGCGCACTCACAGAGACCCACACTCATAGCGACCCACACTCACAGAGACCCACACTCACAGAGACCCACACCCACAGAGACCCACACTCACAGAGACCCACACTCATAGCGACCCACACTCACAGAGAACCACACTCATAGAAAGCCACACTCATAGAGACCCACATAGACCTACACTAATAGAGACCCACAGAGACCCACACTCATAGAGACCCACACTCATAGAGACCCACACTCATAGAGACCCACAGAGACCCACACCCACAGAGACCCACACTCATAGAGACCCACAGAGACCCATACCCATAGAGACCCACACTAATGGAGACCCACACCCACAGAGACCCACACTCATAGAGACCCACACCCACAGAGACCCACACTCATAGAGACCTACAGAGACCCACACTCATAGAGACCCAGAGAGACCCACACTCATACAGACCCATAGAGGCCCACACCCACAGAGACCCACACTCATAGAAACCCACACCCACAGAGACCCACACTCATAGAGACCCACAGAAACCCACACTCACAGAGACCCACACTTATAGAGACCCATGGAGACCCACACTCATAGAAACCCATAGAGACCCACACCTACAGAAACCCATACTCATAGAGACCCACAGAGACCCACACTCATAGAGACCCACAGAGACCCACACTCATAGAGACCCACAGCCACAGAAACCCACACTCATAGAGACCCACACCCACAGAGACCCACACTCATAGAGACCCACAGAGACCCACACTAATAGAGACCCACACCCACAGAGACCCACCCTCAGAGAGACCCACAGAGACCCACACCCACAGAGACCCAAACTCATAGAGACCCACAGAGACCCACACTCATAAAGACCCACACTCATTGTGACCCACACTCATAGATACCCACAAAGACCCACACCCACAGAGACCCACACTCATAGAGACCCACAGAGACCCACACCCACAGAGACCCACACTCATAGAGACCCACACTCAAAGAGACCCACACTCCTAGAGACCCATAGAGATCCACACTCATAGAGACCCACAGAGACCCACACTCAGAGACCCACACTCATAGCGACCCACACTCACAGAGACCCACACTCACAGAGACCCACACCCACAGAGACCCACACTCATAGAGACCGACACTCATAGAGACCCACACTCCTAGAGACCCACACCCACAGAGACCCGCACTCATAGAGACCCACAGAGACCCACACCCACAGAGACCCACACTCATAGAGACCCACAGCCATAGAGACCCACACTCATAGAGACCCACAGAGACCCATACCCATAGAGACCCACACCCATAGGGACCCACACCCACAGAGACCCACACTCATAGAGACCCACACCCACAGAGACCCACACTCATAGAGACCCACAGAGACCCACAGAGACCCACACTCATAGAGACCCACACCCACAGAGACCCACACGCATAGAGACCCACAGAGACCCACACTCACAGAGACCCACACTCATAGAGACTCATGGAGACCCACACCCACACAGACCCACACAGACCCACACTCACAGAGATCCACATTCTTGGAGACCCACACTCACAGAGACCCACACTCATAGAGACCCATACCCACAGAGACCCACACCCACAAAGACACGTACCCTTAGACACCCATACCCACAGAGACCCACACCCACAGAGACGCGCACTCACAGAGACCCACACACATAGCGACCCACACTCACAGAGACCCACACTCACAGAGACCCACACCCACAGAGACCCACACTCACAGAGACCCACACTCATAGCGACCCACACTCATAGAGACCCACACTCATAGAAAGCCACAGTCATAGAGACCCACATAGACCTACACTAATAGAGACCCACAGAGACCCACACTCATAGAGACCCACACTCATAGAGACCCACACTCATAGAGACCCACAGAGACCCACACCCACAGAGACCCACACTCATAGAGACCTACAGAGACCCACACTCATAGAGACCCAGAGAGACCCACACTCATACAGACCCATAGAGGCCCACACCCACAGAGACCCACACTCATAGAAACCCACACCCACAGAGACCCACACTCATAGAGACCCACAGAAACCCACACTCACAGAGACCCACACTTATAGAGACCCATGGAGACCCACACTCATAGAAACCCACAGAGACCCACACTCATAGAGACCCACAGCCACAGAAACCCACACTCATAGAGACCCACACCCACAGAGACCCACACTCATAGAGACCCACAGAGACCCACACTCATAGAGACCCACACCCACAGAGACCCACCCTCAGAGAGACCCACAGAGACCCACACCCACAGAGACCCAGACTCATAGAGACCCACAGAGACCCACACTCATAAAGACCCACACTCATTGTGACCCACACTCATAGATACCCACAAAGACCCACACCCACAGAGACCCACACTCATAGAGACCCACAGAGACCCACACCCACAGAGACCCACACTCATAGAGACCCACACTCAAAGAGACCCACACTCCTAGAGACCCATAGAGATCCACACTCATAGAGACCCACAGAGACCCACACTCAGAGACCCACACTCATAGCGACCCACACTCACAGAGACCCACACTCACAGAGACCCACACCCACAGAGACCCACACTCACAGAGACCCACACTCTAGCGACCCACACTCACAGAGACCCACACTCATAGAAAGCCACACTCATAGAGACCCACATAGACCTACACTAATAGAGACCCACAGAGACCCACACTCATAGAGACCCACACTCATAGAGACCCACACTCATAGAGACCCACAGAGACCCACACCCACAGAGACCAACACTCATAGAGACCCACAGAGACCCATACCCATAGAGACCCACACTAATGGAGACCCACACCCACAGAGACCCACACTCATAGAGACCCACACCCACAAAGACCCACACTCATAGAGACCTACAGAGACCCACACTCATAGAGACCCAGAGAGACCCACACTAATACAGACCCATAGAGGCCCACACCCACAGAGACCCACACTCATAGAAACCCACACCCACAGAGACCCACACTCATAGAGACCCACAGAAACCCACACTCACAGAGACCCACACTTATAGAGACCCATGGAGACCCACACTCATAGAAACCCACAGAGACCCACACCTACAGAAACCCACACTCATAGAGACCCACAGAGACCCACACTCATAGAGACCCACAGAGACCCACACTCATAGAGACCCACAGCCACAGAAACCCACACTCATAGAGACCCACACCCACAGAGACCCACACTCATAGAGACCCACAGAGACCCACACTCATAGAGACCCACACCCACAGAGACCCACCCTCAGAGAGACCCACAGAGACCCACACCCACAGAGACCCAGACTCATAGAGACCCACAGAGACCCACACTCATAAAGACCCACACTCATTGTGACCCACACTCATAGATACCCACAAAGACCCACACCCACAGAGACCCACACTCATAGAGACCCACAGAGACCCACACCCACAGAGACCCACACTCATAGAGACCCACACTCAAAGAGACCCACACTCATAGAGACCCATAGAGATCCACACTCATAGAGACCCACAGAGACCCACACTCAGAGACCCACACTCATAGAGACCCACAGAGATCGACACTCATAGAAACCCACAGAGACCCACAAAGACCAACACTCATAGAGACCCACAGAGACCCACACTCATAGAGACCCACACTCATAGAAACCCACATAGACCCACACTAATAGAGATCCACACTCATAGAGACCCACAGACCCCACATTCATAGAGACCCACAGAGACCCACACTCATAGAGACCCACACTCATAGAGACCCACACTCCTAGAGACCCACACCCACAGAGACCCGCACTCATAGAGACCCACAGAGACCCACACCCACAGAGACCCATACCCATAGAGACCCACACCCATAGGGACCCACACCCACAGAGACCCACACTCATAGAGACCCACACCCACAGAGACCCACACTCATAGAGACCCACAGAGACCCACAGAGACCCACACTCATAGAGACCCACACCCACAGAGACCCACACTCATAGAGACCCACAGAGACCCACACTCATAGAAACCCACAGAGACCCACAGAGACCCACACTCATAGAGACCCACAGAGACCCACACCCACAGAGACCCACACTCATAGAGACCCACAGCCATAGAGACCCACACTCATAGAGACCCACAGAGACCCATACCCATAGAGACCCACACCCATAGGGACCCACACCCACAGAGACCCACACTCATAGAGACCCACACCCACAGAGACCCACACTCATATAGACCCACAGAGACCCACAGAGACCCACACTCATAGAGACCCACACCCACAGAGACCCACACGCATAGAGACCCACAGAGACCCACACTCACAGAGACCCACACTCATAGAGACTCATGGAGACCCACACCCACACAGACCCACAGAGACCCACACTCACAGAGACCCACATTCTTGGAGACCCACACTCACAGAGACCCACACTCATAGAGACCCATATACACAGAGACCCACACCCACAAAGACACGTACCCATAGACACCCATACCCACAGAGACCCACACCCACAGAGACGCGCACTCACAGAGACCCACACTCATAGCGACCCACACTCACAGAGACCCACACTCACAGAGACCCACACCCACAGAGACCCACACTCACAGAGACCCACACTCATAGCGACCCACACTCGCAGAGACCCACACTCATAGAAAGCCACACTCATAGAGACCCACATAGACCTACACTAATAGAGACCCACAGAGACCCACACTCATAGAGACCCACACTCATAGAGACCCACACTCATAGAGACCCACAGAGACCCACACCCACAGAGACCCACACTCATAGAGACCCACAGAGACCCATACCCATAGAGACCCACACTAATGGAGACCCACACCCACAGAGACCCACACTCATAGAGACCCACACCCACAGAGACCCACACTCATAGAGACCTACAGAGACCCACACTCATAGAGACCCAGAGAGACCCACACTCATACAGACCCATAGAGGCCCACACCCACAGAGACCCACACTCATAGAAACCCACACCCACAGAGACCCACACTCATAGAGACCCACAGAAACCCACACTCACAGAGACCCACACTTATAGAGACCCATGGAGACCCACACTCATAGAAACCCACAGAGACCCACACCTACAGAAACCCACACTCATAGAGACCCACAGAGACCCACACTCATAGAGACCCACAGAGACCCACACTCATAGAGACCCACAGCCACAGAAACCCACACTCATAGAGACCCACACCCACAGAGACCCACACTCATAGAGACCCACAGAGACCCACACTCATAGAGACCCACACCCACAGAGACCCACCCTCAGAGAGACCCACAGAGACCCACACCCACAGAGACCCAAACTCATAGAGACCCACAGAGACCCACACTCATAAAGACCCACACTCATTGTGACCCACACTCATAGATACCCACAAAGACCCACACCCACAGAGACCCACACTCATAGAGACCCACAGAGACCCACACCCACAGAGACCCACACTCATAGAGACCCACACTCAAAGAGACCCACACTCACAGAGACCCACACCCACAGAGACCCACACTCATAGAGACCGACACTCATAGAGACCCACACTCCTAGAGACCCACACCCACAGAGACCCGCACTCATAGAGACCCACAGAGACCCACACCCACAGAGACCCACACTCATAGAGACCCACAGCCATAGAGACCCACACTCATAGAGACCCACAGAGACCCATACCCATAGAGACCCACACCCATAGGGACCCACACCCACAGAGACCCACACTCATAGAGACCCACACCCACAGAGACCCACACTCATATAGACCCACAGAGACCCACAGAGACCCACACTCATAGAGACCCACACCCACAGAGACCCACACGCATAGAGACCCACAGAGACCCACACTCACAGAGACCCACACTCATAGAGACTCATGGAGACCCACACCCACACAGACCCACAGAGACCCACACTCACAGAGACCCACATTCTTGGAGACCCACACTCACAGAGACCCACACTCATAGAGACCCATACCCACAGAGACCCACACCCACAAAGACACGTACCCATAGACACCCATACCCACAGAGACCCACACCCACAGAGACGCGCACTCACAGAGACCCACACTCATAGCGACCCACACTCACAGAGACCCACACTCACAGAGACCTACACCCACAGAGACCCACACTCACAGAGACCCACACTCATAGCGACCCACACTCACAGAGACCCACACTCATAGAAAGCCACACTCATAGAGACCCACATAGACCTACACTAATAGAGACCCACAGAGACCCACACTCATAGAGACCCACACTCATAGAGACCCACACTCATAGAGACCCACAGAGACCCACACCCACAGAGACCCACACTCATAGAGACCCACAGAGACCCATACCCATAGAGACCCACACTAATGGAGACCCACACCCACAGAGACCCACACTCATAGAGACCCACACCCACAGAGACCCACACTCATAGAGACCTACAGAGACCCACACTCATAGAGACCCAGAGAGACCCACACTCATACAGACCCATAGAGGCCCACACCCACAGAGACCCACACTCATAGAAACCCACACCCACAGAGACCCACACTCATAGAGACCCACAGAAACCCACACTCACAGAGACCCACACTTATAGAGACCCATGGAGACCCACACTCATAGAAACCCACAGAGACCCACACCTACAGAAACCCACACTCATAGAGACCCACAGAGACCCACACTCATAGAGACCCACAGAGACCCACACTCATAGAGACCCACAGCCACAGAAACCCACACTCATAGAGACCCACACCCACAGAGACCCACACTCATAGAGACCCACAGAGACCCACACTCATAGAGACCCACACCCACAGAGACCCACCCTCAGAGAGACCCACAGAGACCCACACCCACAGAGACCCAGACTCATAGAGACCCACAGAGACCCACACTCATAAAGACCCACACTCATTGTGACCCACACTCATAGATACCCACAAAGACCCACATCCACAGAGACCCACACTCATAGAGACCCACAGAGACCCACACCCACAGAGACCCACACTCATAGAGACCCACACTCAAAGAGACCCACACTCCTAGAGACCCATAGAGATCCACACTCATAGAGACCCACAGAGACCCACACTCAGAGACCCACACTCATAGCGACCCACACTCACAGAGACCCACACTCACAGAGACCCACACCCACAGAGACCCACACTCACAGAGACCCACACTCATAGAGACCCACACCCACAGAGACCCACACTCATATAGACCCACAGAGACCCACAGAGACCCACACTCATAGAGACCCACACCCACAGAGACCCACACGCATAGAGACCCACAGAGACCCACACTCACAGAGACCCACACTCATAGAGACTCATGGAGACCCACACCCACACAGACCCACAGAGACCCACACTCACAGAGACCCACATTCTTGGAGACCCACACTCACAGAGACCCACACTCATAGAGACCCATATACACAGAGACCCACACCCACAAAGACACGTACCCATAGACACCCATACCCACAGAGACCCACACCCACAGAGACGCGCACTCACAGAGACCCACACTCATAGCGACCCACACTCACAGAGACCCACACTCACAGAGACCCACACCCACAGAGACCCACACTCACAGAGACCCACACTCATAGCGACCCACACTCGCAGAGACCCACACTCATAGAAAGCCACACTCATAGAGACCCACATAGACCTACACTAATAGAGACCCACAGAGACCCACACTCATAGAGACCCACACTCATAGAGACCCACACTCATAGAGACCCACAGAGACCCACACCCACAGAGACCCACACTCATAGAGACCCACAGAGACCCATACCCATAGAGACCCACACTAATGGAGACCCACACCCACAGAGACCCACACTCATAGAGACCCACACCCACAGAGACCCACACTCATAGAGACCTACAGAGACCCACACTCATAGAGACCCAGAGAGACCCACACTCATACAGACCCATAGAGGCCCACACCCACAGAGACCCACACTCATAGAAACCCACACCCACAGAGACCCACACTCATAGAGACCCACAGAAACCCACACTCACAGAGACCCACACTTATAGAGACCCATGGAGACCCACACTCATAGAAACCCACAGAGACCCACACCTACAGAAACCCACACTCATAGAGACCCACAGAGACCCACACTCATAGAGACCCACAGAGACCCACACTCATAGAGACCCACAGCCACAGAAACCCACACTCATAGAGACCCACACCCACAGAGACCCACACTCATAGAGACCCACAGAGACCCACACTCATAGAGACCCACACCCACAGAGACCCACCCTCAGAGAGACCCACAGAGACCCACACCCACAGAGACCCAAACTCATAGAGACCCACAGAGACCCACACTCATAAAGACCCACACTCATTGTGACCCACACTCATAGATACCCACAAAGACCCACACCCACAGAGACCCACACTCATAGAGACCCACAGAGACCCACACCCACAGAGACCCACACTCATAGAGACCCACACTCAAAGAGACCCACACTCACAGAGACCCACACCCACAGAGACCCACACTCATAGAGACCGACACTCATAGAGACCCACACTCCTAGAGACCCACACCCACAGAGACCCGCACTCATAGAGACCCACAGAGACCCACACCCACAGAGACCCACACTCATAGAGACCCACAGCCATAGAGACCCACACTCATAGAGACCCACAGAGACCCATACCCATAGAGACCCACACCCATAGGGACCCACACCCACAGAGACCCACACTCATAGAGACCCACACCCACAGAGACCCACACTCATATAGACCCACAGAGACCCACAGAGACCCACACTCATAGAGACCCACACCCACAGAGACCCACACGCATAGAGACCCACAGAGACCCACACTCACAGAGACCCACACTCATAGAGACTCATGGAGACCCACACCCACACAGACCCACAGAGACCCACACTCACAGAGACCCACATTCTTGGAGACCCACACTCACAGAGACCCACACTCATAGAGACCCATACCCACAGAGACCCACACCCACAAAGACACGTACCCATAGACACCCATACCCACAGAGACCCACACCCACAGAGACGCGCACTCACAGAGACCCACACTCATAGCGACCCACACTCACAGAGACCCACACTCACAGAGACCTACACCCACAGAGACCCACACTCACAGAGACCCACACTCATAGCGACCCACACTCACAGAGACCCACACTCATAGAAAGCCACACTCATAGAGACCCACATAGACCTACACTAATAGAGACCCACAGAGACCCACACTCATAGAGACCCACACTCATAGAGACCCACACTCATAGAGACCCACAGAGACCCACACCCACAGAGACCCACACTCATAGAGACCCACAGAGACCCATACCCATAGAGACCCACACTAATGGAGACCCACACCCACAGAGACCCACACTCATAGAGACCCACACCCACAGAGACCCACACTCATAGAGACCTACAGAGACCCACACTCATAGAGACCCAGAGAGACCCACACTCATACAGACCCATAGAGGCCCACACCCACAGAGACCCACACTCATAGAAACCCACACCCACAGAGACCCACACTCATAGAGACCCACAGAAACCCACACTCACAGAGACCCACACTTATAGAGACCCATGGAGACCCACACTCATAGAAACCCACAGAGACCCACACCTACAGAAACCCACACTCATAGAGACCCACAGAGACCCACACTCATAGAGACCCACAGAGACCCACACTCATAGAGACCCACAGCCACAGAAACCCACACTCATAGAGACCCACACCCACAGAGACCCACACTCATAGAGACCCACAGAGACCCACACTCATAGAGACCCACACCCACAGAGACCCACCCTCAGAGAGACCCACAGAGACCCACACCCACAGAGACCCAGACTCATAGAGACCCACAGAGACCCACACTCATAAAGACCCACACTCATTGTGACCCACACTCATAGATACCCACAAACACCCACATCCACAGAGACCCACACTCATAGAGACCCACAGAGACCCACACCCACAGAGACCCACACTCATAGAGACCCACACTCAAAGAGACCCACACTCCTAGAGACCCATAGAGATCCACACTCATAGAGACCCACAGAGACCCACACTCAGAGACCCACACTCATAGCGACCCACACTCACAGAGACCCACACTCACAGAGACCCACACCCACAGAGACCCACACTCACAGAGACCCACACTCATAGCGACCCACACTCATAGAGACCGACACTCATAGAGACCCACACTCCTAGAGACCCACACCCACAGAGACCCGCACTCATAGAGACCCACAGAGACCCACACCCACAGAGACCCACACTCATAGAGACCCACAGCCATAGAGACCCACACTCATAGAGACCCACAGAGACCCATACCCATAGAGACCCACACCCATAGGGACCCACACCCACAGAGACCCACACTCATAGAGACCCACACCCATAGAGACCCACACTCATATAGACCCACAGAGACCCACAGAGACCCACACTCATAGAGACCCACACCCACAGAGTCCCACACGCATAGAGACCCACAGAGACCCACACTCGCAGAGACCCACACTCATAGAGACTCATGGAGACCCACACCCACACAGACCCACAGAGACCCACACTCACAGAGACCCACATTCTTGGAGACCCACACTCACAGAGACCCACACTCATAGAGACCCATACCCACAGAGACCCACACCCACAAAGACACGTACCCATAGACACCCATACCCACAGAGACCCACACCCACAGAGACACGCACTCACAGAGACCCACACTCATAGCGACCCACACTCACAGAGACCCACACTCACAGAGACCCACACCCACAGAGACCCACACTCACAGAGACCCACACTCATAGCGACCCACACTCACAGAGACCCACACTCATAGAAAGCCACACTCATAGAGACCCACATAGACCTACACTAATAGAGACCCACAGAGACCCACACTCATAGAGACCCACACTCATAGAGACCCACACTCATAGAGACCCACAGAGACCCACACCCACAGAACCCACACTCATAGAGACCCACAGAGACCCATACCCATAGAGACCCACACTAATGGAGACCCACACCCACAGATACCCACACTCATAGAGACCCACACCCACAGAGACCCACACTCATAGAGACCTACAGAGACCCACACTCATAGAGACCCAGAGAGACCCACACTCATACAGACCCATAGAGGCCCACACCCACAGAGACCCACACTCATAGAAACCCACACCCACAGAGACCCACACTCATAGAGACCCACAGAAACCCACACTCACAGAGACCCACACTTATAGAGACCCATGGAGACCCACACTCATAGAAACCCACAGAGACCCACACCTACAGAAACCCTCACTCATAGAGACCCACAGAGACCCACACTCATAGAGACCCACAGCCACAGAAACCCACACTCATAGAGACCCACACCCACAGAGACCCACACTCATAGAGACCCACAGAGACCCACACTCATAGAGACCCACACCAACAGAGACCCACCCTCAGAGAGACCTACAGAGACCCAAACCCACAGAGACCCAGACTCATAGAGACCCACAGAGACCCACACTCATAAAGACCCACACTCATTGTGACCCACACTCATAGATACCCACAAAGACCCACACCCACAGAGACCCACACTCATAGAGACCCACAGAGACCCACACCCACAGAGACCCACACTCATAGAGACCCACACTCAAAGAGACCCACACTCCTAGAGACCCATAGAGATCCACACTCATAGAGACCCACAGAGACCCACACTCAGAGACCCACACTCATAGCGACCCACACTCACAGAGACCCACACTCACAGAGACCCACACCCACAGAGACCCACACTCACAGAGACCCACACTCATAGCGACCCACACTCACAGAGACCCACACTCATAGAAAGCCACACTCATAGAGACCCACATAGACCTACACTAATAGAGACCCACAGAGACCCACACTCATAGAGACCCACACTCATAGAGACCCACACTCATAGAGACCCACAGAGACCCACACCCACAGAGACCCACACTCATAGAGACCCACACCCACAGAGACCCACACTCATAGAGACCTACAGAGACCCACACTCATAGAGACCCAGAGAGACCCACACTCATACAGACCCATAGAGGCCCACACCCACAGAGACCCACACTCATAGAAACCCACACCCACAGAGACCCACACTCATAGAGACCCACAGAAACCCACACTCACAGAGACCCACACTTATAGAGACCCATGGAGACCCACACTCATAGAAACCCACAGAGACCCACACCTACAGAAACCCACACTCATAGAGACCCACAGAGACCCACACTCATAGAGACCCACAGAGACCCACACTCATAGAGACCCACAGCCACAGAAACCCACACTCATAGAGACCCACACCCACAGAGACCCACACTCATAGAGACCCACAGAGACCCACACTCATAGAGACCCACACCCACAGAGACCCACCCTCAGAGAGACCCACAGAGACCCACACCCACAGAGACCCAGACTCATAGAGACCCACAGAGACCCACACTCATAAAGACCCACACTCATTGTGACCCACACTCATAGATACCCACAAAGACCCACATCCACAGAGACCCACACTCATAGAGACCCACAGAGACCCACACCCACAGAGACCCACACTCATAGAGACCCACACTCAAAGAGACCCACACTCCTAGAGACCCATAGAGATCCACACTCATAGAGACCCACAGAGACCCACACTCAGAGACCCACACTCATAGCGACCCACACTCACAGAGACCCACACTCACAGAGACCCACACCCACAGAGACCCACACTCACAGAGACCCACACTCATAGCGACCCACACTCATAGAGACCGACACTCATAGAGACCCACACTCCTAGAGACCCACACCCACAGAGACCCGCACTCATAGAGACCCACAGAGACCCACACCCACAGAGACCCACACTCATAGAGACCCACAGCCATAGAGACCCACACTCATAGAGACCCACAGAGACCCATACCCATAGAGACCCACACCCATAGGGACCCACACCCACAGAGACCCACACTCATAGAGACCCACACCCATAGAGACCCACACTCATATAGACCCACAGAGACCCACAGAGACCCACACTCATAGAGACCCACACCCACAGAGTCCCACACGCATAGAGACCCACAGAGACCCACACTCGCAGAGACCCACACTCATAGAGACTCATGGAGACCCACACCCACACAGACCCACAGAGACCCACACTCACAGAGACCCACATTCTTGGAGACCCACACTCACAGAGACCCACACTCATAGAGACCCATACCCACAGAGACCCACACCCACAAAGACACGTACCCATAGACACCCATACCCACAGAGACCCACACCCACAGAGACACGCACTCACAGAGACCCACACTCATAGCGACCCACACTCACAGAGACCCACACTCACAGAGACCCACACCCACAGAGACCCACACTCACAGAGACCCACACTCATAGCGACCCACACTCACAGAGACCCACACTCATAGAAAGCCACACTCATAGAGACCCACATAGACCTACACTAATAGAGACCCACAGAGACCCACACTCATAGAGACCCACACTCATAGAGACCCACACTCATAGAGACCCACAGAGACCCACACCCACAGAACCCACACTCATAGAGACCCACAGAGACCCATACCCATAGAGACCCACACTAATGGAGACCCACACCCACAGATACCCACACTCATAGAGACCCACACCCACAGAGACCCACACTCATAGAGACCTACAGAGACCCACACTCATAGAGACCCAGAGAGACCCACACTCATACAGACCCATAGAGGCCCACACCCACAGAGACCCACACTCATAGAAACCCACACCCACAGAGACCCACACTCATAGAGACCCACAGAAACCCACACTCACAGAGACCCACACTTATAGAGACCCATGGAGACCCACACTCATAGAAACCCACAGAGACCCACACCTACAGAAACCCTCACTCATAGAGACCCACAGAGACCCACACTCATAGAGACCCACAGCCACAGAAACCCACACTCATAGAGACCCACACCCACAGAGACCCACACTCATAGAGACCCACAGAGACCCACACTCATAGAGACCCACACCCACAGAGACCCACCCTCAGAGAGACCTACAGAGACCCAAACCCACAGAGACCCAGACTCATAGAGACCCACAGAGACCCACACTCATAAAGACCCACACTCATTGTGACCCACACTCATAGATACCCACAAAGACCCACACCCACAGAGACCCACACTCATAGAGACCCACAGAGACCCACACCCACAGAGACCCACACTCATAGAGACCCACACTCAAAGAGACCCACACTCCTAGAGACCCATAGAGATCCACACTCATAGAGACCCACAGAGACCCACACTCAGAGACCCACACTCATAGCGACCCACACTCACAGAGACCCACACTCACAGAGACCCACACCCACAGAGACCCACACTCACAGAGACCCACACTCATAGCGACCCACACTCACAGAGACCCACACTCATAGAAAGCCACACTCATAGAGACCCACATAGACCTACACTAATAGAGACCCACAGAGACCCACACTCATAGAGACCCACACTCATAGAGACCCACACTCATAGAGACCCACAGAGACCCACACCCACAGAGACCCACACTCATAGAGACCCACAGAGACCCATACCCATAGAGACCCACACTAATGGAGACCCACACCCACAGAGACCCACACTCATAGAGACCCACACCCACAAAGACCCACACTCATAGAGACCTACAGAGACCCACACTCATAGAGACCCAGAGAGACCCACACTCATACAGACCCATAGAGGCCCACACCCACAGAGACCCACACTCATAGAAACCCACACCCACAGAGACCCACACTCATAGAGACCCACAGAAACCCACACTCACAGAGACCCACACTTATAGAGACCCATGGAGACCCACACTCATAGAAACCCACAGAGACCCACACTCATAGAGACCCACAGCCACAGAAACCCACACTCATAGAGACCCACACCCACAGAGACCCACACTCATAGAGACCCACAGAGACCCACACTCATAGAGACCCACAGCCACAGAAACCCACACTCATAGAGACCCACACCCACAGAGACCCACACTCATAGAGACCCACAGAGACCCACACTCATAGAGACCCACACCCACAGAGACCCACCCTCAGAGAGACCTACAGAGACCCACACCCACAGAGACCCAGACTCATAGAGACCCACAGAGACCCACACTCATAAAGACCCACACTCATTGTGACCCACACTCATATATACCCACAAAGACCCACACCCACAGAGACCCACACTCATAGAGACCCACAGAGACCCACACCCACAGAGACCCACACTCATAGAGACCCACACTCAAAGAGACCCACACTCCTAGAGACCCATAGAGATCCACACACATAGAGACCCACAGAGACCCACACTCAGAGACCCACACTCATAGCGACCCACACTCACAGAGACCCACACTCACAGAGACCCACACCCACAGAGACCCACACTCACAGAGACCCACACTCATAGCGACCCACACTCACAGAGACCCACACTCATAGAAAGCCACACTCATAGAGACCCACATAGACCTACACTAATAGAGACCCACAGAGACCCACACTCATAGAGACCCACACTCATAGAGACCCACACTCATAGAGACCCACAGAGACCCACACCCACAGAGACCCACACTCATAGAGACCCACAGAGACCCATACCCATAGAGACCCACACTAATGGAGACCAACACCCACAGAGACCCACAATCATAGAGACCCACACCCACAAAGACCCACACTCATAGAGACCTACAGAGACCCACACTCATAGAGACCCAGAGAGACCCACACTCATACAGACCCATAGAGGCCCACACCCACAGAGACCCACACTCATAGAAACCCACACCCACAGAGACCCACACTCATAGAGACCCATAGAGGCCCACACCCACAGAGACCCACACTCATAGAGACCCACACCTACAGAAACCCACACTCATAGAGACCCACAGAGACCCACACTCATAGAGACCCACAGAGACCCACACTCATAGAGACCCACAGCCACAGAAACCCACACTCATAGAGACCCACACCCACAGAGACCCACACTCATAGAGACCCACAGAGACCCACCCTCAGAGAGACCCACAGAGACCCACACCCACAGAGACCCAGACTCATAGAGACCCACAGAGACCCACACTCATAAAGACCCACACTCATTGTGACCCACACTCATAGATACCCACAAAGACCCACACCCACAGAGACCCACACTCATAGAGACCCACAGAGACCCACACCCACAGAGACCCACACTCATAGAGACCCACACTCAAAGAGACCCACACTCATAGAGACCCATAGAGATCCACACTCATAGAGACCCACAGAGACCCACACTCAGAGACCCACACTCATAGAGACCCACAGAGATCGACACTCATAGAAACCCACAGAGACCCACAAAGACCAACACTCATAGAGACCCACAGAGACCCACACTCATAGAGACCCACACTCATAGAAACCCACATAGACCCACACTAATAGAGACCCACACTCATAGAGACACACAGAGCGCCACATTCATAGAGACCCACAGAGACCCATACTCATAGAGACCCACACTCATAGAGACCCACACTCCTAGAGACCCACACCCACAGAAACCCGCACTCATAGAGACCCACAGAGACCCACACCCACAGAGACCCATACCCATAGAGACCCACACCCATAGGGACCCACACCCACAGAGACCCACATTCATAGAGACCCACACCCACAGAGACCCACACTCATAGAGACCCACAGAGACCCACAGAGACCCACACTCATAGAGGCCCACACCCACAGAGACCCACACTCATAGAGACCCACACCTACAGAAACCCACACTCATAGAGACCCACAGAGACCCACACTCATAGAGACCCACAGAGACCCACACTCATAGAGACCCACAGCCACAGAAACCCACACTCATAGAGACCCACACCCACAGAGACCCACACTCATAGAGACCCACAGAGACCCACCCTCAGAGAGACCCACAGAGACCCACACCCACAGAGACCCAGACTCATAGAGACCCACAGAGACCCACACTCATAAAGACCCACACTCATTGTGACCCACACTCATAGATACCCACAAAGACCCACACCCACAGAGACCCACACTCATAGAGACCCACAGAGACCCACACCCACAGAGACCCACACTCATAGAGACCCACACTCAAAGAGACCCACACTCATAGAGACCCATAGAGATCCACACTCATAGAGACCCACAGAGACCCACACTCAGAGACCCACACTCATAGAGACCCACAGAGATCGACACTCATAGAAACCCACAGAGACCCACAAAGACCAACACTCATAGAGACCCACAGAGACCCACACTCATAGAGACCCACACTCATAGAAACCCACATAGACCCACACTAATAGAGACCCACACTCATAGAGACACACAGAGCGCCACATTCATAGAGACCCACAGAGACCCATACTCATAGAGACCCACACTCATAGAGACCCACACTCCTAGAGACCCACACCCACAGAGACCCGCACTCATAGAGACCCACAGAGACCCACACCCACAGAGACCCATACCCATAGAGACCCACACCCATAGGGACCCACACCCACAGAGACCCACATTCATAGAGACCCACACCCACAGAGACCCACACTCATAGAGACCCACAGAGACCCACAGAGACCCACACTCATAGAGACCCACACCCACAGAGACCCACACTCATAGAGACCCACAGAGACCCACACTCATAGAGACCCACAGAGACCCACAGAGACCCACACTCATAGAGACTCACACCCACAGACACCCACACTCACCGAGACACGCACTCACAGAGACCCACACTCATAAAGAGCCACACTCATAGAGACCCACATAGACCCACACTGATAGAGACCCACAGAGACCCACACCCACAGAGACACACACTCATATAGACCCACAGCCACAGAGACCCAAACTCATAGAGACCCACAGAGACCCATACCCATAGAGACCCACACTCATAGAGACCCACACCCACAGAGCCCCACACTCATAGAGACCCACACCCACAGAGACCCACACTCATAGAGACCCACAGAGACCCACACTCATAGAGACCCAAACTCATACAGACCCATAAAGGCCCACACCCACAGAGACCCACACTCATACAAACCCACACCCACAGAGACCCACACTCATAGAGACCCACAGAGACCCACACTCACAGAGACCCACACTTATAGAGACCCATGGAGACCCACACTCATAGAAACCCACAGAGACCCACACCTACAGAAACCCACACTCATAGAGACCCACACTCATAGAGACCCATGGGGACCCACACCAACACAGATCCACAGAGACCCACACTCATAGAGACCCACAGAGACCCACACTCATACAGACCCAGAGAAGCCCACACCCACAGAGACCCACACTCATAGAGACCCACACCCACAGAGACCCACCCTCATAGAGACCCACAGAGACCCACACCCACAGAGACCCAGACTCATAGAGACCCACAGAGACCCACACTCATAAAGACCCACACTCATTGTGACCTACACTCATAGATACCCACAAAGACCCACACCCACAGAGACCTACACTCATAGAGACCCACAGAGACCCACACCCACAGAGACCCACACTCATAGATACCCACACTCAAAGAGACCCACACTCATAGAGACCCATAGAGATCCACACTCATAGAGACCCACAGAGACCCACACTCAGAGACCCACACTCATAGAGACCCACGGAGATCGACACTCATAGAAACCCACAGAGACCCACAAAGACCAACACTCATAGAGACCCACAGAGACCCACACTCATAGAGACCCAAACTCATAGAAACCCACATAGACCCACACTAATAGAGACCCACACTCATAGAGACCCACAGAGCCCCACATTCATAGAGACCCACAGAGACCCACACTCATAGAGACCGACACTCATAGAGACCCACACTCCTAGAGACCCACACCCACAGAGACCCGCACTCATAGAGACCCACAGAGACCCACACCCACAGAGACCCACACTCATAGAGACCCACAGCCATAGAGACCCACACTCATAGAGACCCACAGAGAACCATACCTACCCATAGAGACCCACACCCATAGGGACCCACACCCACAGAGACCAACACTCATAGAGACCCACACCCACAGAGACCCACACTCATAGAGACCCACAGAGACCCACAGAGACCCACACTCATAGAGACCCACACCCACAGAGACCCACACGCATAGAGACCCACAGAGACCCACACTCACAGAGACCCACACTCATAGAGACTCATGGAGACCCACACCCACACAGACCCACAGAGACCCACACTCACAGAGACCCACATTCTTGGAGACCCACACTCACAGAGACCCACACTCATAGAGACCCATACCCACAGAGACCCACACCCACAAAGACACGTACCCATAGACACCCATACCCACAGAGACCCACACCCACAGAGACGCGCACTCACAGAGACCCACACTCATAGCGACCCACATTCACAGAGACCCACACTCACAGAGACCCACACCCACAGAGACCCACACTCACAGAGACCCACACTCATAGCGACCCACACTCACAGAGACCCACACTCATAGAAAGCCACACTCATAGAGACCCACATAGACCTACACTAATAGAGACCCACAGAGACCCACACTCCTAGAGACCCACACTCATAGAGACCCACACTCATAGAGACCCACAGAGACCCACACCCACAGAGACCCACACTCATAGAGACCCACAGAGACCCATACCCATAGAGACCCACACTAATGGAGACCCACACCCACAGAGACCCACACTCATAGAGACCCACACCCACAGAGACCCACACTCATAGAGACCTACAGAGACCCACACTCATAGAGACCCAGAGAGACCCACACTCATAGAGACCCATAGAGGCCCACACCCACAGAGACCCACACTCATAGAAACCCACACCCACAGAGACCCACACTCATAGAGACCCACAGAAACCCACACCTACAGAAACCCACACTCATAGAGACCCACAGAGACCCACACTCATAGAGACCCACAGAGACCCACACTCATAGAGACCCACAGCCACAGAAACCCACACTCATAGAGACCCACACCCACAGAGACCCACACTCATAGAGACCCACAGAGACCCACACTCATAGAGACCCACACCCACAGAGACCCACCCTCAGAGAGACCCACAGAGACCCACACCCACAGAGACCCAAACTCATAGAGACCCACAGAGACCCACACTCATAAAGACCCACACTCATTGTGACCCACACTCATAGATACCCACAAAGACCCACACCCACATAGACCCACACTCATAGAGACCCACAGAGACCCACACCCACAGAGACCCACACTCATAGAGACCCACACTCAAAGAGACCCACACTGCTAGAGACCCATAGAGATACACACTCATAGAGACCCACAGAGACCCACACTCAGAGACCCACACTCATAGCGACCCACACTCACAGAGACCCACACTCACAGAGACCCACACCCACAGAGACCCACACTCACAGAGACCCACACTCATAGCGACCCACACTCATAGAGACCGACACTCATAGAGACCCACACTCCTAGAGACCCACACCCACAGAGACCCGCACTCATAGAGACCCACAGAGACCCACACCCACAGAGACCCACACTCATAGAGACCCACAGCCATAGAGACCCACACTCATAGAGACCCACAGAGACCCATACCCATAGAGACCCACACCCATAGGGACCCACACCCACAGAGACCCACACTCATAGAGACCCACACCCACAGAGACCCACACTCATATAGACCCACAGAGACCCACAGAGACCCACACTCATAGAGACCCACACCCACAGAGACCCACACGCATAGAGACCCACAGAGACCCACACTCACAGAGACCCACACTCATAGAGACTCATGGAGACCCACACCCACACAGACCCACAGAGACCCACACTCACAGAGACCCACATTCTTGGAGACCCACACTCACAGAGACCCACACTCATAGAGACCCATACCCACAGAGACCCACACCCACAAAGACACGTACCCATAGACACCCATATCCACAGACACCCACACCCACAGAGACGCGCACTCACAGAGACCCACACTCATAGCGACCCACACTCACAGAGACCCACACTCACAGAGACCCACACCCACAGAGACCCACACTCACAGAGACCCACACTCATAGCGACCCACACTCACAGAGACCCACACTCATAGAAAGCCACACTCATAGAGACCCACATAGACCTACACTAATAGAGACCCACAGAGACCCACACTCATAGAGACCCACATTCATAGAGACCCACACTCATAGAGACCCACAGAGACCCACACCCACAGAACCCACACTCATAGAGACCCACAGAGACCCATACCCATAGAGACCCACACTAATGGAGACCCACACCCACAGAGACCCACACTCATAGAGACCCACACCCACAGAGACCCACACTCATAGAGACCTACAGAGACCCACACTCATAGAGACCCAGAGAGACCCACACTCATACAGACCCATAGAGGCCCACACCCACAGAGACCCACACTCATAGAAACCCACACCCACAGAGACCCACACTCATAGAGACCCACAGAAACCCACACTCACAGAGACCCACACTTATAGAGACCCATGGAGACCCACACTCATAGAAACCCACAGAGACCAACACCTACAGAAACCCACACTCATAGAGACCCACAGAGACCCACACTCATAGAGACCCACAGAGACCCACACTCATAGAGACCCACAGCCACAGAAACCCACACTCATAGAGACCCACACCCACAGAGACCCACACTCATAGAGACCCACAGAGACCCACACTCATAGAGACCCACACCCACAGAGACCCACCCTCAGAGAGACCTACAGAGACCCACACCCACAGAGACCCAGACTCATAGAGACCCACAGAGACCCACACTCATAAAGACCCACACTCATTGTGACCCACACTCATAGATACCCACAAAGACCCACACCCACAGAGACCCACACTCATAGAGACCCACAGAGCCCCACACCCACAGAGACCCACACTCATAGAGACCCACACTCAAAGAGACCCACACTCCTAGAGACCCATAGAGATCCACACTCATAGAGACCCACAGAGACCCACACTCAGAGACCCACACTCATAGCGACCCACACTCACAGAGACCCACACTCACAGAGACCCACACCCACAGAGACCCACACTCACAGAGACCCACACTCATAGCGACCCACACTCACAGAGACCCACACTCATAGAAAGCCACACTCATAGAGACCCACATAGACCTACACTAATAGAGACCCACAGAGACCCACACTCATAGAGACCCACACTCATAGAGACCCACACTCATAGAGACCCACAGAGACCCACACCCACAGAGACCCACACTCATAGAGACCCACAGAGACCCATACCCATAGAGACCCACACTAATGGAGACCCACACCCACAGAGACCCACACTCATAGAGACCCACACCCACAAAGACCCACACTCATAGAGACCTACAGAGACCCACACTCATAGAGACCCAGAGAGACCCACACTCATACAGACCCATAGAGGCCCACACCCACAGAGACCCACACTCATAGAAACCCACACCCACAGAGACCCACACTCATAGAGACCCACAGAAACCCACACTCACAGAGACCCACACTTATAGAGACCCATGGAGACCCACACTCATAGAAACCCACAGAGACCCACACCTACAGAAACCCACACTCATAGAGACCCACAGAGACCCACACTCATAGAGACCCACAGAGACCCACACTCATAGAGACCCACAGCCACAGAAACCCACACTCATAGAGACCCACACCCACAGAGACCCACACTCATAGAGACCCACAGAGACCCACACTCATAGAGACCCACACCCACAGAGACCCACCCTCAGAGAGACCCACAGAGACCCACACCCACAGAGACCCAGACTCATAGAGACCCACAGAGACCCACACTCATAAAGACCCACACTCATTGTGACCCACACTCATAGATACCCACAAAGACCCACACCCACAGAGACCCACACTCATAGAGACCCACAGAGACCCACACCCACAGAGACCCACACTCATAGAGACCCACACTCAAAGAGACCCACACTCCTAGAGACCCATAGAGATCCACACTCATAGAGACCCACAGAGACCCACACTCAGAGACCCACACTCATAGCGACCCACACTCACAGAGACCCACACTCACAGAGACCCACACCCACAGAGACCCACACTCACAGAGACCCACACTCATAGCGACCCACACTCATAGAGACCGACACTCATAGAGACCCACACTCCTAGAGACCCACACCCACAGAGACCCGCACTCATAGAGACCCACAGAGACCCACACCCACAGAGACCCACACTCATAGAGACCCACAGCCATAGAGACCCACACTCATAGAGACCCACAGAGACCCATACCCATAGAGACCCACACCCATAGGGACCCACACCCACAGAGACCCACACTCATAGAGACCCACACCCACAGAGACCCACACTCATATAGACCCACAGAGACCCACAGAGACCCACACTCATAGAGACCCACACCCACAGAGACCCACACGCATAGAGACCCACAGAGACCCACACTCACAGAGACCCACACTCATAGAGACTCATGGAGACCCACACCCACACAGACCCACAGAGACCCACACTCACAGAGACCCACATTCTTGGAGACCCACACTCACAGAGACCCACACTCATAGAGACCCATACCCACAGAGACCCACACCCACAAAGACACGTACCCATAGACACCCATACCCACAGAGACCCACACCCACAGAGACGCGCACTCACAGAGACCCACACTCATAGCGACCCACACTCACAGAGACCCACACTCACAGAGACCCACACCCACAGAGACCCATACTCACAGAGACCCACACTCATAGCGACCCACACTCACAGAGACCCACACTCATAGAAAGCCACACTCATAGAGACCCACATAGACCTACACTAATAGAGACCCACAGAGACCCACACTCATAGAGACCCACATTCATAGACACCCACACTCATAGAGACCCACAGAGACCCACACCCACAGAACCCACACTCATAGAGACCCACAGAGACCCATACCCATAGAGACCCACACTAATGGAGACCCACACCCACAGAGACCCACACTCATAGAGACCCACACCCACAGAGACCCACACTCATAGAGACCTACAGAGACCCACACTCATAGAGACCCAGAGAGACCCACACTCATACAGACCCATAGAGGCCCACACCCACAGAGACCCACACTCATAGAAACCCACACCCACAGAGACCCACACTCATAGAGACCCACAGAAACCCACACTCACAGAGACCCACACTTATAGAGACCCATGGAGACCCACACTCATAGAAACCCACAGAGACCAACACCTACAGAAACCCACACTCATAGAGACCCACAGAGACCCACACTCATAGAGACCCACAGAGACCCACACTCATAGAGACCCACAGCCACAGAAACCCACACTCATAGAGACCCACACCCACAGAGACCCACACTCATAGAGACCCACAGAGACCCACACTCATAGAGACCCACACCCACAGAGACCCACCCTCAGAGAGACCTACAGAGACCCACACCCACAGAGACCCAGACTCATAGAGACCCACAGAGACCCACACTCATAAAGACCCACACTCATTGTGACCCACACTCATAGATACCCACAAAGACCCACACCCACAGAGACCCACACTCATAGAGACCCACAGAGCCCCACACCCACAGAGACCCACACTCATAGAGACCCACACTCAAAGAGACCCACACTCCTAGAGACCCATAGAGATCCACACTCATAGAGACCCACAGAGACCCACACTCAGAGACCCACACTCATAGCGACCCACACTCACAGAGACCCACACTCACAGAGACCCACACCCACAGAGACCCACACTCACAGAGACCCACACTCATAGCGACCCACACTCACAGAGACCCACACTCATAGAAAGCCACACTCATAGAGACCCACATAGACCTACACTAATAGAGACCCACAGAGACCCACACTCATAGAGACCCACACTCATAGAGACCCACACTCATAGAGACCCACAGAGACCCACACCCACAGAGACCCACACTCATAGAGACCCACAGAGACCCATACCCATAGAGACCCACACTAATGGAGACCCACACCCACAGAGACCCACACTCATAGAGACCCACACCCACAAAGACCCACACTCATAGAGACCTACAGAGACCCACACTCATAGAGACCCAGAGAGACCCACACTCATACAGACCCATAGAGGCCCACACCCACAGAGACCCACACTCATAGAAACCCACACCCACAGAGACCCACACTCATAGAGACCCACAGAAACCCACACTCACAGAGACCCACACTTATAGAGACCCATGGAGACCCACACTCATAGAAACCCACAGAGACCCACACCTACAGAAACCCACACTCATAGAGACCCACAGAGACCCACACTCATAGAGACCCACAGAGACCCACACTCATAGAGACCCACAGCCACAGAAACCCACACTCATAGAGACCCACACCCACAGAGACCCACACTCATAGAGACCCACAGAGACCCACACTCATAGAGACCCACACCCACAGAGACCCACCCTCAGAGAGACCCACAGAGACCCACACCCACAGAGACCCAGACTCATAGAGACCCACAGAGACCCACACTCATAAAGACCCACACTCATTGTGACCCACACTCATAGATACCCACAAAGACCCACACCCACAGAGACCCACACTCATAGAGACCCACAGAGACCCACACCCACAGAGACCCACACTCATAGAGACCCACACTCAAAGAGACCCACACTCCTAGAGACCCATAGAGATCCACACTCATAGAGACCCACAGAGACCCACACTCAGAGACCCACACTCATAGCGACCCACACTCACAGAGACCCACACTCACAGAGACCCACACCCACAGAGACCCACACTCACAGAGACCCACACTCATAGCGACCCACACTCATAGAGACCGACACTCATAGAGACCCACACTCCTAGAGACCCACACCCACAGAGACCCGCACTCATAGAGACCCACAGAGACCCACACCCACAGAGACCCACACTCATAGAGACCCACAGCCATAGAGACCCACACTCATAGAGACCCACAGAGACCCATACCCATAGAGACCCACACCCATAGGGACCCACACCCACAGAGACCCACACTCATAGAGACCCACACCCACAGAGACCCACACTCATATAGACCCACAGAGACCCACAGAGACCCACACTCATAGAGACCCACACCCACAGAGACCCACACGCATAGAGACCCACAGAGACCCACACTCACAGAGACCCACACTCATAGAGACTCATGGAGACCCACACCCACACAGACCCACAGAGACCCACACTCACAGAGACCCACATTCTTGGAGACCCACACTCACAGAGACCCACACTCATAGAGACCCATACCCACAGAGACCCACACCCACAAAGACACGTACCCATAGACACCCATACCCACAGAGACCCACACCCACAGAGACGCGCACTCACAGAGACCCACACTCATAGCGACCCACACTCACAGAGACCCACACTCACAGAGACCCACACCCACAGAGACCCACACTCACAGAGACCCACACTCATAGCGACCCACACTCACAGAGACCCACACTCATAGAAAGCCACACTCATAGAGACCCACATAGACCTACACTAATAGAGACCCACAGAGACCCACACTCATAGAGACCCACATTCATAGAGACCCACACTCATAGAGACCCACAGAGACCCACACCCACAGAACCCACACTCATAGAGACCCACAGAGACCCATACCCATAGAGACCCACACTAATGGAGACCCACACCCACAGAGACCCACACTCATAGAGACCCACACCCACAGAGACCCACACTCATAGAGACCTACAGAGACCCACACTCATAGAGACCCAGAGAGACCCACACTCATACAGACCCATAGAGGCCCACACCCACAGAGACCCACACTCATAGAAACCCACACCCACAGAGACCCACACTCATAGAGACCCACAGAAACCCACACTCACAGAGACCCACACTTATAGAGACCCATGGAGACCCACACTCATAGAAACCCACAGAGACCCACACCTACAGAAACCCACACTCATAGAGACCCACAGAGACCCACACTCATAGAGACCCACAGAGACCCACACTCATAGAGACCCACAGCCACAGAAACGCACACTCATAGAGACCCACACCCACAGAGACCCACACTCATAGAGACCCACAGAGACCCACACTCATAGAGACCCACACCCACAGAGACCCACCCTCAGAGAGACCTACAGAGACCCACACCCACAGAGACCCAGACTCATAGAGACCCACAGAGACCCACACTCATAAAGACCCACACTCATTGTGACCCACACTCATAGATACCCACAAAGACCCACACCCACAGAGACCCACACTCATAGAGACCCACAGAGACCCACACCCACAGAGACCCACACTCATAGAGACCCACACTCAAAGAGACCCACACTCCTAGAGACCCATAGAGATCCACACTCATAGAGACCCACAGAGACCCACACTCAGAGACCCACACTCATAGCGACCCACACTCACAGAGACCCACACTCACAGAGACCCACACTCACAGAGACCCACACTCATAGCGACCCACACTCACAGAGACCCACACTCATAGAAAGCCACACTCATAGAGACCCACATAGACCTACACTAATAGAGACCCACAGAGACCCACACTCATAGAGACCCACACTCATAGAGACCCACACTCATAGAGACCCACAGAGACCCACACCCACAGAGACCCACACTCATAGAGACCCACAGAGACCCATACCCATAGAGACCCACACTAATGGAGACCCACATTCACACAGAGACCCACACTCATAGAGACCCACACCCACAAAGACCCACACTCATAGAGACCTACAGAGACCCACACTCATAGAGACCCAGAGAGACCCACACTCATACAGACCCATAGAGGCCCACACCCACAGAGACCCACACTCATAGAAACCCACACCCACAGAGACCCACACTCATAGAGACCCACAGAAACCCACACTTACAGAGACCCACACTTATAGAGACCCATGGAGACCCACACTCATAGAAACCCACAGAGACCCACACCTACAGAAACCCACACTCATAGAGACCCACAGAGACCCACACTCATAGAGACCCACAGAGACCCACACTCATAGAGACCCACAGCCACAGAAACCCACACTCATAGAGACCCACACCCACAGAGACCCACACTCATAGAGACCCACAGAGACCCACACTCATAGAGACCCACACCCACAGAGACCCACCCTCAGAGAGACCCACAGAGACCCACACCCACAGAGACCCAGACTCATAGAGACCCACAGAGACCCACACTCATAAAGACCCACACTCATTGTGACCCACACTCATAGATACCCACAAAGACCCACACCCACAGAGACCCACACTCATAGAGACCCACAGAGACCCACACCCACAGAGACCCACACTCATAGAGACCCACACTCAAAGAGACCCACACTCATAGAGACCCATAGAGATCCACACTCATAGAGACCCACAGAGACCCACACTCAGAGACCCACCCTCATAGAGACCCACAGAGATCGACACTCATAGAAACCCACAGAGACCCACAAAGACCAACACTCATAGAGACCCACAGAGACCCACACTCATAGAGACCCACACTCATAGAAACCCACATAGACTCACACTAATAGAGACCCACACTCATAGAGACCCACAGAGCTCCACATTCATAGAGACCCACAGAGACCCACACTCATAGAGACCCACACTCATAGAGACCCACACTCCTAGAGACCCACACCCACAGAGACCCGCACTCATAGAGACCCACAGAGACCCACACCCACAGAGACCCATACCCATAGAGACCCACACCCATAGGGACCCACACCCACAGAGACCCACATTCATAGAGACCCACACCCACAGAGACCCACACTCATAGAGACCCACAGAGACCCACAGAGACCCACACTCATAGAGACCCACACCCACAGAGACCCACACTCATAGAGACCCACAGAGACCCACACTCATAGAGACCCACAGAGACCCACAGAGACCCACACTCATAGAGACTCACACCCACAGACACCCGCCCTCACCGAGACACGCACTCACAGAGACCCACACTCATAAAGAGCCACACTCATAGAGACCCACATAGACCCACACCCATAGAGACCCACAGAGACCCAGACCCACAGAGACACACACTCATATAGACCCACAGCCACAGAGACCCAAACTCATAGAGACCCACAGAGACCCATACCCATAGAGACCCACACTCATAGAGACCCACACCCACAGAGCCCCACACTCATAGAGACCCACACCCACAGAGACCCACACTCATAGAGACCCACAGAGACCCACACTCATAGAGACCCAGAGAGACCCAAACTCATACAGACCCATAAAGGCCCACACCCACAGAGACCCACACTCATAGAAACCCACACCCACAGAGACCCACACTCATAGAGACCCACAGAGACCCACACTCACAGAGACCCACACTTATAGAGACCCATGGAGACCCACACTCATAGAAACCCACAGAGACCCACACCTACAGAGTAACCCACACTCATAGAGACCCACACTCATAGAGACCCATGGGGACCCACACCAACACAGATCCACAGAGACCCACACTCATAGAGACCCCCAGAGACTCACACCCACAGAGACCCACACTCATAGAGACCCACAGAGACCCACACTCATACAGACCCAGAGAAGCCCACACCCACAGAGACCCACACTCATAGAGACCCACACCCACAGAGACCCACCCTCATAGAGACCCACAGAGACCCACACCCACAGAGACCCAGACTCATAGAGACCCACAGAGACCCACACTCATAAAGACCCACACTCATTGTGACCCACACTCATAGATACCCACAAAGACCCACACCCACAGAGACCTACACTCATAGAGACCCACAGAGACCCACACCCACAGAGACCCACACTCATAGATACCCACACTCAAAGAGACCCACACTCATAGAGACCCATAGAGATCCACACTCATAGAGACCCACAGAGACCCACACTCAGAGACCCACACTCATAGAGACCCACGGAGATCGACACTCATAGAAACCCACAGAGACCCACAAAGACCAACACTCATAGAGACCCACAGAGACCCACACTCATAGAGACCCAAACTCATAGAAACCCACATAGACCCACACTAATAGAGACCCACACTCATAGAGACCCACAGAGCCCCACATTCATAGAGACCCACACTCATAGAGACCGACACTCATAGAGACCCACACTCCTAGAGACCCACACCCACAGAGACCCGCACTCATAGAGACCCACAGAGACCCACACCCACAGAGACCCACACTCATAGAGACCCACAGCCATAGAGACCCACACTCATAGAGACCCACAGAGAACCATACCCATAGAGACCCACATCCATAGGGACCCACACCCACAGAGACCCACACTCATAGAGACCCACACCCACAGAGACCCACACTCATAGAGACCCACAGAGACCCACAGAGACCCACACTCATAGAGACCCACACCCACAGAGACCCACACGCATAGAGACCCACAGAGACCCACACTCACAGAGACCCACACTCATAGAGACTCATGGAGACCCACACCCACACAGACCCACAGAGACCCACACTCACAGAGACCCACATTCTTGGAGACCCACACTCACAGAGACCCACACTCATAGAGACCCATACCCACAGAGACCCACACCCACAAAGACACGTACCCATAGACACCCATACCCACAGAGACCCACACCCACAGAGACGCGCACTCACAGAGACCCACACTCATAGCGACCCACATTCACAGAGACCCACACTCACAGAGACCCACACCCACAGAGACCCACACTCACAGAGACCCACACTCATAGCGACCCACACTCACAGAGACCCACACTCATAGAAAGCCACACACATAGAGACCCACATAGACCTACACTAATAGAGACCCACAGAGATCGACACTCATAGAAACCCACAGAGACCCACAAAGACCAACACTCATAGAGACCCACAGAGACCCACACTCATAGAGACCCACACTCATAGAAACCCACATAGACCCACACTAATAGAGACCCACACTCATAGAGACCCACAGAGCCCCACATTCATAGAGACCCACAGAGACCCACACTCATAGAGACCCACACTCATAGAGACCCACACTCCTAGAGACCCACCCCCACAGAGACCCGCACTCATAGAGACCCACAGAGACCCACACCCACAGAGACCCATACCCATAGAGACCCACACCCATAGGGACCCACACCCACAGAGACCCACATTCATAGAGACCCACACCCACAGAGACCCACACTCATAGAGACCCACAGAGACCCACAGAGACCCACACTCATAGAGACCCACACCCACAGAGACCCACACTCATAGAGACCCACAGAGACCCACACTCATAGAGACCCACAGAGACCCACAGAGACCCACACTCATAGAGACTCACACCCACAGACACCCATACTCACCGAGACACGCACTCACAGAGACCCACACTCATAAAGAGCCACACTCATAGAGACCCACATAGACCCACACTCATAGAGACCCACAGAGACCCACACCCACAGAGACACACACTCATATAGACCCACAGCCACATAGACCCAAACTCATAGAGACCCACAGAGACCCATACCCATAGAGACCCACACTCATAGAGACCCACACCCACAGAGCCCCACACTCATAGAGACCCACACCCACAGAGACCCACACTCATAGAGACCCACAGAGACCCACACTCATAGAGACCCAGAGAGACCCAAACTCATACAGACCCATAAAGGCCCACACCCACAGAGACCCACACTCATAGAAACCCACACCCACAGAGACCCACACTCATAGAGACCCACAGAGACCCACACTCACAGAGACCCACACTTATAGAGACCCATGGAGACCCACACTCATAGAAACCCACAGAGACCCACACCTACAGAAACCCACACTCATAGAGACCCACACTCATAGAGACCCATGGGGACCCACACCAACACAGATCCACAGAGACCCACACTCATAGAGACCCCCAGAGACTCACACCCACAGAAACCCACACTCATAGAGACCCACAGAGACCCACACTCATACAGACCCAGAGAAGCCCACACCCACAGAGACCCACACTCATAGAGACCCACACCCACAGAGACCCACCCTCATAGAGACCCACAGAGACCCACACCCACAGAGACCCAGACTCATAGAGACCCACAGAGACCCACACTCATAAAGACCCACACTCATTGTGACCCACACTCATAGATACCCACAAAGACCCACACCCACAGAGACCTACACTCATAGAGACCCACAGAGACCCACACCCACAGAGACCCACACTCATAGATACCCACACTCAAAGAGACCCACACTCATAGAGACCCATAGAGATCCACACTCATAGAGACCCACAGAGACCCACACTCAGAGACCCACACTCATAGAGACCCACGGAGATCGACACTCATAGAAACCCACAGAGACCCACAAAGACCAACACTCATAGAGACCCACAGAGACCCACACTCATAGAGACCCAAACTCATAGAAACCCACATAGACCCACACTAATAGAGACCCACACTCATAGAGACCCACAGAGCCCCACATTCATAGAGACCCACACTCATAGAGACCGACACTCATAGAGACCCACACTCCTAGAGACCCACACCCACAGAGACCCGCACTCATAGAGACCCACAGAGACCCACACCCACAGAGACCCACACTCATAGAGACCCACAGCCATAGAGACCCACACTCATAGAGACCCACAGAGAACCATACCCATAGAGACCCACACCCATAGGGACCCACACCCACAGAGACCCACACTCATAGAGACCCACACCCACAGAGACCCACACTCATAGAGACCCACAGAGACCCACAGAGACCCACACTCATAGAGACCCACACCCACAGAGACCCACACGCATAGAGACCCACAGAGACCCACACTCACAGAGACCCACACTCATAGAGACTCATGGAGACCCACACTCATAGAGACCCACAGAGACCCACACCCACAGAGACCCACACTCATAGAGACCCACAGCCATAGAGACCCACACTCATAGAGACCCACAGAGAACCATACCCATAGAGACCCACACCCATAGGGACCCACACCCACAGAGACCCACACTCATAGAGACCCACACCCACAGAGACCCACACTCATAGAGACCCACAGAGACCCACAGAGACCCACACTCATAGAGACCCACACCCACAGAGACCCACACGCATAGAGACCCACAGAGACCCACACTCACAGAGACCCACACTCATAGAGACTCATGGAGACCCACACCCACACAGACCCACAGAGACCCACACTCACAGAGACCCACATTCTTGGAGACCCACACTCACAGAGACCCACACTCATAGAGACCCATACCCACAGAGACCCACACCCACAAAGACACGTACCCATAGACACCCATACCCACAGAGACCCACACCCACAGAGACGCGCACTCACAGAGACCCACACTCATAGCGACCCACATTCACAGAGACCCACACTCACAGAGACCCACACCCACAGAGACCCACACTCACAGAGACCCACACTCATAGCGACCCACACTCACAAAGACCCACACTCATAGAAAGCCACACACATAGAGACCCACATAGACCTACACTAATAGAGACCCACAGAGACCCACACTCATAGAGACCCACACTCATAGAGACCCACAGAGACCCACACCCACAGAGACACACACTCATAGAGACCCACAGCCACAGAGACCCACACTCATAGAGACCTACAGAGACCCACACTCATAGAGACCCACAGAGACCCACACCCACAGAAACCCACACTCATAGAGACCCACACTCATTGAACCCATATGACCCAGACCCACACAGCCCCACAGAGACCCACATTCATAGAGACCCACACTCACAGAGACCCACATTCATAGAGACCCACAGAGACTCACACTCATAGAGACCCACAGAGACCCACACCCACAGAGACCCACATTCATTGAGACCCACACTCACAGACACCCACACTCATAGAGACCCACACTCATAGAGACCCACACCCACAGAGACCCACACCCACAGACACCCACACTCACAGAGACTAGCACTCACAGAGACCCATACTCACAGAGACCCACACTCATAGAGACCCACACTCATAGAGACCCACAGAGACTCACACCAACAGAGACCCACACTCACAGAGACCCACACTCATACAGACCCATGGAGACCCACACTCATAGAGACCCACAGAGACCCACACCCACAGAAACCCACACTCATAGAGACCCACACTCATAGAGACCCATATTGACCCAGACCCACACAGATCCACAGAGACCCACACTCATAGAGACCCACAGAGACCCACACCCACAGAAACCCACATTCATAGAGACCCACACTCGCAGAGACCCACACTCATAGAGACCCACAGAGACTCACACTCATAGAGACCCACAGAGACCCACACCCACAGAGACCCACATTCATGGAGACCCACACTCACAGAGACCCACACTCATAGAGACCCATACCCATAGAGTCCCACACCCACAGAGACCCACCCCCACAGACACCCACACTCACAGAGACTAGCACTCACAGAGACCCATACTCACAGAGACCCACACTCATAGAGACCCACACTCATAGAGACCTACATTCACAGAGACCCACACTCACAGAGACCCACACTCACAGAGACCCATACCGACAGAGACCCACACTCATAGAGACCCACACTCATAGATACCCATAGAGACCCACACTCATAGAGACCCACACACATAGAGACCCACACCCACAGAGATCCACACTCTTAGAGACCCATAGAGACCCACACTCATAGAGACCCACACACATAGAGACCCACACCCACAGAGACCCACACTCACAGAGACTCACAGAGACCCACACTCATTGAGACCCATAGAGACCCACACCTACAGAGACTCACACTCATAGAGACCCACCCCCACAGAGACCCACACTCATAGAGACCCACAGAGACCCACACCCACAGAGACCCAGACTCATAGAGACCCACAGAGACCCACATTCATAGAGACCCACACTCACAGAGACCCACACTCATAGAGACCCATACCCACAGAGACCGACACCCACAGAGACCCATACCCATAGAGACCCACACCCACAGAGACCCACACCCACAGACACCCACACTCACAAAGACCTACACTCACAGAGACCCACACCCACAGAGACCCACACCCACAGACACCCACACTCACAAAGACCTACACTCACAGAGACCCATACTCACAGAGACCCACACCCATAGAGACCCACACTCATAGAGACCCACACCCACAGAGACCCACATTCACAGAGACCCACACTCACAGAGACCCACATCCACAGAGACCCATACTCATAGAGACCCATACCCACAGAGACCCACACCCACAGAGACCCACATTCACAGGGATCCACACTCACAGAGACCCACGCCCACAGAGACCCACACTCATAGAGACCCACACTCATAGAGACCCACACTCACAGAGACCCACACTCATAGAGACCCATTGAGACCCACACTCACAGAGATCCACACTCTTAGAGACCCACACTCACAGAGACCCACACTCATAGAGACCCACACTCATAGAGACCCACACTCAAAGAGACTCACAGAGACCCACACTCATAGAGACCCATAGAGACCCACACCCACAGAGACTCACACTCATAGAGACCCACACTCATAGAGACCCACAGAGACCCACACCCACAGAGACCCAGACTCATAGAGACCCACAGAGACCCACATTCATAGAGACTCACAGAGACCCACACCCACAGAGACCCACACTCATAGAGACCCACACCCACAGAGACCCACACTCATAAAGACCCACAGAGACCCACACCCACAGAGACCCACACTCATAGAGACCCACAGAGACCCACACCCACAGAGACCCACACTCATAGAGACCCACACCCACAGAGACCCACACTCATAGAGACCCACACTCATAGAGACCCACACCCACAGAGACCCAGACTCATAGAGACCCACAGAGACCCACATTCATAGAGACTCACAGAGACCCACTCCCACAGAGACCCACACTCATAGAGACCCGCACCCACAGAGACCCACACTCATAGAGACCCACAGAGACCCACACTCATAGAGACCCACAGAGACCCACACCCACAGAGACCCACACTCATAGAGACCCACACCCATAGAGACCCACACTCATAGAGACCCACACTCACAGAGACCCACACTCATAGAGACCCACACTCACAGCGACCCCCACTCATAGAGACCCATAGAGACCCACACCCATAGAGACCCACACTCTTGGTTTAACACGTAGGCTTTCGCGACCAATATTATTCATAATAAAGGTTTTTGGGTTAGATCGCGTTGTTGATAAATGTGTCGTAACCCTCCACCACCCGACACGGCCAACCAACAAAAAAAAGTGTCACGTTGACAAAAGACAAAAATAGTTCACTACTTTAGCCCACCGGTTTGTTGAAGAGTGAATCCACAACATTTACAGTTTGAGTAGTACGACGTTTCGCTGGTAATTACATCATCCAGCATCATTGGGCAATTCGCCGCGAATTCCCCGATGATGCCTCAGGTCTCCGTTCTTGGGAAGCAGAGTGAGCACCGCCCTCCCCCAAGACTGAGGCATCACCCCGGTGACTGAGGCTTCCTCTAGCACCTCTCTGTAGTCCTCCCGTAGGGATGGCCAAAAAGCGGCGTAAAACTCCCCTGTTAGCCCGTCTAACCCTGGGGATTTATTTGGGGCCAGTCCTCTAACAGCTGCGTCCAGGTCAGTCCCGCTGAGCTTTTGCTCTAGCAGCTCTTTCCCGTCTTCCCCCAGGGTGGGTAGACCGCTCCATGCCTCCGCCTGGGCCGCTCCCGATGTCTCTTCAGGGGAGAACAGGCTGCCGTAGAAGTCTCCGATGATGGTCTACTTCTGCTGGAGTTCGTGCACCAGGACACGGTCACCATCAAAGAGGCACTCCACGGATTTGCGTCTCCCGTTCTGCCTCCCGAGGGAGTAGAAAAGCGGGGATCCCGTGTCGGGGTCGGTGATGAGCTTCACCCGGGATCGCACAAACGCTCCCCTTGTCTGCTCCTCCTGTAGCCCTTTGAGACGCTCCCTCTTCTCGTATTCTCGGAGAAGAGCGGGGGTCGCTGTCCTCGGTGAGGCGACCCTCCAAATCGAGGACTCGGGCTTCCACGTCGGTGATGTCCGCGTTCTTCAGTCTGGTGCTCCCCCAGGTGCATTGTTGGCACAACAGCCTGGTGTGCACTTTGCCCATATCCCACCACTGGGCCAGAGAGTCGAACTGCCTTTTGGTTTGTCGCCACTCTTCCCAGAAGTCCTCGAACATTACTAAGAAGGGGCCATCCTCCAGCAGCGAGTTTGTTAAAACGCCAGTGGGACGCGCCCTCACGGTGGGCCCTCTCCAGCCTGACACACGGAGCACGATGAGGTTGTGGTCCGTGAAGGGCGGCGCCCTGACGCCAGACGTTATGGCGCACGTCACAAAGCTCTCAGAGACGTCAAATCTGTCGAGCCTGGACCGCGTCACCGAGCCATCGCGCCTCGTCCTCGTGTACGTGAACCGGCGTTGGCCCGGGTGATGTCTGCGCCACACGTCCACCAAGGCGGCTTCCTCCAGGAGTCCCTGCATTTCCCTCTTCGGCCAAACTCCCCCCGGCTGCCCCCCCCCCCCCCGATCGATCCAGGGCACCGAGTGTGCGGTTGTGGCGGCCACCCACAATCACGCACTCGTCGTCCGGGATCCTGGCCTAGCTGCCTCCTCTTGAGGTGCAAAAACGGGATCTCCTCCTTGCTGGTCACCGGCGCGTACACGTTCAGCAGGTGGACGGTGACATCGCCCACCCTGACCGTTACCCCGAGCGGCCTTCCCTTCACCACCTCGGTGTGGGTGATGAGCTCGGGATGAAACCTTTTAGCGAACAGGGTCGCGACTCCACAGGAGGTGTTGTCAAGGTGGCTGTAGAAGGAGTCCATCTCCCCACTCCTTCCTCCAGTCATCCTCGTCCTCGACCGTGAGATGCGTCTCCTGAATGAAGAAGACAGAGGCAGCGTGTTTCCTCGCAAGAGACATTGTGGAAAAACCTCCGCACTGCCTCTCTGCACCCGTTCACGTTCAGGGAGCCGATGTACACGGGCGTTGCTTGTTCCTTGCCTCCGTGGCCTCCCACCTTGCAATTTGTTTGCGGAAATATCTCAGCTTTGCCCTTCTCCTTGCCCCGGGACTCGAGTCCCCGCTTGGCGAGGAGTCTCTCGGCTTGAATCACAGAGGCCTCTGTTGCCTTGCCGTCCTCCCATCGAGCCAAGGCGATGTCCGCTCTGTCCTTCCTCACGTTGGTCTCGTCGAGGAAGTTCCAGAGATCTTCCGGGGAGACGAGGGGAGTCTGAGGGTCATGAAGTGTAGACCCCTGGCTGCTCTCGCTACCCAACGCTGAAGCAGTCGTCCCGATCCGAGTCGATTTCCTCGGCGTCCGGCTCCGCTGGAAGAGCTGCAGCGGCTGGGCTGGCGCATGGCCCAGCGGCGTCCTCTCCCCCAGCGTCGGGGATGGCCTGGGACGGCTCCTGCTCAGGCTCGTCGGGTGGATGGCCCCGGTGTCTCTTCCGCTGGTGTTGGGTCAGCAGTGGGACGGGGACCTTCCTCCTCGTTCCCATCCGTTTCGTCGTCGCCCTTGGCGAGCGTTCTCGACGTCTCTCCGCCGACTTCTTCCTCTCGGTCAAGGGCGGAGCAAATAGAATTTGTCCTCGCTTCATGTACAGCTGTTGCGGAGTGAGTCTCTATTCCAGGATGTTTCTGTTGCGCGTCGTCGCTTTGGGATGTTCTGTATTCATATTTTGTTGGTTGCGGTTGCACCCGACTTAAGAGCCGCATGGCTCACAGGGCTCTACCTAATAAATGAAACTTGAAACTTGAAACCACAGCAGACGGGTCGATTTCCGTGGCGATGTCGCCTTCATCGTCCACGGTCTCCTGCTGTGGAAACCCTTCCCCTTGGCGGGCTTCTTCCTCGCCGCCCGCACGTCACCCGGCGAGGCGTCCGGGAAGGCGAACTCCGCGTCTTCGGCGTCTGGCAGCCGTTCTGCTTCCTCCCCTGGTGTGTGGGGGGGGGGGGGGGTTCACCGCTCCTTCCTGTTCGAGGTCTGGGAGGGAGGTTCCTCCTCTGAATTTGACCCTTGAGATCCGGGTCCTTCTGAATTCTTCCTCTCGCGATTTGTCGCTTGAGGCGGCGAAGTTGGGGCCACGACCTCGGGTGTGGGGGGCTGCGTGGCTGGCGGGTCCGCTGTGGGCTGTTGGGGGGCTCGTTGCAATGGGGGCTCTCGCTGCTTTGCCCCCCCTTGCTCTGCCTCCCTCCTCCCCGCTCTTTTCTCCGACCCTCGCCGTCGTCGGTTTAGGGCAATCCCTTCGGAAGTGCCCCTCTTCTTTGCAGAGATTGCGTCTGATGCAATCCTTGGCGTAACACAGCCTGTGGGCAATGCCTGCATTGGCGACGACAAAGGTGGCCCTCTTCCTGCTGTCCGGGAGTCAGCAGGACGTGCACCTGCCTCTTTGAAAGATAAAACGCGATTGAGAGCAGGGTCTCTGCACCCCGGTGACAGGGCCCCGTACTGGCACCACGACGGTGCCCAGCTTGGACACGTGCTCCATCACGTGCTCCGTCACGTGCTCCGTCACGTGCTCCATCACGTGCTCCGTCACGTGCTCCGTCACGTGCTCCATCACGTGCTCCATCACGTGCTCCGTCACGTGCTCTGTCACGTGCTCCGTCACGTGCTCCATCACGTGCTCCAACACGTGCTCTAACACGTGCTCCGTCACGTGCTCCAACACGTGCTCCATCACGTGCTCCGTCACGTGCTCCATCACGTGCTCCGTCACGTGCTCCGTCACGTGCTCCAACACGTGCTCCGTCACGTGCTCCGTCACGTGCTCCGTCACGTGCTCCAACACGTGCTCCGTCACGTGCTCCAACACGTGCTCCGTCACGTGCTCCGTCACGTGCTCCATCACGTGCTCCGTCACGTGCTCCGTCACGTGCTCCGTCACGTGCTCCAACACGTGCTCCGTCACGTGCTCCGTCACGTGCTCCGTCACGTGCTCCAAGACGTGCTCCAACACGTGCTCCAACACGTGCTCCAACACGTGCTCCGTCACGTGCTCCGTCACGGCCTCGTCGGGGACGTTCCCGACGACTATTCGCGCCGCCGCCGAAGCGCCGGGTTCCAGCCGGGACACGGAGTCCCCCCCCACCACCACCACCGCGGTCGTCCCCTTCCCGACGGCCGCGTCGGCCGCCTTCCCGACGGCCGCCTTCTCGTCGGCCGCCTTCTCGTCGGCCGCCTTCTCCTCGGCCGCCTTCTCGTCGGCCGCCTTCTCCTCGGCCGCCTTCTCGTCGGCCGCCTTCTCGTCGGCCGCCTTCTCCTCGGCCGCCTTCTCGTCGGCCGCCTTCTCGTCGGCCGCCTTCTCGTCGGCCGCCAGGAAGAAGACGGCTTCCCCCGCCGGCCTTCGAGGCGCGGGAGACGGTGGCCGGCGGGACGATGGCGGCCGGGGCCTCGAGGGCACGCCTCCATCGTGACGGAGCTCCAGGCGTAAGCGGCGGACGCCGTTCTCGCGGCAGCGGCAGCGGTCGCTGCGTGCTTGGTGGGGGGGGGGGGGGGGGGGCTGGGCCTGGAGCGGAGGCCCCGGTGGGGGGCCTCGCGACTCCAGGCAGATCGGCAGCTGCGACCTTTGCGTCGGTGGCCATTTTGTTCCTCGTAGCTTCAAATTCTGCCTGACCGCGGTGTTGGGCTTCTAGACAGAGCTCCCCGTGGGAGAATGTAAACCGTGCTGGGTGAAATGTTCAAAGAAAGAATGAAATTAGAAGAGGGTTAGATTTACAAAGTTAACACGGGGAGCTCAAACGAAGCGCGTCCTCTCTCTCTCATCCTCTTCTCTCTCCCCCTCTTCTCTCTCCCCCTCTTCTCTCTCCCCCTCTTCTCTCTCCTCTCTCTCTCTCTCCTCTTCTCTCTCCCCCTCTTCTCTCTCCTCTTCTCTCTCCTCCTCTTCTCTCTCTCTCTCCTCTTCTCTCTCCCCCTCTTCTCTCTCCTCCTCTTCTCTCTCCCCCTCTTCTCTCTCCCCCTCTTCTCTCTCCCCCTCTTCTCTCTCCCCCTCTTCTCTCTCTGCTCCTCTTCTCTCCCCTCCTCTTCTCTCTCCCCTCTTCTCTCTCCTCTTCTCTCTCCTCTTCTCTCTCCCCCTCTTCTCTCTCCTCTTCTCTCTCCCCCTCTTCTCTCCCCCCCTCTTCTCTCTCCCCCTCTTCTCTCTCCCCCTCTTCTCTCTCCCCCTCTTCTCTCTCCCCCTCTTTTCTCTCCTCCTCTCTCCTCCTCTTCCCTCTCCTCCTCTTCCCTCTCCTCTCCTCCTCTCTCCTCTCCTCCTCTCTTCTCTCTCCTCTCCCCCTCTTCTCTCTCCCCCTCTTCTCTCTCTCCACTCTCTCGGTCGTGAATCGTGAGCTCACAGAGCTGTCTTGCACCCCCCCCCGTGCCCCCGCCCCTCAACCCCCCCAAGCCCCCCGCCCCTCAACCCCCCTCTCACCCCCCCACAAGCCCCCCCCCCCGTTTCTCTCAGCTATTTGCGTCTTAAATCAACTTTACGCTGCGTAACTCCGATTTATTGAGCCCGTGTGTAGAACATCATCTTTGGGGGCGTGGGGTGGGGTTGTTAAAACGTTTTCTTTAACACCGAAAAAATAAATCGTTACAAAGACAAGCTCCAAACCCCTACACGTGCGTCAATAACAACGGCTTGCTTGCAAGGCCTTCAAATTGTTATAACGATTAATAATAATATATTACATGAAATCTAAATGTTATATATAATTAGGCGACGATTCGGGAAATATATTTTATAAATAAATGTATAATACATATCTATAATATATAATACAAAAATAATACAGATTATATGTATAATTAATATTGCCTGAAACGTTGCCTATAAAATATATAAATATTCAAATTTTGAATTCTAGTGATATTCAAGAAGGGATAGAGAGCTGAGTGAGTGATGTGAATTATAGTGATGCTCTAGAAGGGATAGAGAGCTGAATGAATGATGTGAATTCTAGTGATGCTCTAGAAAGGATAGAGAGCTGAGTGAGTGATGTGAATTCTAGTGATGCTCTAGAAGGGATAGAGAGCTGAGTGAGTGATGTGAATTCTAATGATGCTTCAGAAGGGATAGAGAGCTGAATGAGTGATGTGAATTCTAGTGATGCTCTAGAAAGGATAGAGAACTGAGTGAGTGATGTGAATTCTAGTGATGTTCTAGAAGGGATAGAGAGCTGAGTGAGTGATGTGAATTCTAGTGATGCTCTAGAAGGGATAGAGAGCTGAGTGAGTGATGTGAATTCTAGTGATGTTCTAGAAGGGATAGAGAGCTGAGTGAGTGATGTGAATTCTAGTAATGTTCTAGAACGGATAGAGAGCTGATTGAGTGATGTGAATTCTAGTGATGCTCTAGAAGGGATAGAGAGCTGAGTGAGTGATGTGAATTCTAGTGATGCTCTAGAAGTGATAGGGAGCTGAGTGAGTGATGTGAATTCTAGTGATGTTCTAGAAGTGATAGGGAGCTGAGTGAGTGATGTAAATTCTAGTGATGTTCTAGAAGTGATAGGGAGCTGAGTGAGTGATGTGAATTCTAGTGATGTTCTAGAAGGGATAGAGAGAGCTAAGTGAGTGATGTGAAATCTAGTGATGCTCTAGAAGGGATAGAGAGCTGAGTGAGTGATGTGAATTCTAGTGATGCTCTAGAAGTGATAGAGAGCTGAGTGAGTGATGTGGATTCTAGTAATGCTCTAGAAGGGATAGAGAGCTGAGTGAGTGATGTGAATTCTAGTGATGTTCTAGAAGTGATAGGGAGCTGAGTGAGTGATGTGAATTCTAGTGATGCTCTAGAAGTGATAGGGAGCTGAGTGAGTGATGTGAATTATAGTGATTCTCTAGAAGTGATAGGGAGTTGAGTGAGTGATGTGAATTCTAGTGATGCTCTAGAAGTGATAGGGAGCTGAGTGAATTATGTGAATTCTAGTGATGTTCTAGAAGGGATTGAGAGCTGAGTGAGTGATGTGAAATCTAGTGATGTTCTAGAAGGGATAGAGAGCTGAGTGAGTGATGTGAATTCTAGTGATGCTCTAGAAGGGATAGAGAGCTGAGTGAGTGATGTGAATTCTAGTGATGCTCTAGAAGTGATAGGGAGCTGAGTGAGTGATGTGAATTCTAGTGATGTTCTAGAAGTGATAGGGAGCTGAGTGAGTGATGTGAATTCTAGTGATGTTCTAGAAGTGATAGGGAGCTGAGTGAGTGATGTGAATTCTAGTGATGTTCTAGAAGGGATAGAGAGAGCTAAGTGAGTGATGTGAAATCTAGTGATGCTCTAGAAGGGATAGAGAGCTGAGTGAGTGATGTGAATTCTAGTGATGCTCTAGAAGTGATAGAGAGCTGAGTGAGTGATGTGGATTCTAGTAATGCTCTAGAAGGGATAGAGAGCTGAGTGAGTGATGTGAATTCTAGTGATGTTCTAGAAGTGATAGGGAGCTGAGTGAGTGATGTGAATTCTAGTGATGCTCTAGAAGTGATAGGGAGCTGAGTGAGTGATGTGAATTATAGTGATTCTCTAGAAGTGATAGGGAGTTGAGTGAGTGATGTGAATTCTAGTGATGCTCTAGAAGTGATAGGGAGCTGAGTGAATTATGTGAATTCTAGTGATGTTCTAGAAGGGATTGAGAGCTGAGTGAGTGATGTGAAATCTAGTGATGTTCTAGAAGGGATAGAGAGCTGAGTGAGTGATGTGAAATCTAGTGATGTTCTAGAAGGGATTGAGAGCTGAGTGAGTGATGTGAATTCTAGTGATGTTCTAGAAGGGATTGAGAGCTGAGTGAGTGATGTGAATTCTAGTGATGTTCTAGAAGTGATAGGGAGCTGAGTGAGTGATGTGAATTCTAGTGATGTTCTAGAAGGGATAGAGAGAGCTAAGTGAGTGATGTGAAATCTAGTGATGCTCTAGAAGGGATAGAGAGCTGAGTGAGTGATGTGAATTCTAGTGATGCTCTAGAAGTGATAGAGAGCTGAATGAGTGATGTGAATTCTAGTGATGTTCTAGAAGAGATAGAGAGCTGAGTGAGTGATGTGGATTCTAGTAATGCTCTAGAAGGGATAGAGAGCTGAGTGAGTGATGTGAATTCTAGTGATGTTCTAGAAGTGATAGGGAGCTGAGTGAGTGATGTGAATTCTAGTGATGCTCTAGAAGTGATAGGGAGCTGAGTGAGTGATGTGAATTATAGTGATTCTCTAGAAGTGATAGGGAGTTGAGTGAGTGATGTGAATTCTAGTGATGCTCTAGAAGTGATAGGGAGCTGAGTGAGTGATGTGAAATCTAGTGATGTTCTAGAAGGGATTGAGAGCTGAGTGAGTGATGTGAATTCTAGTGATGTTCTAGAAGGGATTGAGAGCTGAGTGAGTGATGTGAAATCTAGTGATGTTCTAGAAGGGATAGAGAGCTGAGTGAGTGATGTGAAATCTAGTGATGTTCTAGAAGGGATTGAGAGCTGAGTGAGTGATGTGAATTCTAGTGATGTTCTAGAAGGGTTTGAGAGCTGAGTGAGTGATGTGAATTCTAGTGATGCTCTAGAAGTGATAGAGAGCTGAGAGAGTGATGTGAATTCTAGTGATGTTCTAGAAGTGATAGGGAGCTGAGTGAGTGATGTGAATTCTAGTGATGCTCTAGAAGGGATAGAGAGCTGAGTGAGTGATGTGAATTCTAGTGATGCTCTAGAAGGGATGGAGAGAGCAGAGTGAGTGATGTGAATTCTAGTGATGTTCTAGAAGGGATTGAGAGCTGAGTGAGTGATGTGAATTCTAGTGATGTTCTAGAAGTGATAGGGAGCTGAGTGAGTGATGTGAATTCTAGTGATGTTGTAGAAGTGATAGGGAGCTGAGTGAGTGATGTGAATTCTAGTGATGTTCTAGAAGTGATAGGGAGCTGAGTGAGTGATGTGAATTCTAGTGATGTTCTAGAAGTGATAGGGAGCTGAGTGAGTGATGTGAATTCTAGTGATGTTCTAGAAGGGATAGAGAGCTGAGTGAGTGATTCGAAATCTAGTGATGTTCTAGAAGGGATTGAGAGCTGAGTGAGTGATGTGAATTCTAGTGATGTTCTAGAAGGGATTGAGAGCTGAGTGAGTGATGTGAATTCTAGTGATGCTCTAGAAGTGATATAGAGCTGAGTGAGTGATGTGAATTCTAGTGATGTTCTAGAAGTGATAGGGAGCTGAGTGAGTGATGTGAATTCTAGTGATGCTCTAGAAGGGATAGAGAGCTGAGTGAGTGATGTGAATTCTAGTGATGCTCTAGAAGGGATGGAGAGAGCAGAGTGAGTGATATGAATTCTAGTGATGTTCTAGAAGGGATTGAGAGCTGAGTGAGTGATGTGAATTCTAGTGATGCTCTAGAAGTGATAGGGAGCTGAGTGAGTGATGTGAATTCTAGTGATGTTCTAGAAGTGATAGGGAGCTGAGTGAGTGATGTGAATTCTAGTGATGTTCTAGAAGTGATAGGGAGCTGAGTGAGTGATGTGAATTCTAGTGATGTTCTAGAAGGGATGGAGAGAGCTGAATGAATGATGTGAATTCTAGTGATGCTCTAGAAGTGATAGGGAGCTGAGTGAGTGATGTGAATTCTAGTGATGCTCTAGAAGGGATAGGGAGCTGAGTGAGTGATGTGAATTCTAGTGATGTTCTAGAAGTGATAGGGAGCTGAGTGAGTGATGTGAATTATAGTGATGCTCTAGAAGTGATAGGGAGCTGAGTGAGTGATGTGAATTATAGTGATGCTTTAGAAGTGATAGGGAGCTGAGTGAGTGATGTGAATTCTAGTGATGCTCTAGAAGGGATAGAGAGCTGAGTGAGTGATGTGAATTCTAGTGATGTTCTAGAAGTGATAGGGAGCTGAGTGAGTGATGTGAATTCTAGTGATGCTCTAGAAGTGATAGGGAGCTGAGTTAGTGATGTGAATTCTAGTGATGCTCTAGAAGTGATAGGGAGCTGAGTGAGTGATGTGAATTCTAGTGATTTTCTAGAAGTGATAGGGAGCTGAGTGAGTGATGTGAATTCTAGTGATGCTCTAGAAGTGATAGGGAGCTGAGTGAGTGATGTGAATTATAGTGATGCTCTAGAAGTGATAGGGAGCTGAGTGAGTGATGTGAATTCTAGTGATGCTCTAGAAGTGATAGAGAGCTGAGTGAGTGATGTGAATTCTAGTGATGCTCTAGAAGTGATAGGGAGCTGAGTGAGTGATGTGAATTCTAGTGATTCTCTAGAAGTGATAGGGAGCTGAGTGAGTGATGTGAATTCTAGTGATGCTCTAGAAGTGATAGGGAGCTGAGTGAGTGATGTGAATTCCCGTGATCTGTCTTATCGGTGTTTGTATGCTGTGTGCGGAGCAGTGCGATGCTGCGCTACGAATCCGGCAGCTCCCGGTTCGCTTCCCGCTCACTGGGGAGACAAAGGCGGCCGGGCGTGGTGCTGGCCACCCACCCCCTCGTGTGCCAAGGTGCCGGTAACCTTCATAGGTGCTGCTGCTACTCGCTACTAACAGCACTTGCCCATACAGGCTAGACGGGTCGTCTTTGCCTTCATGGTGTGTATGTGTGTGTATGTGTGTGCTCCAGTTTAACAGCAGAAGTCTCACTCCGAATCAGTCGAGCGGCAATATCTTTTCATCGGTTGCGTAACGCTGTGTGGAAGCTACCTGGTCTGTCGCTCCGCACTAAGCTTCAGGTCTTCTCGGCCACGGTCATTCCCTCCCTTCTCTACGCTTGCGAAACGTGGACCCCCCTAATGGAACATCTTCGCCGGTTAGAAACATTTAGGCTGGCCTGCCTACGATCCATCCTGGGTTTAACCTGCAGGCTGGATTGTGTGAGGAGCTCACAAATCCTTGAAAGATCTGGGCAAGGTCCCTTCGGTGAGCTCCTCCGGCAGGCAAGGCTGCGATGGCTGGGTCATGTAGCCCGCATGCCCAGCCACCGAATGCCGAAACAGCTTTTGTTCGGCCGGATCGAGGGGGCTAAACGGGCGCGGCACGGGCTAGAGAAGAGATGGAGTTATGTGGTACAGGAGGACGTGGAGCTGAGTGGACTTGCCGATGACTGGTACCAGCGGTGTCAAGATCGGCCTCTGTGGAGGAGGCTCGTGAAGGATGCTACTGGGCAGTTGGAGGCAGTCGCCCTCCAACAACAACGGAGGGCGGAGGAGCGACGCTCAGAACAACGAGCGGAGCGCCGGGTGGCTAAAGCACAGCAGGTTGGCACAGTAGGGGGCACAGGTGGTGCATCAGCCAGTCATCTCAGTCATCTCAATCAGTCGACCCGTGGCACCTGGGTCTGCCCCGTGACCTCCTGCCAGCGGGCGTTCAACACTTCACATAGCCTGGCACAAGCGTCGTGGTGACGTCACCGCCACTTAGTGGCGAATGGCGGTTGTTGTTGTATGTGTGTATGTGTGTGTATGCGTGTATGTGTGTGCGTGTATGTGTGTGTATGTGTGTGTGTATGTATGTGTGTATGTGTGTGTGTATGTGTGTGTGTATGTGTGTATGTGTGTGTGTATGTGTGTATGTGTGTGTGTTTGTGTGCGTGTATGTGTGTGTATGTATTTGTGTGTATGAGTGTGTGTATGAGTGTGTGTATGTGTGTATGTGTGTGTATGTGTATGTATGTGTGTATGTGTGTGTATGTGTGTATGTGTGTGTGTATGTGTGTGTATGTGTGTGTGTGTATGTGTGTGTTTATGTGTATGTATGTGTATGTGTGTGTATGTGTGTGTATGTGTGTATGTGTGTGTATGTGTGTGTATGTGTGTGTATGTGTGTGTATGTGTGTAGGTATGTGTGTATGTGTGTATGTATGTGTGTATGTGTGTATGTGTGTGTATGTGTGTGTATGTGTGTGTATGTGTGTGTGTATGTGTGTATGTGTGTGTATGTGTGTATGTATGTGTGTATGTGCGTATGTGTGTGTGTATGTGTGTGTGTATGTGTGTGTATGTGTGTGTGTATGTGTGTGTGTATGTGTGTATGTGTGTATGTATGTGTGTATGTATGTGTGTATGTGTGTGTGTATGTGTGTATGTATGTATGTGTGTATGTATGTGTGTGTATGTGTGTGTATGTGTGTGTGTGTATGTGTGTATGTATGTGTGTGTATGTGTGTGTATGTGTGTATGTATGTATGTGTGTATGTATGTGTGTGTATGTATGTGTGTGTATGTGTGTATGTGTGTGTATGTGTGTGTATGTGTGTGTATGTGTGTGTGTATGTGTGTGTATGTGTGTGTGTATGTGTGTATGTATGTGTGTATGTGTGTATGTATGTGTGTGTCTCTGATCACATCTGCTTCTCTCTCTACAGCACCCGTGGGAGATGGAGGGAGGGAGGGGGAGGGAGGAGTTTTTATTGTCGAGTATGCGGCATGATCGTGTGTGCACGTGTGTGTAAGTGTGTGTATGTGTGTGTAAGTGTGTGTGTGCACGTGTGTGTATGTGTGTGTATGTGTGTGTAAGTGTGTGTAAGTGTGTGTGTAAGTGTGTGTATGTGTGGGTGCACGTGTGTGTGTGTAAGTGTGTGTAAGTGTGTGTATATGTGGGTGCACGTGTGTGTGTATGCAAGTGTGTGTGTGTGTGTGTAAGTGTGTCTGTGCACGTGTGTGTGTGTGTGTGCAAGTGTGTGTTTGTAAGTGTGTGTAAGTGTGTTCACGTGTGTGTGTGTTTGTGTAAGTGTGTGTGTGCAAGTGTGTGTGTGTGTGTAAGTGTGTGTGTGCAAGTGTGTGTTTGTAAGTGTGTAAGTGTGTGCAAGTGTGTGTGTGTGCCTGTGTGTGTAGGGAGCGATAGTGTAGCAGTTAGCGCGTTGCGCTATGAACCTGGCGACCCGGGTTCGATTCCCGCTCACGGCCAACACCAGTGACGATTATCTGAACCGGTCCCGGGACTCCCCTAGGTCGACTCAGCCTCAAATGAGTACCTGGTACGGTGTGTAAACATCGCCACTAGGGAGACAAAGGCGGTCGGGCGTGGTGCTGGCCACCCACCCCCTCGTGTACCGTTCCAGCCTTCATAGCTGCTCGCTAACAGCACTTGCCCCTACAGTCTGTTAAGGCTATATGGGGGATATTTATCTTTGTGTGTGTAAGTGTCTGTCTGCTACAGCAGAGGTGTAGGGAATTCCAGCAAGACCTACATCTCTGCTTTATTGACCTGGTCAAGGCCTATGATACCATCAGTAAGCCTGGGCTCTGGGTCGTTCTTCGTGCTTTTGGAGTACCTGACCCTCTGCTCAGGATCATTAAGGACCTTCATGATGGTGAGCGGGCCCGGGTAAAACTACGTGGCCGGGAGTCCGAGCCATTCCCTGTACACCTTGGGGTGCGACAGAGATGTCCTCTGGCTCCCACATTATTTAACATTTATTTTGACCACGTAGTTCGTGAAGCCTTCAATAGCTGTACCGGGGAAATCTCCATATGGTACAGATATAATGGGAGGCTGATCGATGCCCAGGTGTGGTCAAGGGATGGCTCCCTTTTGCCAGCCACGTTATGTATGCCGATGATTTGGTAATAGCTGCTCATTCAGAGGAGGAGTTGGAGACGCTGCTGCTGAGACTGGAGCGTGCCACTAAGAGATGGGGCCTTACCATCAGCCCCACCAAAACTAAGCACCTGCCTGGGTATTTTGTGCCATCGGACACGCCACCCCCACAACTCCCAATCGGTGATGGGGCAGTTGTGGAGAGAGTGGAGAGTTTCCCATACCTGGGCAGTGTGCTTATGACCGGCTCCAGTTTAACAGCAGAGGTCTCACTCCGAATCAGTCGAGCGGCAATATCTTTTCATCGGTTGCGTAACGCTGTGTGGAAGCTACCTGGTCTGTCGCTCCGCACTAAGCTTCAGGTCTTCTCGGCCACGGTCATTCCCTCCCTTCTCTACGCTTGCGAAACGTGGACCCCCCTAATGGAACATCTTCGCCGGTTAGAAACATTTAGGCTAGCCTGCCTACGATCCATCCTCGGTTTAACCAGGCTGGATTGTGTGAGGAGCTCACAAATCTTTGAAAGACCTGGGCAAGGTCCCATCGGTGAGCTCCTCCGGCAGGCAAGGCTGCGTTGGCTGGGTCATGTAGCCCGCATGCCCAGCCACCGCATGCCGAAACAGCTTTTGTTCGGCCGGATCGAGGGGGCTAAACGGGCGCGGCACGGGCTAGAGAAGAGATGGAGTGACGTGGTACAGGAGGACGTGGAGCTGAGTGGACTTGCCGATGACTGGTACCAGCGGTGTCAAGATCGGCCTCTGTGCAGGAGGCTCGTGAAGGACGCTACTGGGCAGTTGGAAGTAGTCGCCCTCCAACAACAACGGAGGGCGGAGGAGCGACGCTCACAACAACGAGCAGAGTACCGGGTGGCTAAAGCACAGCAGGTTGGCACAGTAGGGGGCACAGGTGGTGCATCAGCCAGTCATCTCAGTCATCTCAGTCAGTCGACCCGTGGCACCTGGGTCTGCCCCGTGACCTCCTGCCAGCGGGCGTTCGACACTTCACGTGGCCTCAAGGTGCACATGGCCTGGCACAAGCGTCGTGGTGACGTCAACGCCACTTAGTGGCGAATGGCGGTTGTTGTTGTTGTGTGCAATTGTGTGTTTGCAAGTGTGTGTGCACATGTGTGTAAGTGTGTGTATGTACATGTGTGTGTGTGTGTGTCTGTGTGTGTGTATGTCTGTGTGTGTGTGGGGGGAGTCCGGCAAAACAACCCCCTACCTCCTCGTGGTGCCGGACGGGCAACTCTGTCGTGGACAGCGCTGTGGGGGGAGATCCAATTTTGATTGGCTCCTCCCCTCATGGCATATGTGTCCACCACAGGGGCTAAACGGGGGCTCTGGACGGGTGCGAGGGGCTGGTAACCCCTCCACCTTCAATTAATTACCACGAAACCACGAATTAAACTGAAATATGTAACAACTAAGCTTGTGCCGGAGGCCAGGCGTCTATGACGTCTCCTGGCCAAACCCCAATTGGCGGAGCCAGGAGATTGAATACCTACCCTCGGGGCTACTCCAGAAACAACGAAAAGCCACTACGGGTGGCCACGTGGAATGTTCGAACGCTCACTGCAGAGGAGAGGCTGCCACTCCTCTGTCGGGAGCTGGACCGGTACCGCCTGGATCTATGCGGCATTCAGGAGGTCCGGTGGACCGGCTCTGGCTCCTGCCACCATGAGGGGTGGACAGTCCTCTACTCGGGGCAGCAGACTGCCAAACAACAGGGTGTGGGTCTTCTTTTGAACAAAAGAATGAAGGGGGCGTGGGAGCGTGGCGGTGAGGTGTGGGAAGCTGTAAGCCCCAGGCTACTTTGGGCTCGCCTTCCCATCAACCGGAGGCGAGGAATGGTGGTCGTGGTTACTTATGCCCCCACCGAAGATGAACATCCGTGGAGGGATGCAGGCAAAGCCGATGAGTCAGATGCCTTCTACGACCTCCTGTCACAGGTGCTGGCTAAAGTGGCCCCTCGGGATAGAGTCATCATGTTGGGTGACTTCAATGCCCGAGTTGGTCATGATACTGGCACCTGGTCTGGAGTGATTGGAGGGCATGGGCCAGATCAGCTCAATAACAACGGTAGGAGGCTGCTAGATTTTTGTGCAGCCCATGGGCTTGTAATTACCAACACGCTGTTCCGGCATCGGCGCATCCACACAACATCATGGATGCATGCCGGGTCCAAGCAAGAACATCTGCTGGACTACATAGTGACGGACCAGCGAATGCGAGCCCATGTCCTTGACACCAGGACCTACCGTGGAGCTGATCTGCCCTCTGACCATCGACTAGTCATCTGTAAGATGCGCCTGCCAACCTTCCACTCCGGTGGTGGGTGTACACCCAGGACCCCATTCCAACCTAAAGTGGCCTGGTCTCAGTTATCTGATGAAAGTTGCAAGCGAGAATTTCATCATCGCTTGCGGCTGGGATTGGCATCGTCCCCGACTCCTCCTGATGTCGAGGGTAAATGGGCGAGGTTTAGGACTGTGACTCATGCAGCTGCAATGGCTGCTTTGGGTACGCGGTCCAGACCTCCCCAGACACCCTGGATGACAGAGGAGTTGTTCAGGATGGTTGAGAAAAAGCGACAGGCCCACTGTCATCGGCTACAGAATCCCACGTCAGAGAATGAGGAGGCTTACCGCAGCCTTCGCTCGGAGGTTCGGAGAGCCGTGAGGTGCTGCAAGGATGGGTGGTGGTCGCGGGTTGCTGAGGAGATGGAGTCTGCCTCAGTGGCCCGTGATCACAAATCTCTATTTAACTCCATCAAAAAAGTAACCTGCAGCGCCACACCTATTACCATCATTAGGGGAAAAAACGGTGATCCAATTTCCGACCCCCAGGAACAGGTTCGCAGATTTGCTGAGCATTTCTGTGAGGTCCTGTGGGAGGGAAAATCCCTCAGCCAGGAAAACATCGTGGCACAAAGTGAGGATGACCCTGCTGAGGCTGCAGTGCCTCAAATATTGGATGAAGTCACCCCCTGTGAGTGGCTGGCTGAGGTGCCATCTGCTGAGGAAGTATTGAAGGCGATCCGGAGTCTGAGACCAGGAAAGGCAGCGGGCAGAGATGATCTCCCAAGCGAAATGCTGAGGGAGGGTGGCGTTTGTGCACAGACTGCCCTATATGACATCATAACAACAGTCTGGACCACTGGACGGGTTCCGCAGGATTGGAAGGATGCCCTGGTGGTCCCCCTTTTTAAGAAGGGGGACCGCACAGACTGTAACAACTACAGGGGCATCTCACTCCTCAGTGTGCCGGGAAAGGTCCTGGCAAGGATTATTCAGCATCGCCTTGCCAGGCACGCTGAGGAGAGGCTTGCGGAGCCCCAATGCGGTTTCAGGAAAGGGCGGTCCTGCACAGATGCCATATATTTCTGTCCGTCTGCTACAGCAGAGGTGTAGGGAATTCCAACAAGACCTACATCTCTGCTTCATTGACCTGGTCAAGGCCTATGATACCATCAGTAGGCCTGGGCTCTGGGTCGTTCTTCGTGCTTTTGGAGTACCTGACCCTCTGCTCAGGATCATTAAGGACCTTCATGATGGTGAGCGGGCCCGGGTAAAACTACGTGGCCGGGAGTCAGAGCCATTCCCTGTACACCTTGGGGTGCGACAGGGATGTCCTCTGGCTCCCACATTATTTAACATCTATTTTGACCACGTAGTTCGTGAAGCCTTCAATAGCTGTACCGGGGGAATCTCCATATGGTACAGATATAATGGGAGGCTAATCGATGCCCGGGTGCGGTCAAGGGATGGCTCCCTATTGCTCAACCACGTTATGTATGCTGATGACTTGGTAATAGCTGCTCAGTCAGAGGAGGAGTTGGAGACGCTGCTGCTGAGACTGGAGCGTGCCACTAAGAGGTGGGGCCTTACCATCAGCCCCACCAAAACTAAGCACCTGCCTGGGTATTTTGTACCATCGGACACTCCACCCCCACAACTCCCAATCGGTGATGGGGCAGTTGTGGAGAGAGTGGAGAGTTTCCCATACCTGGGCAGTGTGCTTATGACTGGCTCCAGTTTAACAGCAGAGGTCTCACTCCGAATCAGTCGAGCGGCAATATCTTTTCATCGGTTGCGTAACGCTGTGTGGAAGCTACCTGGTCTGTCGCTCCACACTAAGCTTCAGGTCTTCTCGGCCACGGTCATTCCCTCCCTTCTCTACGCTTGCGAAACGTGGACCCCCCTAATGGAACATCTTCGCCGGTTAGAAACATTTAGGCTGGCCTGCCTACGATCCATCCTGGGTTTAACCAGACTGGATTGTGTGAGGAGCTCACAAATCCTTGAAAGATCTGGGCAGGGTCCCATCGGTGAGCTCCTCCGGCAGGCAAGGCTGCGATGGCTGGGTCATGTAGCCCGCATGCCCAGCCACCGCATGCCGAAACAGCTTTTGTTTGGCCGGATTGAGGGGGCTAAGCGGGCGCGGCACAGGCTAGAGAAGAGATGGAGTGATGTGGTACAGGAGGACGTGGAGCTGAGTGGACTTGCCGATGACTGGTACCAGCGGTGTCAAGATCGGCCTCTGTGGAGGAGGCTCGTGAAGGATGCTACTGGGCAGTTGGAGGCAGTCGCCCTCCAACAACAACGGAGGGCGGAGGAGCGACGCTCACAACAGCGAGCGGAGCGCCGGGTGGCTAAAGCACAGCAGGTTGGCACAGTAGGGGGCACAGGTGGTGCATCAGCCAGTCATCTCAGTCAGTCGACCCGTGGCACCTGGGTCTGCCCCGTGACCTCCTGCCAGCGGGCGTTCGACACTTCGCGTGGCCTCAGGGTGCACCTAGCCTGGCACAAGCGTCGTGGTGACGTCACCGCCACTTAGTGGCGAATGGCGGTTGTTGTTGTTGTGTGGGGGGAGCGGTGGTGCAGCGGTTAGCGCTACGCTGCGCTACGAACCCGGCGACCCGAGTTCGAGTCCCGCTCACGACCACCAACACCACCGGTGACGATTATCTGAACCGGTCCTGAGCCTCCCCTAGGTCGACTCAGCCTCAAATAAGTACCTGGTGTAGCGGTGTGTAGTGAACATCGCCACTAGGGAGACAAAGGCGGTCGGGCGTGGTGCTGGCCACCCACCCCCTCGTGTGCCACAGTGCCGGTAGCCTTCACAGGTGCTGCTCGCTGACAGCACTTGCCCCTACAGTCTGTTAGAGGCTACACGGGGGACCTTTATCTTTGTTGGTGGTGGAGGTTGTGGCTACGCTGCTGCTACACGTAGCTGCCTGCAGTGACCCAGTGTGTGTGTGGACTAATCTCCATCTGTTCCATCTCACTCCCTCCTGCAGCAGAGTGTGTGGACTAATCTCCATCTGTCCCATCTCACTCCTACAGCAGAGTGTGTGGACTAATCTCCATCTGTCCCATCTCACTCCTACAGCAGAGTGTGTGGACTAATCTCCATCTGTCCCATCTCACTCCTACAGCAGAGTGTGTGGACTAATCTCCATCTGTTCCATCTCACTCCCTCCTACAGCAGAGTGTGTGGACTAATCTCCATCTGTTCCATCTCACTCCATCCTACAGCAGAGTGTGTGGACTAATCTCCATCTGTTCCATCTCACTCCCTCCTACAGCAGAGTGTGTGGACTAATCTCCATCTGTTCCATCTCACCCCCTCCTACAGCAGAGTGTGTGGACTAATCTCCATCTGTTCCATCTCACTCCCTCCTACAGAAGAGTGTGTGGACTAATCTCCATCTGTTCCATCTCACTCCCTCCTACAGCAGTGTGGACTAATCTCCATCTGTTCCATTTCACTCCCTCCTACAGCAGTGTGGACTAATCTCCATCTGTTCCATCTCACTCCTACAGCAGAGTGTGTGGACTAATCTCCATCTGTCGCATCTCACTCCCTCCTACAGCAGTGTGTGGACTAATCTCCATCTGTCCCATCTCACTCCCTCCTACAGCAGTGTGTGTGGACTAATCTCCATCTGTTCCATCTCACTCCTACAGCAGAGTGTGTGGACTAATCTCCATCTGTCCCATCTCACTCCCTCCTACAGCAGCAGAGTGTGTGGACTAATCTCCATCTGTTCCATCTCACTCCCTCCTACAGCAGAGTGTGTGGACTAATCTCCATCTGTTCCATCTCACTCCCTCCAACAGCAGAGTGTATGGACTAATCTCCATCTGTTCCATCTCACTCTCTCCTACAGCAGTGTGGACTAAACTCCATCTGTTCCATCTCACTCCCTCCTACAGCAGTGTGGACTAATCTCCATCTGTTCCATTTCACTCCCTCCTACAGCAGTGTGGACTAATCTCCATCTGTTCCATCTCACTCCTACAGGAGAGTGTGTGGACTAATCTCCATCTGTCGCATCTCACTCCCTCCTACAGCAGTGTGTGGACTAATCTCCATCTGTCCCATCTCACTCCCTCCTACAGCAGTGTGTGTGGACTAATCACCACAGTGAAACACAAACGCTGTGACACACACACAGTGACACACACCGCAGTGACACACACAGTGATACAACAACAACCGCCATTCGCCACTAAGTGGCGGTGACGTCACCAAGACGCTTGTGCCAGGCTATGTGCACCCTGAGGCCACGTGAAGTGTCGAACGCCCGCTAGCAGGAGGTCACGGGGCAGACCCAGGTGCCACGGGTCGACTGACTGAGATGACTGAGATGACTGGCTGATGCACCACCTGTGCCCCCTACTGTGCCAACCTGCTGTGCTTCAGCCACCCGGCGCTCCGCTCGTTGTTGTGAGCATCGCTCCTCCGCCCTCCGTTGTTGTTGGAGGGTGACTGCCTCCAACTGCCCAGTAGCGTCCTTCACGAGCCTCCTCCACAGAGGCCGATCTTGACACCGCTGGTACCAGTCATCGGCAAGTCCACTCAGCTCCACGTCCTCCTGTACCACATCACTCCATCTTTTCTCTAGCCCGTGCCGCGCCCGTTTAGCCCCCTCGATCCGGCCGAACAAAAGCTGTTTTGGCATTCGGTGGCTGGGCATGCGGGCTACATGACCCAGCCATCGCAGCCTTGCCTGCCGGAGGAGCTCACCGATGGGACCCTGCCCAGATCTTTCAAGGATTTGTGAGCTCCTCACACAATCCAGCCTGCTAAACCCAGGATGGATCATAGGCAGGCTAGCCTAAATGTTTCTAACCGGCGAAGATGTTCCATTAGGGGGGTCCACATTTCGCAAGCGTAGATAAGGGAGGGAATGACCGTGGCCGAGAAGACCTGAAGCTTAGTGCGGAGCGACAGACCAGGTAGCTTCCACACGCAACCGATGAAAAGATATTGCCGCTCGACTGATTCGGAGTGAGACCTCTGCTGTTAAACTGGAGCCAGTCATAAGCACACTGCCCAGGTATGGGAAACTCTCCACTCTCTCCACAACTGCCCCATCACCGATTGGGAGTTGTGGGGGTGGAGTGTCCGATGGTACAAAATACCCAGGCAGGTGCTTAGTTTTGGTGGGGCTGATGGTAAGGCCCCACCTCTTAGTGGCACGCTCCAGTCTCAGCAGCAGCGTCTCCAACTCCTCCTCTGACTGAGCAGCTATTACCAAATCATCAGCATACATAACGTGGTTGAGCAATAGGGAGCCATCCCTTGACCGCATCCGGGCATCGATTAGCCTCCCATTATATCTGTACCATATGGAGATTCCCCCGGTACAGCTATTGAAGGCTTCACGAACTACGTGGTCAAAATAGATGTTAAATAATGTGGGAGCCAGAGGACATCCCTGTCACACCCCAAGGTGTACAGGGAATGGCTCTGACTCCCGGCCACGTAGTTTTACCCGGGCCCGCTCACCATCATGAAGGTCCTTAATGATCCTGAGCAGAGGGTCAGGTACTCCAAAAGCACGAAGAACGACCCAGAGCCCAGGCCTACTGATGGTATCATAGGCCTTGACCAGGTCAATAAAGCAGAGATGTAGGTCTTGTTGGAATTCCCTACACCTCTGCTGTAGCAGACGAACAGAAAATATGGCATCTGTGCAGGACCGCCCTTTCCTGAAACCACATTGGGGCTCCGCAAGCCTCTCCTCAGCGTGCCTGGCAAGGCGATGCTGAATAATCCTTGCCAGGACCTCTCCCGGCACACAGTGACACACACACAGTGACACACACACACAGTGACACACACACACAGTGACACACAACAACAACCGCCATTCGCCACTAAGTGGCGGTGACGTCACCACGACGCTTGTGCCAGGCTATGTGCACCCTGAGGCCACGTGAAGTGTCGAACGCCCGCTGGCAGGAGGTCACGGGGCAGACCCAGGTGCCACGGGTCGACTGACACACACACACAGTGACACACACACACACAGTGACACACACACACAGTGACACACACACACAGTTACACACACACACAGTGACACACACACAGTGACACACACACACAGTGACACACACACACACAGTGACACACACACACACAGTTACACACACAGTGACACACACACAGTGACACACACACACAGTGACACACACACACAGTTACACACACACACACAGTGACACACACACACAGTGACACACACAGTGACACACACACACAGTGACACACACACACAGTGACACACACAGTGACACACACAGTGACACACACACAGTGACACACACAGTGACACACACACACAGTGACACACACACAGTGACACACACACACAGTGACACACACACAGTGACACACACACACAGTGACACACACACAGTGACACACACACACAGTGACACACACACACAGTGACACACACAGTGACACACACACAGTGACACACACACACACAGTGACACACACAGTGACACACACACAGTGACACACACACAGTGACACACACACAGTGACACACACACAGTAACACACACACACACAGTGACACACACACACAGTGACACACACACACAGTGACACACACACAGTGACACACACAGTGACACACACACAGAGTGACTCCCACACCGACTTTTATTCATATTTAAAACGCCAGAAGGGGTGGGGGGCGGGGGCGCGTGGGGGGAGGGGCCACAGGGGGAAATGGGCGGGGCCGCGGCAGGGGGCACGGGAGGGAGGGGCGGGGCCAATGTGGAGAGGGGCGGGGCCGCTGCGGGCGAGGGGTGGGGTCATGGGGGCGAGGGGCCGCTGGGGGGAGGGGTGCGGCCGCGGGGGGGGGGGGGCACGGAGGGGCGGGGTGACAGGGGCGAGGGGCGGGGCCGCGGGGGGGAGGAGTCACGGCGGGGGAGGGGCGGGGCTGCCGCGTGGTCTCATCGAGGTCCGACGTCTCGCGACCGTCATCAGAATCAGGATCTTTGTTTATTTCTACTGGGGGAGGGGGGGGGGCGGTGTCAAATCCGATGAGCTACAAAGCTCTTTGTGTGACGGGTGCTGTCTCTATGACTCGGGGGGGTGCCACCAACGTGCACGAGGCCACGTGACAACAACAACAACAACAACAACCCCCACCACCACCGCCACCGCCACCATCACCACCACCATCACCACAACCACCACCACCACCACCGCCACCATCACCACCACCGCCTATTTAAGCTCCAACGACAACAAACAGCAAGGACAATGCTATCCATACTGTTACAATAATGTCAACATCGTCCGTATCTGATTTAAAGCTTTCGTGACTGCAGTAATTCATATTCTTAGTTTTTTCGGTAAAGTCACGTTGAAGAGAAACAACAAAATAACAAAATATATATAAAACAATAAAAAATTCTCACGACGTTTCGACCATAACTCAAACGGTCATCACACCTGATGATGACCGTTTGAGTTATGGTCGAAACGTCGTGAGAATTTTTTATTGTTTTATATATATTTTGTTATTTTGTTGTTTCTCTTCAACGTGACTTTACCGAAAAAACTAAGAATATCGTCCGTATCGTTACATCGACATCACGATATCGATGTAACGATATCAATATCATTACAACAATATCGATACAATATCACCCCAACGTCCCCCCAACGTCCCCCCAACGTCGTCCCAACGTCCCTCCAACGTCGCCCCAACGTCGCCCCAACGTCGCCCCAACGTCCCCCCAACGTCGTCCCAACGTCCCTCCAACGTCGCCCCAACGTCGCCCCAACGTCCCCCCAACGTCCCCCCAACGTCGCCCCAACGTCGCCCCAACGTCCCCCCAACGTCGTCCCAACGTCCCTCCAACGTCGCCCCAACGTCGTCCCAACGTCCCCCCAACGTCCCCCCAACGTCGCCCCAACGTCCCTCCAACGTCGCCCCAACGTCCCTCCAACGTCCCCCCAACGTCGTCCCAACGTCCCCCCAACGTCGTCCCAACGTCCCCCCAACGTCCCCCCAACGTCGCCCCAACGTCCCCCCAACGTCGCCCCAACGTCCCCCCAACGTCGCCCCAACGTCGCCCCAAGCGCCGTGCTCACCACGCCCCGGGTGCAACAGCCCCAGGGAACTCTCGTGGAGCAGTGTGGACGGTGACGTCATAGAGTCACGTGGTGACTGTGTGAGTGAGTGTGTGTTGGTGTGTGTTGGTGTGTGTGTTAGTGTGTGTGTTAGTGTGTGTGTGTTACTGTGTGTGTGTTGGTTTGTGTGTGTTAGTGTGTGTTGGTGTGTGTGTTACTGTGTGTGTGTTGGTGTGTGTGTTAGTGTGTGTGTTGGTGTGTGTGTTGGTGTGTGTTACTGTGTGTGTGTTGGTTTGTGTGTGTTAGTGTGTGTGTTGGTGTGTGTGTTAGTGTGTGTGTTGGTGTGTGTGTGTTAGTGTGTGTGTTGGTGTGTGTTAGTGTGTGTGTGTTAGTGTGTGTTGGTTTGTGTGTGTTGGTTTGTGTGTGTTAGTGTGTGTGTGTGTTGGTTTGTGTGTGTTAGTGTGTGTGTGTGTGTGTTGGTGTGTGTGTGTTGGTGTGTGTGTGTTGGTGTGTGTGTGTGTTGGTGTGTTGGTGTGTGTGTGTTGGTGTGTTGGTGTGTGTGTTGGTGTGTGTGTTGGTGTGTGTGTGTTGGTGTGTTGGTGTGTGTGTTGGTGTGTGTGTTGGTGTGTGTGTGTGTTGGTGTGTGTGTTGGTGTGTGTGTGTTGGTGTGTGTGTGTGTTGGTGTGTTGGTGTGTTGGTGTGTGTGTGTGTGTTGGTGTGTGTGTGTGTTGGTGTGTGTGTGTTGGTGTGTGTGTGTGTTGGTGTGTGTGTGTTGGGGTGTGTGTGTTGGTGTGTTGGTCTGTGTGTTGGTGTGTGTGTGTTGGTGTGTTGGTGTGTGTGTTTTGGTGTGTGTGTTGGTGTTTGTGTGTGTGTTGGTGTGTGTGTGTTGGTGTGTGTGTGTTGGTGTGTGTGTGTTGGTGTGTGTTGGTGTGTTGGTGTGTGTGTGTGTTGGTGTGTGTGTGTGTTGGTGTGTGTGTTGGTGTGTGTGTTGGTGTGTGTGTTGGTGTGTGTGTTGGTGTGTGTGTGTTGGTGTGTTGGTGTGTGTGTGTTGGTGTGTGTGTCTTGGTGTGTGTGTGTGTTGGTGTGTGTGTACTAGTGAGTGTGTGTTGGTGTGTGTGTTGGTGTGTGTGTTGGTGTGTGTGTGTTGGTGTGTGTGTTGGTGTGTGTGTTGGTGTGTGTGTTGGTGTGTGTGTTGGTGTGTGTGTACTAGTGAGTGTGTGTTGGTGTGTGTGTGTGTTGGTGTGTGTGTACTAGTGAGTGTGTGTTGGTGTGTGTGTGTTGGTGTGTGTGTGTTGGTGTGTGTGTACTAGTGAGTGAGAGTGAGTGTGTGTGTACTAGTGAGTGTGTGTGTACTAGTGTGTGAGAGTGAGTGTGTGTTAGTGTGAGTGTGTGTGTTGGTGTGTGTACTAGTGAGTGAGAGTGAGTGTGTGTGTTGGTGTGTGTGTTGGTGTGTGTGTGTTGGTGTGTGTGTACTAGTGAGTGAGAGTGAGTGTGTGTGTTGGTGTGTGTGTGTACTAGTGAGTGTGTGTTAGTGTGTGTACTAGTGAGTGAGAGTGAGTGTGTGTGTGTACTAGTGAGTGTGTGTGTACTAGTGTGTACTAGTGAGTGAGAGTGAGTGTGTGTGTGTACTAGTGAGTGTGTGTGTACTAGTGTGTACTAGTGAGTGAGAGTGAGTGAGTGTGTGTACTAGTGTGTGAGAGTGAGTGTGTGTTAGTGTGAGTGTGTGTGTTGGTGTGTGTACTAGTGTGTGTGTGTTGGTGTGTGTTAGTGTGTGTGTGTACTAGTGAGTGTGTGTACTAGTGAGTGTGTGTTAGTGTGAGTGTATGTACTAGTGAGTGAGTGTGTGTACTAGTGTGTGTACTAGTGTGTGTACTAGTGTGTGTACTAGTGAGTGTGTACTAGTGTGTGTACTAGTGAGTGAGTGTGTGTACTAGTGAGTGTACTAGTGAGTGTGTGTACTAGTGTGTGTACTAGTGTGTACTAGTGTGTGTACTAGTGTGTACTAGTGTGTACTAGTGTGTGTACTAGTGTGTGTGTACTAGTGTGTGTACTAGTGTGTGTACTAGTGTGTACTAGTGTGTGTACTAGTGTGTGTACTAGTGTGTGTTCTAGTGTGTGAACTAGTGAGTGTGTGTACTAGTGAGTGAGTGATTATGACGCCATGCCCAGGAGAAAGCCGCCAAGGAATCCGCTGGTGAGTACCACGTTGTTCTTGAGGAAGAGCAGCGCCTGGGAGAGACACAGAGACAGGGAGAGAGACACAGTGAGAGAGACACAGTGAGAGAGAGACACAGTGAGAGAGAGAGACACACAGAGAGTACCACGTTCTTCTTGAGGAAGAGCAGCGCCTGGGAGACACAGGGACAGGGGGAGACACAGAGAGACACAGTGAGAGAGACACAGTGAGACACACAGGGGGAGAGACACACAGTGAGAGAGACAGTGAGAGAGAGACACAGGGAGTACCACGTTCTTCTTGAGGAAGAGCAGCGCCTGGGAGAGACACACAGGGAGAGACACACAGGGAGAGAGACACAGGGAGAGAGAGACAGGGGGAGAGAGACACAGGGAGAGAGACACAGGGAGAGAGACACAGGGAGAGAGAGACACAGGGAGAGAGAGACACAGAGACAGGGAGAGAGACAGGGAGAGAGACACAGGGAGAGAGACAGGGAGAGAGACACAGGGAGAGAGAGAGACACAGGGAGAGACACAGGGAGAGAGACACAGGGAGAGAGAGACAGGGGGAGAGAGACACAGGGAGAGAGACACAGGGAGAGAGACACAGGGAGAGAGAGACACAGGGAGAGAGAGACACAGAGACAGGGAGAGAGACAGGGAGAGAGACACAGGGAGAGAGACAGGGAGAGAGACACAGGGAGAGAGAGAGACACAGGGAGAGACACAGGGAGAGAGACACAGGGAGAGAGAGACAGGGGGAGAGAGACACAGGGAGAGAGACACAGGGAGAGAGACACAGAGACAGGGAGAGAGAGACACAGGGAGAGAGACACAGGGGGAGAGAGACACAGAGAGAGACACACAGAGACAGGGAGAGACACAGGGAGAGAGACACAGTGAGAGAGACACAGGGAGAGAGACACACAGGGAGAGAGAGACACAGGGAGAGAGAGACACAGAGACAGGGAGAGACACAGGGAGAGAGACAGGGAGAGAGACACACGGAGAGAGACAGATACAGGGAGAGAGACACAGAGAGAGAGACACAGGGAGAGAGACACAGGGAGAGAGACGGAGACAGGGAGAGAGACACAGAGAGAGAGACACAGGGAGAGACACAGGGAGAGAGACACAGAGACAGGGAGAGAGACAGAGAGAGAGACACAGGGAGAGAGACACAGAGACAGGGAGAGAGACACAGGGAGAGACACAGGGAGAGAGACACAGAGACAGGGAGAGAGACACAGAGAGAGAGACACAGGGAGAGACAAAAGGAGAGAGACACATGGAGAGAGACACAGGGAGAGAGACACAGGGAGAGAGACACAGGGAGAGACAGGGAGAGAGACACAGAGAGAGAGACACAGGGAGAGAGACACAGGGAGAGAGACACAGAGAGAGACACACAGAGAGAGACACAGGGAGAGAGACACAGGGAGAGAGACACAGGGAGACACAGGGAGGCACAGGGAAAGAGACACAGGGAGAGAGACAGAGAGACAGAGAGACAGGGAGAGAGACACAGGGAGAGAGACAGAGAGACAGGGAGAGAGATACACAGGGAGAGAGACACAGGGAGAGAGAGACAGAGAGAGACACACAGAGAGAGACACAGGGAGAGACACAGGGAGAGAGACACAGGGAGAGAGACACAGGGAGACACAGGGAGGCACAGGGAAAGAGACACAGAGGAGAGACACAGGGAGAGAGAGACACAGGGAGAGAGACACAGGGAGAGAGACACAGGGAGAGAGACACAGGGAGAGAGACACAGGGAGAGAGACACAGGGAGAGAGACACAGGGAGAGAGACAGGGAGAGAGACACAGGGAGAGAGACAGAGAGACAGGGAGAGAGACACACAGGGAGAGAGACACAGGGAGAGAGACACAGGGAGAGAGACACAGGGAGAGAGACAGAGAGAGAGACACAGGGAGAGACAAAACGAGAGAGACACAGGGAGAGAGACACAGGGAGAGAGACACAGGGAGAGAGACACAGGGAGAGAGACACAGGGAGAGAAACAAAGGGAGAGACACAGGGAGAGAGTCAGCCTGCAGTGTGAGTGGACCGGTGGCCACGGGAGGTAATGACAGGGGAGTCAGCCCGCAGTGTGAATGGACTGGTGGCCACGGGAATGATCGAGAATATGAGCGTGGCCAGGTGAAGTGAGGCGTCGGTGGAGTCTGCCGGTAGAGTGAGCGGCCTAGAACCAGCGGGAAGGTTCAGGAATGGGGAGCGTGGCTTCGGACCGTGTATACGGGGAATATTCGCGGGAGACTCGGGGCTGCGGCAGTGGGGGTCTCCGCCTGCTCGAGTGAGAGCACGTGACTCCTTAATCAAATAAACCATCTCGAGGCGAGTGCATCCACGTCGCCTTTACAATCGTGAACTCCGAAAGCACGAAGAACAACCCAGAGCCCAGGCCTACTGCTGGTATCACAGTGCCTTGACCAGGTCAATAAAGTAGAGCTGTAGGTCCTGTAGGAATTCCCTACATCCCTTGCTGTAGCAGACGGACAGAGAATATGGCATCCGTGCAGGACCGCCCTTTCCTGAAACCGCATTGGGGCTCCGCAAGCCTCTCCTCAGCGTGCCTGGCAAGGCGATGCTGAATAATCCTTGCCAGGACCTTTCCCGGCACACTGAGGAGTGAGATGCCCCTGTAGTTGTTACAGTCTGTGCGGTCCCCCTTCTTAAAAAGGGGGACCACCAGGGCATCCTTCCAATCCTGCGGAACCCGTCCAGTGGTCCAGACTGTTGTTATGATGTCATATAGGGCAGTCTGTGCACAAACGCCACCCTCATCTCTGCCCGGTGCCTTTCCTGGTCTCAGACTCCGGATCGCCTTCAGTACTTCCTCAACAGATGGCACCTCAGCCAGCCACTCACAGCGGGTGACTTCCTCTTCCAATATTTGAGGCACCGCAGCCTCGGCAGGGTCATCCCCACTTTGTGCCACGATGTTTTCCTGGCTGAGGGATTTTCCCTCCCCCAGAACATCACAGAAATGCTCAGAAAATCTGCAAACCTGTTCCTGGGGGTCGGAGATTGGATCACCGTTCTTTCCCCTAATGATGGTAATAGGTGTGGCGCTGCAGGTTACTTTTTTTCATGGAATTAAAGAGCGATTTGTGATCACGGGCAACTGAGGCAGACTCCATCACCTCAGCAGCAACCCGCGACCACCAACCATCCTTGCAGCGCCTCACGGCTCTCCGAACACACACACACGCACACACACACGCACACACACAAGCACCCACGCGCACACACGTGGCAAGAGCAGGCCATCCTACACACGAGGCCAACCTTCGTGGAGGGGTCACGACCTCCCCCGCCCCCACTCGTCACTCCGACCCCGACACGCCTCCCCCTCCTCCTCCCCCTCCTCCTCCCCCTCCTCCTCATCCACCACCACCACCTCCTCCTCCCCCTCCTCCTCCTCCTCATCCACCACCACCACCTCCTCATCCCCCTCCTCCTCATCCACCACCTCCTCCTCCTCCTCATCCACCACCTCCTCTTTCCCCTCCCCCTCCTCCTCATCCACCACCTCCTCCTCCCCCTCCTCCTCATCCACCACCACCTCCTCCTCCTCCTCCTCCTCCTCATCCACCACCACCTCCTCCTCCTCCTCATCCACCACCACCTCCTCCTCCTCCCCCTCCTCCTCATCCACCACCACCACCACCTCCTCCTCCCCCTCCTCCTCATCCACCACCACCTCCTCCTCCTCCCCCTCCTCCTCATCCACCACCACCACCTCCTCCTCCTCCCCCTCCTCCTCATCCACCACCACCACCTCCTCCTCCTCCTCATTCACCACCACCACCACCTCCCCCTCCCCCTCCTCCTCATCCACCACCTCCTCCTCCCCCTCCTCCTCATCCACCACCACCACCTCCTCCTCCCCCTCCTCCTCATCCACCACCACCTCCTCCTCCCCCTCCTCCTCATCCACCACCACCTCCTCCTGCTCCACCACCCCCGCTACCTCCTCCACCTCGTCACTACTGCCCCCTAGCGGCAGCGCGACGGCATCGTCCTACGTCACTGCTGCTACTGCTGCCGATGGTGTTGAGGTTGTTGATGATGTTGATGTGTCTGTGTGTGTCTGTCTGTGTGTGTCTGTGTGTGTGTCTGTGTGTGTCATGTAGCCCGCATGCCCAGCCACCGCATGCCTAAACAGCTTTTGTTCGGCAGGATCGAGGGGGCTAAACGGGCGCGGCACGGGCTAGAGAAGAGATGGAGTGATGTGGTACAGGAGGACGTGGAGCTGAGTGGACTTGCCGATGACTGGTACCAGCGGTGTCAAGATCGGCCTCTGTGGAGGAGGCTCGTGAAGGACGCTACTGGGCAGTTGGAGGCAGTCGCCCTCCAACAACAACGGAGGGCGGAGGAGCGACGCTCACAACAACGAGCGGAGCGCCGGGTGGCTAAAGCACAGCAGGTTGGCACAGTAGGGGGCACAGGTGGTGCATCAGCCAGTCATCTCAGTCAGTCGACCCGTGGCACCTGGGTCTGCCCCGTGACCTCCTGCCAGCGGGCGTTCGACACTTCACGTGGCCTCAGGGTGCACATGGCCTGGCACAAGCGTCGTGGTGACGTCACCGCCACTTAGTGGCGAATGGCGGTTGTTGTTGTTGTTTCTATGTGTGTGTCTGTGTGTGTACACGGGGAGGAGCGGTGGTGCAGCGGTTAGCGCTACGCTGCGCTACGAACCCGGCGACCCGAGTTCGATTCCCGCTCACGGCCACCAACTCCATCAGTGACGATTATCTGAACCGGTCCCGGGCCTCCCCTAGGTCGACTCAGTCTCAAACGAGTACCTGGTGTGGCGGTGTGTAGTAAACATCGCTAGCACTGGGGAGACAAAGGCGGCCGGGCGTGGTTGCTGGCCACCCACCCCCTCGTGTGCCACAGTACCGGTAGCCTTCACAGGTGCTGCTCGCTAACAGCACTTGCCCCTACAGCCTGTCAGAGGCTACACGGGGGACCTTTGTACTTGTCTTTGTTTCCATGTTGGACTTCTCTCGCACGGCCGGATGCGTAGCTGCCGGCGGTGGTGATGGTGACAAGTTATCAAGACGGTCATGATCGTGACGATTGTGAAGACACGGTCATCATGATGACGGCGTTGGCGATGGGTGGCGATGGGTGGCGATGGGTGGCGATGGGTGGCGATGGATGGCGATGGGTGGCGATGGGTGGCGATGGGTGTCGATGGGTGGCGATGGGTGGCGATGGGTGGCGATGGGTGGCGATGGGTGGCGATGGGTGGCGATGGGTGGCGATGGGTGGCGATGGGTGGCGATGGGTGGCGATGGGTGGCGATGGGTGACGATGGGTGGCGATGGGTGGCGATGGGTGTCGATGGGTGGCGATGGGTGGCAATGGGTGGCGATGGGTGGCGATGGGTGGCGATGGGTGGCGATGGGTGGCGATGGGTGGCGATGGGTGGCGATGGGTGGCGATGGGTGTCGATGGGTGGCGATGGGTGGCGATGGGTGGCGATGGATCTGCCGCTCACCTCGTCGAAGTAGGAGTTGATGTCCGGAGCGGCCTGATGCGCCTTACGGCTCAGCTGCTTTTTTGCTTTGTTCACGTCCCTCTCCACTCGCTTCCAGTCCACGGTGACGTAGCCGGTGTGGTTCGCTATCTGCACACGGGGAGACACGGAGAGACACACGGGGACACGCCCGGGTACGTGCCCGAGTGTGTACGTGCCCGGGTGTACATGTAGGCGAGTGTGTGTACGTGAGAGTGTGTGTGTGTGTATGGGAAGCGGTGGTGTAGCGGTTAGCGCTACGCTGCGCTATGAACCTGGAGACCCAGGTTTGACACCCGCTCATGGCCAACGCCACCGGTGACGGTTATCTGAACCGGTCCCGGGCCTCCCATAGGTCGACTCAGCCTCAAATTAGTACCTGGTGCGATGTGCAGCGAACACCGTCACTGGGGAGACAAAGGCGGCCGGGCGTGGTGTTGGCCACTTACCCCCTCGTGTGCCGTGTTGGCCTTCATAGGTGCTCGCTAACAGCACTTGCCCCTACAGTCTGTTAAGGCTAAATGGGGAATCTTTGTCTTTGTATGGGAAGAAGAATCAGCCCCTGTGAGCGACTGGCTGAGGTGCCATCTGTTGAGGAAGTACTGAAGGCGATCCAGAGTCTGAGACCAGGAAAGGCAGCGGGCAGAGATGATCTCCCAAGCGAAATGCTGAGGGAGGGTGGCGTTTGTGCACAGACTGCCCTACATGACATCATAACAACAGTCTGGACCACTGGACAGGTTCCGCAGGATTGGAAGGATGCCCTCGTGGTCCCCCTCTTTAAGAAGGGGGACCGCACAAACTACAGGGGCATCTCACTCCTCAGTGTGCCGGGAAAGGTCCTGGCAAGGATTATTCAACATCGCCTTGCTAGGCACGCTGCTACAGCAGAGGTGTAGGGAATTCCAACAAGACCTACAATCTCTGCTTTATTGACCTGGTCAAGGCCTATGATACCATCAGTAGGCCTGGGCTCTGGGTTGTTCTTTGTGCTTTCGGAGTCCCTGACCCTCTGCTCACGATCATTAAGGACCTTCATGATGGCGAGCGGGCCCGGGTAAAACTACGTGGCCGGGAGTCAGAGCCATTCCCTGTACACCTTGGGGTGCGACAGGGATGTCCTCTGGCTCCCACATTATTTAACATCTATTTTGACCACGTAGTTCGTGAAGCCTTCAATAGCTGTACCGGGGGAATTTCCATTTGGTACAGATATAATGGGAGGCTGATCGATGCCCGGGTGCAGTCAAGGGATGGCTCCCTATTGCTCAACCACGTTATGTATGCCGATGATTTGGTAATAGCTGCTCATTCAGAGGAGGAGTTGGAGACGCTGCTGCTGAAACTGGAGCGTGCCACTAAGAGGTGGGGCCTTACCATCAGCTCCACCAAAACTAAGCACCTGCCTGGGTATTTAGTACCATCGGACACTCCACCCCCACAACTCCCAATCGGTGATGGGGCAGTTGTGGAGAGAGTGGAGAGTTTCCCATACCTGGGCAGTGTGCTTATGACCGGCTCCAGTTTAACAGCAGAGGTCTCACTCCGAATCAGTCGAGCGGCAATATCTTTTCATCGGTTGCGTAACGCTGTGTGGAAGCTACCTGGTCTGTCGCTCCGCACTAAGCTTCAGGCCTTCTCGGCCACGGTCATTCCCTCCCTTCTCTACGCTTGCGAAACGTGGACCCCCCTAATAGAACATCTTCGCCGGTTAGAAACATTTAGGCTGGCCTGCCTACGATCCATCCTGGGTTTAACCAGACTGGATTGTGTGAGGAGCTCACAAATCCTTGAAAGATCTGGGCAGGGTCCCATCGGTGAGCTCCTCCGGCAGGCAAGGCTGCGATGGCTGGGTCATGTAGCCCGCATGCCCAGCCACTGCATGCCGAAACAGCTTTTGTTCGGCCGGATTGAGGGGGCTAATCGGGCGCGGCACGGGCTAGAGAAGAGATGGAGTGATGTGGTACAGGAGGACGTGGAGCTGAGTGGACTTGCCGATGACTGGTACCAGCGGTGTCAAGATCGGCCTCTGTGGAGGAGGCTCGTGAAGGACGCTACTGGGCAGTTGGAGGCAGTCGCCCTCCAACAACAACGGAGGGCGGAGGAGCGACGCTCAGAACAACGAGCGGAGCGCCGGGTGGCTAAAGCACAGCAGGTTGGCACAGTAGGGGGCACAGGTGGTGCATCAGCCAGTCATCTCAATCAGTCGACCCGTGGCACCTGGGTCTGCCCCGTGACCTCCTGCCAGCGGGCGTTCGACACTTCACGTGGCCTCAGGGTGCACATAGCCTGGCACAAGCGTCGTGGTGACGTTCCGCCACTTAGTGGCGAATGGCGGTTGTTGTGTGTGTATAAAGGGGTGTGTGTGTGTAGGTAGGGGTGTGTGTGTGTGTATGTAGGGGTGTGTGTGTATGTAGGGGTGTGTGTGTATGTAGGGGTGTGTGTGTGTGTGTATGTAGGGGTGTGTGTGTATGTAGGGGTGTGTGTGTGTGTGTGTATGTAGGGGTGTGTGTGTGTATGTAGGGGTGTGTGTGTATGTAGGGGTGTGTGTGTGTATGTAGGGGTGTGTGTGTATGTAGGGGTGTGTGTGTGTATGTAGGGGTGTGTGTGTGTATGTAGGGGTGTGTGTGTATGTAGGGGTGTGTGTGTGTGTATGTAGGGGTGTGTGTGTGTGTATGTAGGGGTGTGTGTGTGTGTGTATGTAGGGGTGTGTGTGTATGTAGGGGTGTGTGTGTATGTAGGGGTGTGTGTGTGTATGTAGGGGTGTGTGTGTGTATGTAGGGGTGTGTGTGTGTGTATGTAGGGGTGTGTGTGTGTGTATGTAGGGGTGTGTGTGTATGTAGGGGTGTGTGTGTGTGTGTCTGGACCTGTAGAAGCAGGAAGCCTCCGCCTACTGCAGTGGCTGCCAGTTTCCCCACTTTCTGGAACACGAAGCCTGCACACCTGCACACACAGACAAAGGTCCCCCGTGTAGCCTCTAGCATGCTTAGGGGCAAGTGCTGTGAGTAGCGAGCAGCACCTACAGACACACAGACAAAGGTCCCCCGTGTAGCCTCTAGCAGGCTGTAGGGGCAAGTGCTGTTAGCGAGCAGCACCTGTAGACACACAGACAAAGGTCCCCCGTGTGGCCTCTAACAGGCTGTAGGGGCAAGTGCTGTTAGCGAGCAGCACCTATAGACACACAGACAAAGATCCCCCGTGTAGCCTCTAACAGACTGTAGGGGCAAGTGCTGTTAGCGAGCAGCACCTATGAAGGCTACCGGCACTGTGGCACACGAGGGGGTGGGTGGCCAGCACCACTCCCGGCCGCCTTTGTCTCCCCAGTGGCGATGTTTACTACACACCGCACCAGGTATACTCATTTGGGGCCGAGTCGACCTAGGGGAGGCCCAGGACCGGTTCAGATAATCGTCACTGGCGGTGTTGGTGGCCGTGAGCGGGAATCGAACTCAGGTCGCCGGGTTCATAGCGCAGCGTAGCGCTAACCGCTGCACCACCGCTCCCCACACACACACAGACACACACACACATACACCACACACGTGTGTGTGGTGTATGTGTGTTGAACTTCTTTCACACCGTATGTAGCCAACCGTGCTATGTGTGTGTATGTTGAACGTGGTTGGTGTGGTTGACGTGGTTAGTGGTGGTGTGGTCAGCGTAGTTACTGGTGGTGTGGTTGCTGTGGTTAGTGGTGGTGTAGTTGGCGTGGTTAGTGGTGGTGGTGGTGTGGTCGGCGTGGCTACTGGTGGTGTGGTTAGCATGGTTACTGGTGGTGGGGGTGTGGTTGGGGTGGTTACTGGTGGTGGTGTGGTTCGCGTGGTTACTGGTGGTGGTTGTCGTGGTTACTGGTGGTGGTTGTCGTGGTTACTGGTGGTGTGGTTGTCATGGTTACTGGTGGTGGTGTGGTTGCTGTGGTTAGTGGTGGTGTAGTTGGCGTGGTTAGTGGTGGTGTGGGCGGCGTGGCTACTGGTGGTGTGGTTGGCATGATTACTGGTGGTGGGGGTGTGGTTGGCGTGGTTACTGGTAGTGGTGTGGTTCGCGTGGTTACTGGTGGTGGTGTGGTTGCCGTGGTTACTGGTGGTGTGGTTGCCATGGTCACTGGTGGTGTGGTTGTCGTGGTTACTGGTAGTGGTGTGGTTGCCGTGGTTACTGGTGGTGGTGTGCCCACCCACCAGCCCCCCGCACCCCCGACCGCTATCTGCGTGGCCACGGAGTACTTGTGGGCGATGGGGCCGGCCTCGTGGCCAAACACTCGCTGCAGCCAGCCACGACGGCGCGCGTAGCCGGCCAGGTCGAGCACCTCCAAGTCCTCTCCAGCGTCATCGCGCTCTGCAGAGACGCACGGCGTGAGACACACAGGGAGAGAGACACAGGGAGAGAGACACAGGGAGGGAGAGAGACACAGGGAGGGAGAGAGACACAGGGAGGGAGACAGGGAGGGAGACACGCAGAGAGAGACACAGGGAGAGAGACACAGGGAGGGAGACACACAGGGAGGGAGACACGCAGAGAGAGACACAGGGAGAGAGACACAGGGAGTGAGACACGCAGGGAGGGAGACACGCAGAGAGAGACACACAGAGAGAGACACAGGGAGAGAGACACAGGGAGAGAGACACAGGGAGTGAGACACACAGGGAGGGAGACACGCAGAGAGAGACACACAGAGAGAGACACAGGGAGAGAGACACAGGGAGGGAGACACAGGGAGAGAGACACACAGAGAGGGAGACACGCAGAGAGAGACACAGGGAGAGAGACACACAGGGAGGGAGACACAGGGAGGGAGACACGCAGAGAGAGACACAGGGAGAGAGACACAGGGAGGGAGACACAGGGAGAGAGACACAGGGAGAGAGACACAGGGAGGGAGAGAGACACAGGGAGGGAGACAGGGAGAGAGACATAGGGAGAGACACGGAGTGAGACACACAGGGAGGGAGACACGCAGAGAGAGACACAGGGAGAGAGACACAGGGAGGGAGAGAGAGACACAGGGAGGGAGAGAGAGACACAGGGAGGGAGACACGCAGAGAGTCAGAGACACGGAAGGAGAGACAGGGAAGGAGAGACACGGAGGGAGAGACACGGAGGGAGAGACACGGAGGGAGAGACATGGAGGGAGACACAGGGAGAGAGAGACACAGGGAGAGAGACACAGGGAGAGACACAGGGAGAGAGACACAGGGAGAGAGACACAGGGAGAGACACAGGGAGAGAGACACAGGGAGAGACACAGGGAGAGACACAGGGAGAGACACAGGGAGAGAGACACAGGGAGGGAGACACAGAGAGACACACGGAGGGAGAGGCACAGGGAGAGAGACACAGAGAGAGAGACACGGAGGGAGAGACACAGGGAGAGACACAGGGAGAGACACAGGGAGAGAGACACAGGGAGGGAGACACAGGGAGAGAGACACAGAGAGAGAGAGACACGGAGGGAGAGACACAGGGAGAGACACAGGGAGAGAGACACAGAGACAGGGAGAGAGACACACAGGGAGAGAGACACAGGGAGAGAGACACAGAGAGAGAGACACAGAGAGAGAGACACGGAGTGAGAGACACGGAGAGAGAGAGACACAGAGAGAGAGACACAGAGAGAGAGACACAGAGAGAGACACAGAGAGAGACACAGAGAGAGATACACAGAGAGAGAGACACACAGGGAGAGAGACACAGGGAGAGAGACACAGAGAGAGAGACACAGAGAGAGAGACACGGAGTGAGAGACACGGAGAGAGAGAGACACAGAGAGAGAGACACAGAGAGAGAGACACAGAGAGACACAGAGAGAGACACAGAGAGAGACACAGAGAGAGATACACAGAGAGAGAGACACACAGGGAGAGAGACACAGGGAGAGAGAGACACAGAGAGAGACACAGAGAGAGAGACACACAGAGATAGAGACACAGAGAGAGAGACACAGAGAGAGAGACACAGAGAGTGAGAGACACAGGGAGAGAGAGACACAGAGAGACACAAAGAGAGACACAGAGTGAGAGACACATAGAGAGAGACACAGAGAGAGACACACAGAGAGAGAGACACAGAGAGAGATACAGAGAGAGAGACACAGAGAGAGACAACGAGAGAGAGACACGGAGAGAGAGACACAGAGAGAGAGACAGAGAGAGAGACACGGAGAGACACAGAGAGAGAGACACAGAGGGAGAGACACAGAGAGAGACACAGAGAGAGACAACGAGAGAGAGACAACTCCACACGACCACGTGAACATCGACATTCAACCTCCAAATACACAGCAGCAGTAGCAGCAGGCGTCAGGGGTCGTGATCAAACCCAGGACCTCCTGTGTACCAGGCGAGGTCATCAACATCTCATAGCCACCGTGTCGGTGGCCAAGTTTCACTTTCCCGGGGACTTGGAGACGCATCGCCCGGCCACCAAAGACAAAGATCCCCCGTGTAGCCTTCAACAGGCAGTTGGGGCAAGTGCTGCTGGCGAGTGCACAGCGCGCTAACCGCTGCACCACCGCTCCCACCACACTCACTCACGCTTGGGTTTCACGTTACACAGTGCGCTAACCGCTGCACCACCGCTCCCACTCACTCACGCCTGTGTTTCACGTTACACAGCGCGCTAACCGCTGCACCACCGCTCCCACCACACTCACTCACCCCTGGGTTTCACATTACACAGTGCGCTAACCGCTGCAGCACCGCTCCCACCACACTCACTCATGCTTGGGTTTCACGTTACACAGCGCGCTAACCGCTGCACCACCGCTCCCACCACACTCACTCACTCACCCCTGGGTTTCACGTTACACAGCGCGCTAACCGCTGCACCACCACTCTCACTCACTCACTCACGCCTGGGTTTCACGTTACACAGTGCGCTAACCGCTGCACCACCGCTCCCACCACACTCCTGGGTTTCACGTTACACAGCGCGCTAACCGCTGCACCACCGCTCCCACCACACTCACTCACTCACGCCTGGGTTTCACGTTACACAGCGCGCTAACCGCTGCACCACCGCTCCCACCACACTCACTCACTCCTGGGTCCCACGTGACGGTGCCTCGTGACTGCCACTGATGCACGGTGAGTAAACAACGCCGGCTTATTATAGAGCGTTAGCGTCCGTGTCCTGATTGGCTAGCGGGTTAGGGGTAGAGTTAGTACGAGTGTCTGATTGGCTAGTGGGTTAGGGGTAGAGTTAGTACCATTGTCTGATTGGCTAGTGGGTTAGGGGTAGAGTTAGTACGAGTGTCTGATTGGCTAGTGGGTTAGGGGTAGAGTTAGTACGAGTGTCTGATTGGCTAGAGGGTTAGAGGTAGAGTTAGTACGAGTGTGTGATTGGCTAGTGGGTTAGGGGTAGAGTTAGTACGAGTGTCTGATAGGCTAGTGGGTTAGGGGGAGAGTTAGTACCAGTGTCTGATTGGCTCGTGGGTTAGGGGTAGCGTTAATACGAGTGTCTGATTGGCTAGAGGGTTAGGGGTAGAGTTAGTACGAGTGTCTGATTGGCTAGAGGGTTAGGGGTAGAGTTAGTACGAGTGTCTGATTGGTTAGTGGGTTAGGGGTAGAGTTAGTACGAGTGTCTGATTGGCTAGCGGGTTAGGGGTAGAGTTAGTACGAGTGTCTGGTTGGCTAACGGGTTAGGGGTAAAGTTAGTACGAGTGTCTGATTGGCTAGAGGGTTAGGGGTAGAGTTAGTACGAGTGTCTGATTGGCTAGTAGGTTAGGGGTAGAGTTAGTACGAGTGTCTGATTGGCTAGCGGGTTAGGGGTAGAGTTAGTACGAGTGTCTGATTGGCTAGAAGGTTAGGGGTAGAGTTAGTACCATTGTCTGATTGGCTAGTAGGTTAGGGGTAGAGTTAGTACAAGTGTCTCATTGGCTAGTTGGTTAGGGGTAGAGTTAGTACGAGTGTCTGATTGGCTAGTGGGTTAGGGGTAGAGTTAGTACGAGTGTCTGGTTGGCTAGTGGGTTAGGGGTAGAGTTAGTACGAGTGTGTGATTGGCTAGTGGGTTAGGGGTAGAGTTAGTACGAGTGTCTGATTGGCTAGTGGGTTAGGGGCAGAGTTAGTACGAGTGTGTGATTGGCTAGTGGGTTAGGGGTAGAGTTAGTACGAGTGTCTGATAGGCTAGTGGGTTAGGGGTAGAGTTAGTACGAGTGTCTGATTGGCTAGTGGGTTAGGGGTAGAGTTAGTACGAGTGTCTGATTGGCTAGTGGGTTAGGGGTAGAGTTAGTACGAGTGTCTGGTTGGCTAGTGGGTTAGGGGTAGAGTTAGTACCAGTGTCTGATTGGCTAGTGGGTTAGGGGTAGAGTTAGTACGAGTGTCTGATTGGCTATTGGGTTAGGGGTAGAGTTAGTACGAGTGTCTGATTGGCTAATAGGTTAGGGGTAGAGTTAGTACGAGTGTCTCATTGGCTAGTTGGTTAGGGGTAGAGTTAGTACGAGTGTCTGATTGGCTAGTGGGTTAGGGGTAGAGTTAGTACCAGTGTCTGATTGGCTAGCGGGTTAGGGGTAGAGTTAGTACGAGTGTCTGATTGGCTAGAGGGTTAGGGGTAGAGTTAGTACTAGTGTCTGATTAGCTAGTGGGTTAGGGGTAGAGTTAGTACCAGTGTCTGATTGGCTAGCGGGTTAGGGGTAGAGTTAGTACGAGTGTCTGATTGGCTAGTGGGTTAGGGGTAGAGTTAGTACTAGTGTCTGATTAGCTAGTGGGTTAGGGGTAGAGTTAGTACGAGTGTCTGATTGGCTAGTGGGTTAGGGGTAGAATTAGTACCAGTGTCTGATTGGCTAGCGGGTTAGGGGTAGAGTTAGTACGAGTGTCTGTTTGGCTAGAGGGTTAGGGGTAGAGTTAGTACTAGTGTCTGATTAGCTAGTGGGTTAGGGGTAGAGTTAGTACCAGTGTCTGATTGGCTAGCGGGTTAGGGGTAGAGTTAGTACGAGTGTGTGATTGGCTAGTGGGTTAGGGGTAGAGTTAGTACGAGTGTCTGATTGGCTAGTGGGTTAGGGGTAGATCTCTCTCGGTCGATGGGTCTCTATGAGTATGGGTCTCTGTCAAGGCTGTAATTATAATATATATTGGGGGGGACACATCCCCCCATATTCAAATATGTTCAAAATGCCCCCCCCAATATATTGCTATAAAAATATAAAAAATAAATTTGCTATGCTATGTAAATAAAAACAACAATTTGCTAAACCTTGGCCACAATATCTGGGCTTGCCTTCATATAAATCAACGCGTAGATTTCTGTTCATATGATTGTGGTTATGGTTGAACTTTATAAATCCCTAATCTCTGCCATTACATACAATGAAAAGAGAAATGGTAATAAGTAAAAACAGAACAATGTAATAAAATAACACTATCAGACATTATTGTAAAAAAATACAATAAAGAGTCCATCCGATATGTTAGGGAATTATTTTTTAATACTTTAGGCAGAAAATGGCAGGAAATTTGTTTTCAAATTTACATTTTTTTCTGGGGGGGGGGGAGGGGGGGCTAGACCCCCTGGAAGATTTGCCCCCCCCCCCCCAATATTGACTCCATGGCTACGTCCTTTGTCTCTGTGGGTCTATGGGTCTCTATGAGTCTATGGGTCTCTATGAGTCTATGGGTCTCTGTGGGTCTATGGGTCTCTATGAGTCTCTATGGGTCTCTATGGGTCTATGGGTCCCTATGAGTCTCTATGGGTCTCTATGGGTTTATGGGTTTCTATGAGTGTCTATGAGTGTCTATGGGTCTCTATGGGTCTCTATGGGTCTCTATGGGTCTCTATTAGTCTCTATGAGTCTCTATGGGTCTCTATGAGTCTCTATGGGTCTCTATGAGTCTCTATGGGTCTCTATGAGTCTCTATGGGTCTCTATGAGTCTCTATGGGTCTCTATGAGTCTCTATGGGTCTCTATGGGTCTATGGGTGTCTATGCGTCTCTATGGGTCTCTATGATTCTCTATGGGTCTCTATGGGTCTATGAGTCTCTATGGGTCTCTATGGGTCTCTATGGGTTTATGGGTTTCTATGAGTGTCTATGAGTGTCCATGGGTCTCTATGGGTCTCTATGAGTCCCTATGGGTCTCTATGAGTCTATGGGTCTCTATGAGTCTATGGGTCTCTGTGGGTCTATGGGTCTCTATGAGTCTCCATGGGTCTCTATGGGTCTATGGGTCCCTATGAGTCTCTATGGATCTCTATGGGTTTATGGGTTTCTATGAGTGTCTATGAGTGTCTATGGGTCTCTATGGGTCTCTATGAGTCTCTATGGGTCTCTATGAGTCTCTATGGGTCTCTATGAGTCTCTATGGGTCTCTATGAGTCTCTATGGGTCTCTATGAGTCTCTATGGGTCTATATGGGTCTATGGGTGTCTATGCGTCTCTATGGGTCTCTATGATTCTCTATGGGTCTCTATGGGTCTATGAGTCTCTATGGGTCTCTATGGGTTTATGGGTTTCTATGAGTGTCTATGAGTGTCCATGGGTCTCTATGGGTCTCTATGAGTCTCTATGGGTCTCTATGAGTCTCTATGGGTCTCTATGGGTCTATGGGTGTCTATGCGTCTCTATGGGTCTCTATGAGTCTCTATGGGTCTCTATGGGTCTATGAGACTCTATGGGTCTCTATGAGTCTCTATGGGTCTCTATGGGTCTCTATGAGTCTCTATGGGTCTCTATGAGTCTCTATGAGTCTCTATGGGTCTCTATGAGTCTCTATGGGTCTCTATGGGTCTCTATTAGTCTCTATGAGTCTCTATGGGTCTCTATGAGTCTCTATGGGTCTCTATGGGTGTCTACGAGTCTCTATGGGTCTCTATGGGTCTATGGGTCTCTATGAGTCTCTATGGGTCTATATGAGTGTCTATGGGTCTCTATGAGTCTCTATGGGTCTCTATGAGTCTCTATGAGTCTCTATGGGTCTCTATTAGTCTCTGAGTCTCTATGGGTCTCTATGAGTCTCTATGGGTCTCTATGGGTCTCTATTAATCTCTATGAGTCTCTATGAGTCTCTATGGGTCTCTATGAGTCTATAGAAACACGGGTATTAGGTTGCTATAAATGTCCACTTGCTTGAGCTGTCAATTGTTGACGGACGGGGTGTAGCTTCTGAAAGAAGACCTTCTACCTGGCAGCTCAGTGGGGTCCTAACTGGGAACAATGTTTTTTCTCCATAGCTGTAGTTTGGTGGATTTTCCACCAATATCGATTGACAACGCAACGTAGTTTATTGGGTGTAGCGGTGAACAATAGCCACATCAGACGTGAGGACAACATCAAATCGGCATAATCAATGGGTTCACTGTCTGTACTGTCTGTAGCTGTACTGTATGTACTGTCTGTAGTGATGTAGCTGTACTGTCGGTACTGTCTGTACTGTCTATACTGCTGTAGCTGTACTGTCTGTAGTGTCTGTACTGCTGTAGCTGTACTGTCTGTACTGCTGTAGTGATGTAGCTGTACTGTCTGTACTGTCTGTAGCTGTACTGCTGTAGCTGTACTGTCTGTACTGCTGTAGCTGTACTGCTGTAGCTGTACTGTCTGTACTGCTGTAGCTGTACTGTCTGTACTGTCTGTAGTGATGTAGCTGTACTGTCTGTACTGTCTATACTGCTGTAGCTGTACTGTCTGTACTGCTGTAGCTGTACTGCTGTAGCTGTACTGCTGTAGCTGTACTGCTGTAGCTGTACTGCTGTAGCTGTACTGCTGTAGCTGTACTGCTGTAGCTGTACTGCTGTAGCTGTACTGCTGTAGCTGTACTGCTGTAGCTGTACTGCTGTAGCTGTACTGTCTGTACTGTCTGTAGCTGTACTGCTGTTCCACTGCACTGAGCCACTAATTGCGAGCCCCGACCCCAGGGCGGTTGAACGCTGCCCGGCCCAGGCCGCCTCCAGGCGCTCCAAACCCGGCAGAGGCAACTAGCCTAGTCCGGTCCCAAGGCCCGGTTCCTCAAATTTAGTTTTGTTTTTGTGTGAACGCATCGCGATGTTTGCCGTCGTATAAACGTTATTCTTTCTGCTCGCTACACGAGGCCCCGCTACTGACGAGACGGTGACGTGCTGGGGTGGGTGGGGAGGGCGCGCAACACGGTGAGCAGAAGGTGAGCGGCGTTGGCGGTGGTGAGCGATGGGTAGCCACTCACCCCGTTTACGCTCCGCCATGGCGCTTGTGTCTCTCACGTCCTTGCACCCCCCCCCCCACGCCACACGGACAGAATGGACGAGTCCAAGTCTCACCTCAGGAACCCCCCATTCCACACGGCCACAATGGACGAGTCCAAATTGCACCACAAGATCCCCCCATTCCGCACGGCCACAATAGACGAGTCCAAATCGCACCACAGGACACCCCCCCCACGCCACACGGCCAGAATGGACGAGTCCAAGGCTCACCACAGGACCCCCCCATTCCGCACGGCCCCAATGGACGAGTCCAAATCGCACCACAGGACACCCCCCCCACGCCACACGGCCAGAATGGACGAGTCCAAATCTCACCACAGGATCCCCCTATTCCACACGGCCACAATGGATGAGTCCAAATCTCACCACAGTACCCCCCCCCACACCACACGGCCAGAATGGACGAGTCCAAATCTCACCACAGGATCCCCCTATTCCACACGGCCACAATGGATGAGTCCAAATCTCACCACAGTACCCCCCCCACACCACACGGCCAGAATGGATGAGTCCAAATCTCACCACAGGACACTCCCACCCCCAAGCATCACGGTCACAATGGACGAGTCCAAATCGCACCACAGGACCCCCCCCACGCCACACGGTCACAATGAACGAGTCAAAGTCTTACCACAGGACACCCCCCTCACGCCACACGGCCAGAATGGACGAGTCTAAATTTCACCAAAGGACCCCCCCCCCCCCACGCCACACGGCCATAATGGACGAATCCAAATTTCACAACAAGACCCCCCCCCCACGCCACACGCCAGAATGGACGAGTCTAGATCTCACCACACAACACCCCCCTTCCACCCCTGAAGCGTCACGGCCACAATGGACGAGTCCAAGTCTCACCACAGGAAACCCCCTCCTCCCCCACAAGCGTCACGGCCACAATGGACGAGTCCAGATCTCACCGTGGTTGACCTCACTTCCACGGCCACAATGAACGGGTCCAAATCTAACATCGATTAACCCCCATCTCACTGCGAGAATGGAGGAATCCAAATCTCACTACAGACATCCCCCAAGCGTCACGGCCACAATGGACGAGTCCAGAGTTCACGGTGGTCGACCTCACCCCCACGGCCAGAATGGAACGAGTCCGAATCTCACCACAGGACACCCCCCCCCCCTAGCGTCACGGCCACAATGGACGAGTCCGAATCTCACCCCAGGACACCCCCCCCCCCCCCAGCGTCACGGCCACAATGGACGAGTCCGAATCTCACCCCAGGACACCCCCCCCCCCCTAGCGTCACGGCCACAATGGACGAGTCCGAATCTCACCCCAGGACACCCCCCCCCCTAGCGTCACGGCCACAATGAACGAGTCCGAATCTCACCACAGGACACCCCCCCCCCCCCAGCGTCACGGCCACAATGGACGAGTCCGAATCTCACCGGAGACGATCTCACCCGCACGGCCAGAATGGACGAGCCCAAATCGCAGGACGATTATCCCTCATCTCACTGCGAGAATGGACGAGTCCAAATTTCACTATGGACACCCCCAAGCGTCACTGCCACAATGGACGAGTCCAGAGCTCACCGTGGTCGACCTCACACCCCTCCGGCCACAATGGACGAGTCCAAATCTCAACAGGATGATCCTGCCGTGTGACTGCGACAATACACGCGCCCAAATCTCAGAATCAGAATCTTTATTTTATACTGGAACTAGCTTTACTACCCGGCTTCGCCCGGAACTCTATTTTTATACTTTTTGCATTGTGTACAGTCTGGAAGCTACCCACATGCCAAATTTCAAGTTTGTTGCATGTTGGAAAGTACGCTAAACATTTCGAACTGACACACACATTCACAAATTTCCCTTTTATATTTATAGATAATCCAATGAGCTATGAAGCTCTTTTTCACGGGACATGTCCAAATGTTCAGTGCGGGTAAACCTCCACGCCACGGCCGGAATGGACGAGTCCAGATTTTTTAAATCGCGGTTATCGTCCACCCCCCCCCACCCCCATGGCCGGAATGGACGAGTCCAGATTTTTTTAATCGTGGTTGTCTCCCCCCCCCACCCCCCTGGCCGGAATGGACGAGTCCCAATTTTTAAATCGCGGTTATCGTCCACCCCCCATCCCCATGGCCGGAATGGACGAGTCCAGATTTTTTTTTATCGCGGTTATCGTCCCCCCCCCATCCCCATGGCCGGAATGGACGAGTCCAGATTTTTTAAATCGCGGTTATCGTCCACCCCCCCCCACCCCCCTGGCCGGAATGGACGAGTCCCAATTTTTAAATCGCGGTTATCGTCCACCCCCCATCCCCATGGCCGGAATGGACGAGTCCAGATTTTTTTTTATCGCGGTTATCGTCCCCCCCCCATCCCCATGGCCGGAATGGACGAGTCCAGATCTCACTGCGGTCCACCCCGACTCTATAAGACGCAACTATTTTATGAGATTTTTACTTATTGGACTTTTTTTTTTACTCCATAAAGTCATGCTCTTGTTATAAGACGCACTTTCCCAGTATGTTACCGGAATAATAAGACGCACTTTTGTTAATCGCTTCACTTTTTAATGCGTTTTTGTTGTGGTGAGCCATTGCGATTCTCGCTCAAACAAGACTGCATTCTGATAATTTTAGGAGACCTGGTTAAACCAAAAGACGCGCAAAAATAATCTTGAAAGCTAAACTTACGTTCATGCATTTCGTGAATAACTGCATTGTTGGTACGTGCAAAGACAACGGCTGCTGTCTGTTCACAACAACTTCTTCTGTCTGCGCGCGACTTCTGTCTGCGCGCGACGACTTCTGTCTGCGCGCGACGACTTCTGTCTGCGCGCGACGACTTCTGTCTGCGCGCGACGACTTCTGTCTGCGCGCGACGACTTCTGTCTGCGCGCGACGACTTCTGTCTGCGCCTCAATTGATACACCCTCCCTTCAAGGGCGGTGACGTCAACCAAGGGTGACGTAGGTCAACAATGTCACGTGCACACATCTGGTGGTTTTCTATTGGCTGGGAGGGAAAAGGGGCGGGGCTGTGAGAGAGGGAGAGTGGGGGGGGTAGGAGAAGGGGAGTGGGCTGGAGGTGCTGGGAGGGAGAGGGGGGGGGGCTAGGAGAGTGGGGGGAGGTGCTGGCAGTGAAAGGGGTGGGGTGAGGGGGGAGGTGCTGGGAGGAAGGAGGGGCTAGTAAACATGAGGGGGCGGGGCTTAGTAAGAGGGGAGGGGCTGGGTGGGGTCAATGGGGGAGGGACGTCGGGGTCATGGTACCGGAACCGCGGGGAGAGGAAAAGTGGTCACCTTAAAAATGTTTAAACATTTTTTTTTAAATCACACAAAAAAACAAAATCACGATAACGACGACGATGATAACAAGCGATAGCAAACCATTACGTTGGTTTTTGTCGTTGTTATTTATTAAATAACGCGACATTTACCTCACGTGTGAACTTGAGCACCACTTTAGCTTATTAACACCGCGACCTTGGTTGGTTTTTGGCGCCAATTTTTGTTAATTTACTTAGATCTCCGCAGTTTGTGAGGGGGAACATTTCTTAACAATTCTTGGCCAAAACGAAAAACAACTTTTAAAAAAATCGCGCCTATGAAGCTGGGTTTGTAATCGCCAGCAGAAACGTCGGACTAGAATTGTAAATGTTGTGGTGGTGGGAGTTGGGGGGTTATTCATAATCTATACTGCAGCAGGAATCCGATGAGCTATAAAGCTCTTTACCACAGATGTACAGTTCGGGGCACGGTGGTCAGAACGTTACAACAAACAATACAATCGGATTGTTGGTTCTATTCGTTAAAGTCACCACGTAGAAGGGAAACAATAAAATCATTTAAAAAATTATAAAACAATAAAATTCTCACGACGTTTCGATTGCAACACGAGCAATCATCATCAGGTGTGGAAACCACAGCGAGAAAATTTGAAGAAAGTGGGGGGAAAAAAGAGAAATGAATTCCCTAGCAGTAACGAAAGCTTTAAACGGAAAAATAAAATCGGAGTGAAAACTATGGGAAAGGCAAAACAAACATCTACAAATATAAAACAATATTGATTTAAATCTTACCACGTGAGGCCCACGTGGTAAGATTTGGTACTTGGCTTTTTTCACTCCAGCACTGTCCTCCAGACAGTCTCGTCCCTTCACCTGATGAAGGCCGCTTGTGTTGTGGCCGAAACGTGATTTTTGTTGTTTTATTTTTTACCTACTACGTGACTTTACCCAATAGAACCAAAGAGTATGGATCCTAGCAGTCACGAAAGCTTTAAATCTAGAACTGGCAAAGGAGGTCTAATGATGTAGATGCTCACCCCGAGCCCTCATTACTTTGCTAGTGGCATTGTCTCTGAGCTGTGTGATGCCTTCTGGCGTCATCTGGACGAGCACCAATTGGGTCGAGGCTCAACAGAAAGCCGTCCCTTGGTGTGGACCAATCAGTTTCAAGGACAATGCCACATATATTATCGTAGTTTTTCCTTTGTTTGCATTTTGACCGCAGGTATTGTGGTAAATGCAGTGGCATGAATCCTCGTAAAACAAAAGGTTTCAGTTTTGTTGGCAGAAAAAAAGGGGAAAAGCCCTACTATTATCCCACTGAAGTTGTTTTACAGAAGGCCCCCCGGCTATCAGGAATAATAAGCTCGTCAAGGCGACCATCCACGTGGACAATTATTTGAGCGTAAGCTCTCACGTGCCACCCTCGCCGGACGAATGAATCGATCGATCGGTGAGCCGATCGATCGATTCACGCCCAAGGGGACCGTTCATAAATGACGTCACGCGATTTCGGGACGATTTTTGATCCCCCCCCCCACATCCCCCTTCGTCACACGGCGTCACAAAAAGTCAGACACACCCCCCCCTCAAATATGACGTCACAAAGCTCTACCCCCCCCCCCCCCAAAAAAAAACATTAAATACGCACTACAATGACAATAGTTTAAAGCGATTTGAAGCACGATTTATTTTAAAAATGGAAATACGGTTTTGGGGGGGTAAAGTTTTGTGACGCCGTGTGACGAGGGGGGTGGGTAGAGTTTTGTGACGTCGTGTGACGGGGGGTGGGTAGAGTTTTGTGACGCCGTGTGACGAGGGGGGAGGGGGTAGAGTTTTGTGACGTCGTGTGACGGGGGGGGGTAGAGTTTTGTGACGCCGTGTGACGAGGGGGGTGGGGGTAGAGTTTTGTGACGTCGTGTGACGGGGGGTGGGTAGAGTTTTGTGACGTCGTGTGACGGGGGGTGGGTAGAGCTTTGTGACGTCGTGTGACGAGGGTGGGGGTAGAGTTTTGTGACGTCGTGTGACGGGGGTGGGTAGAGTTTTGTGACGAGGGGGTGGTAGAGTTTTGTGACGCTGTGTGACGAGGGTGGGGGTAGAGTTTTGTGACGCCGTGTGACGAGGGGGGTGGGGTAGAGTTTTGTGACGCCGTGTGACGAGGGGGGTGGGGTAGAGTTTTGTGACGTCGTGTGACGAGGGGGGTGGGGTAGAGTTTTGTGACGCCGTGTGACGAGGGGGGTGGGGTAGAGTTTTGTGACGCCGTGTGACGAGGGGGGTGGGGTAGAGTTTTGTGACGTCGTGTGACGAGGGGGGTGGGGTAGAGTTTTGTGACGCCGTGTGACGAGGGTGGGGTAGAGTTTTGTGACGCTGTGTGACGAGGGTGGGGTAGAGTTTTGTGACGCTGTGTGACGAGGGGGGTGGGGTAAAGTTTTGTGACGCCGTGTGACGAGGGGGGGGTAGAGTTTTGTGACGCTGTGTGACGGGGGGGGAGGGGGTAGAGTTTTGTGACGTCGTGTGACGAGGGGGGTGGGTAGAGTTTTGTGACGCCGTGTGACGAGGGGGGGGGGGTCAAAAATCGTCAAAAATCGCGTGACGCCATTTATGGACGGCCCCTAGTGGGTTCGAGAAGGGAGGCGGAGCCAGGGCGGGGCCAGGGCGGGGCCAGGGCGGGGCCAGGTCGGGGCCAGGGCGGGGCCAGGCCGCGTCAGGGAGGATAAAAGCAGCGGAGAGCGGAGAGCTCGGGGCTGCTGGTTCTGAGACTCGTCTGTCGCTGTCTTCGCTAGACATTGCGCGGCCGGATATTTGTTGGCCGTCCCGGTGGGCGCCGTCGGTGTAACACGGCCAGGGTTGTGTCTGGGCTAGGCGAGACGAGCCGGGAGAGTGAAGGTGTCAATAAAGAAGGTGCCTCCTGGAAAGCCGAGTCTCCGAATCAGTGACACTACAATATTATTCACAATAAAGGTTTTTTGGGGTTGGATCGCGTAAGTGTAAATGTTGTGTCGTAACCGTCCACCACCCAGCACAGCCAATTAGTCAGGGATTTGTCACTTAAACAAAACGCCAATTGGTTATTGGTATAGTGTGGTGTGTAATGTAGTGTGTAGTGTATTGTAGTGTGTAGTGTAGTGTGTAATGTAGTGGAGTGTGTAGTGTGTAATGTAGTGTGTAGTGTTGTGTATAGTGTAATGTTTAGTGTATAGTGTAGTGTATAGTATATTGTATAATGTAGTGTGTAGTGTTGTGTATAGTGTAGTGTGTACAGTGTAGTGTATAATGTAGTGTTGTGTATAGTGTAATGTGTAATGTAGTGTAAAGTGTAGTGTATGGTATAGTGTGTATGTATAGTGTGTAGTGTACTGTAGTGTATAGTGTGTAGTATAGTGTATAGTAGTGTGTAGTGTATAGCAATGTGTAGTGTATAGCATAGTGTAGTGTATAGTGTAGTGTACTACTTCAGCCCACCGGTGTGTTCGAGAGTAAACCCACAACATTTACAATCTGAGTAGTACGACGTTTCGCTGGTAATTACATCAGCCAGCATCATCGGGCAATTTGCCGGAATAGTGAAGCCATCCCACCCGCTCTCAGTCTTAAATCAAGCAGCAGGGCGGCGTTACAATATTTGAGCGATCATTGGCGATGGCCAGGATCGATTTAAAACCAAAAAATTGTTTCGTTGTATTTGATTTGTACAACCTTTCATATACGCAGTCCTATCGTGTGCGTGTGTGTGCGCTGAAGGGGAGCGGTGGTGCAGCGGTTAGCGCACTGCGCTACGAACCTGGCAACCCGGGTTCGATTCCCGATCATGGCAAACACCAGTGACGATAATCTGAACCGGTCCTGGGCTTCCCCTAGATCGACTCAGCCTCAAATGAGTACCTGGTGCGGTGTGTAGTGAACATCGTCACTAGGGAGACAAAGGCGGCCGGGCGTGGTGCTGGCCACCCACCCCCTCGTGTGCCACAGTGCCGGTAGCCTTCACAGGTGCTGCTCGCTAACAGCACTTGCCCCTACAGCCTGTTAGAGGCTACACGGGGGACCTTTGTCTGTGTGTCTATTGGTGCTGTTCGCTACTCACAGCACTTGCCCCTACAGCCCTGTTAGAGGCTACACGGGGGATCTTTGTCTGTGTGTCTGTAGGTGCTGCTCGCTACTTACAGCACTTGCCCCTACAGCCTGTTAGAGGTTACACGGGGGACTTTTGTCTGTGTGTTCTGACTTCTGGATATCTGTGGGGAGATATCCGAAGACAGATTTTGATTCTTATCTGTTTAATACGTATGGGGCTTTCGCGACTGATATCATCCACAAGAGAAGTTGTATCGTTAAATCCGCCACCACCCGACATGACGAATTGGTAAAGGTTTATCACGTAAACCATGAGTTGTCTACCGCGTTCTGTTAACGTGACAAGCCCAATTGGTGAAGGTTTATCAGGTAAACCATGAGTTGTCTACCGCGTTCTGTTAACGTGAGAACCCCCAATTGGTGAAGGTTTATCACGTAAACCATGAGTTGTGTACCATGTTCTGTATACGAGACACACCCCAATTGGTGAAGGTTTATCACGTAAACCATGAGTTGTGAACCACGTTCTGTTAACGTGACAAGCCCCAATTGGTGAAGGTTTAACACGTAAACCATGAGTTGTGAACCACGTTCTGTTAACGTGACAACCCCCAATTGGTGAAGGTTTATCACGTAAACCATGAGTTGTGTACCACGTTCTGTTAACGTGACAACTCCCAATTGGTGAAGGTTTATCACGTAAACCACGAGTTGTGAACCACGTTCTGTTAACGTGACAACCTCCAATTGGTGAAGGTTTATCACGTGAACCATGAGTTGTGAACCACGTTCTGTTAACGTGAGAACCCTCAATTGGTGAAGGTTTATCACGTAAACCATGAGTTGTGATCCACGTTCTGTTAACGAGACACACCCCAATTGGTGAAGGTTTATCACGTAAACCATGAGTTGTGAACCACGTTCTGTTAACGAGACAAGCCCCAATTGGTGAAGGTTTATCACGTAAACCACGATTTGTGAACCACGTTCTGTTAACGAGACAAGCCCCAGTTGGTGAAGGTTTATCACGTAAACCATGAGTTGTGAACCACGTTCTGTTAACGAGACAAGCCCCAGTTGGTGAAGGTTTATCACGTAAACCATGAGTTGTGAACCACGTTCTGTTAACGAGACAAGCCCCAATTGGTGAAGGTTTATCACGTAAACCAAGAGTTGTGAACCGCGTTCTGTTAACGTGACAAACCCCAATTGGTGAAGGTTTATCACGTAAACCATGAGTTGTGTACCATGTTCTGTATACGAGAGAACCCCCAATTGGTGAAGGTTTATCACGTAAACCATGAGTTGTGAACCACGTTCTGTTAACGTGACAAACCCCAATTGGTGAAGGTTTATCACGTAAACCATGAGTTGTGAACCGCGTTCTGTTAACGTGACAACCCCCAATTGGTGAAGGTTTATCACGTGAACCATGAGTTGTGAACCACGTTCTGTTAACGTGACAAGCCTCAGTTGGTGAAGGTTTATCACGTAACCCATGAGTTGTGAACCACGTTCTGTTAACGTGAGAACCCCCAATTGTTGAAGGTTTATCACGTAAACCACGAGTTGTGAACCACGTTCTGTTAACGTCACAAGCCCAATTGGTGAAGGTTTATCACGTAAACCATGAGTTGTGAACCACGTTCTGTTAACGTGAGAACCCCCAATTGGTGAAGGTTTATCACGTAACCCATGAGTTGTGTACCACGTTCTGTTAACGTGACAAGCCCAATTGGTGAAGGTTTATCACGTAACCCATGAGTTGTGAACCACGTTCTGTTAACGTGACAAGCCCAATTGGTGAAGGTTTATCACGTAAACCATGAGTTGTGAACCACGTTCTGTTAACGTGAGAACCCCCAATTGGTGAAGGTTTATCACGTAACCCATGAGTTGTGTACCACGTTCTGTTAACGTGACAAGCCCAATTGGTGAAGGTTTATCACGTAACCCATGAGTTGTGAACCACGTTCTGTTAACGTGACAAGCCCAATTGGTGAAGGTTTATCACGTAAACCATGAGTTGTGAACCACGTTCTGTTAACGTGACAAGCCCAATTGGTGAAGGTTTATCACGTAAACCATGAGTTGTGTACCACGTTCTGTTAACGTGACAAGCCTCAATTGGTGAAGGTTTATCACGTAAACCATGAGTTGTGAACCACGTTCTGTTAACGTGAGAACCCCCAATTGGTGAAGGTTTATCACGTAAACCATGAGTTGTGAACCACGTTCTGTTAACGTGACAAGCCCCAATTGGTGAAGGTTTATCACGTGAACCATGAGTTGTGTACCACGTTCTGTTAACGTGACAAACCCCAATTGGTGAAGGTTTATCACGTAAACCATGAGTTGTGAACCACGTTCTGTTAACGTGACAAGCCCCTTTAAATCAAAATTTAAGCCCCTTACTAATTGGCTGTGTCGGGTGGCGGTGGGTTTAACGACACAACATTTATATATTTACGCGATCTAACCCAATACAACCGCTTACGATGATTCTGATCTCCTCGGCCCGCTCAGATGTCACCCACAGTGACCCAACCAAAGCCCGCTCAGATGTCACCCACTTCAATCCAACTTCATTTCGTCTACGCGCACTGAGCGCCCTTCACAAAGAAAATAGTCACGGTGCACCGTAAAACAAGCGCACAATAAACACGCGGTTAAAACTGACGACACTTACTCACAGTATAGCAAATAGACCACTCACGCCCACACAGGCCCACGGCCCGCTGCTAAATCAGGACGCATTCATGCCGGAGGAATCCGATGAGCTTCAAAGCTCTTGATCACAGACGTCCAACCACACGTGGTCTCGCCCCTTGGATTAGCGCAGGTCCCAGGTGGACACGCCCAGAGCCTCACCCCTTCAGTTCCTGTGTGTGGGGTGGGGGGTGGGGGGGGGGAAGAGCTTTATAGCTCATCGGATTCCTCCAGTATCAATACATTGATTCTGATTCTATACCCTCCCCCCCACGCAAGTGGGAGGGAGGAGCCGAGGGGAGGGGGTCTCAGATCTAGATGTGACCCCTAGGCCCGAGGGGGTTCTAACCCCGACCCCTCCCCTCCCCCCCAGGCTACTTCGTTCGCTCAACGTGACGCCTTAAGATCTCCCCAGCCCCGTCACCCTCTCGCCCCCCCCTCCCCCCACCACTAAAATCCCCGCCCCACATCACGCGCTGGCACCGCCCCTTCGTCGTGAATGGGGGGAAGGGGAGGGTGGTTGACTTAGCCCCTCCCACTCACCCCTTCATCGGGAAGGGGGGTTGGGACTTATTTAGCCCCTCCCACTCGCCCCTTCATCGTGGGGGTAAGGGGGGGGTTATTTAACCCCTCCCACTCGCACCTTAATCGTGGAGGAGGGAAGGGAGGGGGTTATTTAGCCCCTCCCATGCCCCTATTTAGCCCCTCCCACTCGCCCCTCCCACTCGCCCCTTCATCGTGGAGGGGACGTAAGGGGGGGTTATTTAACCCCCTCCCACTCGCCCCTTCATCGTGGGGGTAATGGGGGGGCTTATTTAACCCCCTCCCACTCGCCCCTTCATCGTGGAGGGGGGGTTATTTAGCTCCTCCCACGCCCATATTTAGCCCCTCCCAGTCGCCCCTTCAACGTGGGGGCAAGGGGGGATTATTTAGCCCCTCCCACTCGCCCTTTCGTCGTGAAGGGGGGGAGTGGGGGGGTTATTTAGCCCCTCCCACTCGCCCCTTCATCGTGGAGGGGAAGTTATTTAGCTCCTCCCACGCCCCTATTTAGCCCCTCCCAGTCGCCCCTCCCACTCGCCCCTTCATCGTGGGGGCAAGGGGGGGGGTTATTTAGCCCCTCCCACTCGCCCCTACATCGTGAAGGGGGGAAGTGGGGGGGTTATTTAGCCCCTCCCACTCGCCCTTTCGTCGTGAAGGGGGGGAGTGGGGGGTTATTTAGCCCCTCCCACTCGCCCCTTCATCGTGGAGGGGGGGTTATTTAGCTCCTCCCACGCCCATATTTAGCCCCTCCCAGTCGCCCCTCCCACTCGCCCCTTCATCGTGGGGGCAAGGGGGGGGATTATTTAGCCCCTCCCACTCGCCCTTTCGTCGTGGAAGAGGGGGGGGGCTAAAGGGGGGTGTTATTAAGTTCCACCACCTCCCCCCTTAAAGTCCACGCCCCCATTAAGCCCCTCCCACTCTCCCCGCCCCCCTCCCCCACCGCCGCCCCCCCCCCAGCGTCGCGCGCGCCGGGCGATGCCCCAGCCAAAGATGGCGGCGGCGGAGAGGGCGAGCGCGCGCGCCGACAACAACAACAACGACGACAACAACAGCAGCAGCGGCAACAACAACAACAACAGCGGCGGCGGCGGCAACAACAGCGAGAGCAGCAACAACAACAACAGCAGCAGCAGCAGCAGCAGCCACCATCGCGCCGTCAGCGGAGAGAACAGCAGCAGCGGCGGTGGCAACAACAACAACGGCGGCGGTGGTGGTGGTTGTGGTGGTGGTGGTGACAGCAGCAGCAGCGAGAAAGACAACGACAAAGGAAGCGGCTGTAGTAGTCACAACAGCAGCAGCAACAACGTTGTTGTTGTTGGTGGTGGTGGTTGTGGTGGTGGTGCTGCTGGTGGTGGTGGTAACGGCAAGAACGGCGGCGGCGGCGGGAACGGGAGCGAGGGTGGCGGTGAAGGCGGCGGCGGCGGTCTCAGCTCACACGAGCGGGAGTCGATCCGAGCCCTCGACAGGTGAAGAGTCGCTGGTGGTGGTGGTGGATGAGGGGATTGGTAGCTCACCTCTTCACTCCGTGGTGGTGGATGAGGGGATTGGTAGCTCACCTCTTCACTTCGTGCTGGTGGTGGTGGTGGATGAGGGGATTGGTAGCTCACCTCTTCACTTCACTCCGTGGTGGTGGTAGTGGATGAGGGGATTGGTAGCTCACCTCTTCACTTCGTGCTGGTGGTGGTGGATGAGGGGATTGGTAGCTCACCTCTTCACTTCACTCCGTGGTGGATGAGGGGATTGGTAGCTCACCTCTTCACTTCGTGCTGGTGGTGGTGGATGAGGGGATTGGTAGCTCACCTCTTCACTTCGTGCTGGTGGTGGTGGATGAGGGGATTGGTAGCTCACCTCTTCACTTCACTCCGTGGTGGTGGTGGTGGATGAGGGGATTGGTAGCTCACCTCTTCACTTCACTCCGTGGTGGTGGATGAGGGGATTGGTAGCTCACCTCTTCACTTGGTGGTGGATGAGGGGATTGGTAGCTCACCTCTTCACTTGGTGGTGGATGAGGGGATTGGTAGCTCACCTCTTCACTTGGTGGTGGATGAGGGGATTGGTAGCTCACCTCTTCACTTGGTGGTGGATGAGGGGATTGGTAGCTCACCTCTTCACTTGGTGGTGGATGAGGGGATTGGTAGCTCACCTCTTCACTTGGTGGTGGATGAGGGGATTGGTAGCTCACCTCTTCACTTCGTGCTGGTGGTAGTGGTGGATGAGGGGATTGGTAGCTCACCTCTTCACTTCACTCCGTGGTGGTGGTGGATGAGGGGATTGGTAGCTCACCTCTTCACTTCGTGCTGGTGGTGGATGAGGGGATTGGTAGCTCACCTCTTCACTTCGTGCTGGTGGTGGATGAGGGGATTGGTAGCTCACCTCTTCACTTCGTGGTGGATGAGGGGATTGGTAGCTCACCTCTTCACTCCGTGGTGGTGGTGGATGAGGGGATTGGTAGCTCACCTCTTCACTTCACTCCGTGGTGGATGAGGGGATTGGTAGCTCACCTCTTCACTTCGTGCTGGTGGTGGTGGATGAGGGGATTGGTAGCTCACCTCTTCACTTCGTGGTGGTGGATGAGGGGATTGGTAGCTCACCTCTTCACTCCGTGGTGGTGGTGGTGGATGAGGGGATTGGTAGCTCACCTCTTCACTTCACTCCGTGGTGGATGAGGGGATTGGTAGCTCACCTCTTCACTTCGTGCTGGTGGTGGTGGATGAGGGGATTGGTAGCTCACCTCTTCACTTCGTGGTGGTGGATGAGGGGATTGGTAGCTCACCTCTTCACTCCGTGGTGGTGGTGGTGGATGAGGGGATTGGTAGCTCACCTCTTCACTCTGTGCTGGTGGTGGATGAGGGGATTGGTAGCTCACCTCTTCACTCCGTGGTGGTGGATGAGGGGATTGGTAGCTCACCTCTTCACTTCGTGGTGGTGGATGAGGGGATTGGTAGCTCACCTCTTCACTTCGTGGTGGTAGTGGATGAGGGGATTGGTAGCTCACCTCTTCACTTCACTCCGTGGTGGTGGATGAGGGGATTGGTAGCTCACCTCTTCACTTTGTGGTGGATGAGGGGATTGGTAGCTCACCTCTTCACTTCGTGGTGGTGGTGGATGAGGGGATTGGTAGCTCACCTCTTCACTTCACTCCGTGGTGGATGAGGGGATTGGTAGCTCACCTCTTCACTTCGTGCTGGTGGTGGTGGATGAGGGGATTGGTAGCTCACCTCTTCACTTCACTCCGTGGTGGATGAGGGGATTGGTAGCTCACCTCTTCACTTCGTGCTGGTGGTGGTGGATGAGGGGATTGGTAGCTCACCTCTTCACTTCGTGGTGGTGGATGAGGGGATTGGTAGCTCACCTCTTCACTTCGTGGTGGTGGTGGATGAGGGGATTGGTAGCTCACCTCTTCACTTCGTAGTGGTGGATGAGGGGATTGGTAGCTCACCTCTTCACTTCGTGGTAGTGGATGAGGGGATTGGTAGCTCACCTCTTCACTTCGTGGTGGTGGTGGATGAGGGGATTGGTAGCTCACCTCTTCACTTCGTAGTGGTGGATGAGGGGATTGGTAGCTCACCTCTTCACTTCACTCCGTGGTGGATGAGGGGATTGGTAGCTCACCTCTTCACTTCGTGCTGGTGGTGGTGGATGAGGGGATTGGTAGCTCACCTCTTCACTTCACTCCGTGGTGGATGAGGGGATTGGTAGCTCACCTCTTCACTTCGTGCTGGTGGTGGTGGATGAGGGGATTGGTAGCTCACCTCTTCACTTCGTGGTGGTGGATGAGGGGATTGGTAGCTCACCTCTTCACTTCGTGGTAGTGGATGAGGGGATTGGTAGCTCACCTCTTCACTTCGTGGTGGTGGTGGATGAGGGGATTGGTAGCTCACCTCTTCACTTCGTAGTGGTGGATGAGGGGATTGGTAGCTCACCTCTTCACTTCACTCCGTGCTGGTGGTGGTGGTGGATGAGGGGATTGGTAGCTCACCTCTTCACTTCGTGGTGGTGGATGAGGGGATTGGTAGCTCACCTCTTCACTTCACTCCGTAGTGGATGAGGGGATTGGTAGCTCACCTCTTCACTTCGTGGTAGTGGATGAGGGGATTGGTAGCTCACCTCTTCACTTCGTAGTGGTGGATGAGGGGATTGGTAGCTCACCTCTTCACTTCACTCCGTGCAGGTGGTGGTAGTGGATGAGGGGATTGGTAGCTCACCTCTTCACTTCGCTCCGTGCTGGTGGATGAGGGGATTGGTAGCTCACCTCTTCACTTCTCTCCATGGTGATGGTGGATGAGGGGACTGGTAGCTTACCTCTTCACGTCTCTTCCCGTGGTTCATGGTGGATGACAAGGGGATTCTTATTCCGCACCTCGTCAGCCTCCCATGTGTTGATGATGGGCGATTGGTGTGGCCTCTGGATTGTTGGGGGTGGGTGTGGCGAATTGACGAGGAAAGGTGAAAGCCTCCCGAGATTCACCTCGTCCGCCGGAGCAAACGCGGTCAAATCATCTTCGTCCTTCACCTCGTCTTGTCGCACCTACAACCCAGCGCCTACAATAACCACATGCAACTAGCACCATCCACATGCAACTAGCACCATCCACATGCAACAACTACCTACTAACAACCACCGCTATCCAGATACATCTCTCACTAACCACATGCAACAACTACCTACTAACAACCACCACTATCCAGATACATCTCTCAATAACCGCATGCAACTAGCACCATCCACATGCAACAACTACCAACTCAAACCCACCACTAACCAGATACATCTCTCACCATCCACATGCAACAACTACCTACTAACAACCACCGCTATCCAGATACATCTCTCACTAACCGCATCCAACAACTACCTACTAACAACCACCACTATCCAGATACATCTCTCACTAACCGCATCCAACAACTACCTACTAACAACCACCACTATCCAGATACATCTCTCACTAACCACATGCAACATGCACCATCCACATGCAACAACTACCAACTCAAACCCACCACTAACCAGATACGACTCTCACTAACCACATGCAACAACTACCTACTAACATCCACCACTATCCAGATACATCTCTCACTAACCACATGCAACAACTACCAACTAACAACCACCGCTATCCAGATACATCTCTCACTAACCGCATCCAACAACTACCTACTAACACCCACCACTAACCAGATACATCTCTCACTAACCACATGCAACAACTACCTACTAACATCCACCACTATCCAGATACATCTCTCACTAACCACATGCAACAACTACCTACTAACAACCACCACTAACCAGATACATCTCTCACTAACCACATGCAACAACTACCAACTAACAACCACCACTAAACAGATACATCTCTCACTAACCACATGCAACAACTACCAACTCAAACCCACCACTAAACAGATACATCTCTCACTAACCACATGCAACAACTACCAACTCAAACCCACCACTAAACAGATACATCTCTCACTAACCACATGCAACAACTACCTACTAACACCCACCACTATCCAGATACATCTCTCACTAACCACATGCAACAACTACCAACTCAAACCCACCACTAAACAGATACATCTCTCACTAACCACATGCAACAACTACCAACTCACACCCACCACTAACCAGATACATCTCTCACTAACCACATGCAACAACTACCAACTCAAACCCACCACTAACCAGATACATCTCTCACTAACCACATGCAACAACTACCAACTCAAACCCACCACTAACCAGATACATCTCTCACTAACCACATGCAACAACTACCAACTCACACCCACCACTAACCAGATACATCTCTCACTAACCACATGCAACAACTACCTACTAACACCCACCACTATCCAGATACATCTCTCACTAACCACATGCAACAACTACCTACTAACAACCACCACTAACCAGATACATCTCTCACTAACCACATGCAACAACTACCTACTAACACCCACCACTATCCAGATACATCTCTCACTAACCACATGCAACAACTACCTACTAACAACCACCACTAACCAGATACATCTCTCACTAACCACATGCAACAACTACCAACTAACACCCACCACTAACCAGATACATCTCTCACTAACCACATGCAACAACTACCTACTAACACCCACCACTAACCAGATACATCTCTCACTAACCACATGCAACAACTACCTACTAACAACCACCACTAACCAGATACATCTCTCACTAACCACATGCAACAACTACCAACTAACACCCACCACTAACCAGATACATCTCTCACTAACCACATGCAACAACTACCTACTAACACCCACCACTATCCAGATACATCTCTCACTAACCACATGCAACAACTACCAACTCAAACCCACCACTAACCAGATACATCTCTCACTAACCACATGCAACAACTAGTTACTAACAACCACCACTATCCAGATACATCTCTCACTAACCACATGCAACAACTACCAACTCAAACCCACCACTAACCAGATACATCTCTCACTAACCACATGCAACAACTACCTACTAACACCCACCACTATCCAGATACATCTCTCACTAACCACATGCAACAACTACCTAATAACAACCACCACTAACCAGATACGACTCTCACTAACCACATGCAACAACTACCAACTCAAACCCACCACTAACCAGATACATCTCTCACTAACCACATGCAACAACTACCTACTAACACCCACCACTAACCAGATGCATATCTCACTAACCACATGCAACAACTACCTACTAACAACCACCACTATCCAGATACATCTCTCACTAACCACATGCAACAACTACCAACTAACAACCACCACTATCCAGATACATCTCTCACTAACCACATGCAACAACTACCTACTAACAACCACCGCTATCCAGATACGACTCTCACTAACCACATGCAACAACTACCTACTAACACCCACCACTAACCAGATACGACTCTCACTAACCACATGCAACAACTACCAACTAACAACCACCACTAACCAGATACATCTCTCACTAACCACATGCAACAACTACCAACTCAAACCCACCACTAACCAGATACGACTCTCACTAACCACATGCAACAACTACCTACTAACAACCACCACTAACCAGATACATCTCTCACTAACCACATGCAACAACTACCTACTAACAACCACCACTAACCAGATACATCTCTCACTAACCACATGCAACAACTACCAACTCAAACCCACCACTAACCAGATACATCTCTCACTAACCACATGCAACAACTACCTACTAACAACCACCACTAACCAGATACATCTCTCACTAACCACATGCAACAACTACCAACTCACACCCACCACTAACCAGATACATCTCTCACTAACCACATGCAACAACTACCAACTCAAACCCACCACTAACCAGATACATCTCTCACTAACCACATGCAACAACTACCTACTAACACCCACCACTATCCAGATACATCTCTCACTAACCACATGCAACAACTACCAACTCAAACCCACCACTAAACAGATACATCTCTCACTAACCACATGCAACAACTACCAACTCACACCCACCACTAACCAGATACATCTCTCACTAACCACATGCAACAACTACCTACTAACAACCACCACTAACCAGATACATCTCTCACTAACCACATGCAACAACTACCTACTAACACCCACCACTATCCAGATACATCTCTCACTAACCACATGCAACAACTACCTACTAACAACCACCACTAGCCAGATACATCTCTCACTAACCACATGCAACAACTACCTACTAACAACCACCACTAACCAGATACATCTCTCACTAACCACATGCAACAACTACCTACTAACACTCACCACTAACCAGATACATCTCTCACTAACCACATGCAACAACTAGTTACTAACAACCACCACTAACCAGATACGACTCTCACTAACCACATGCAACTAGCACCAACCACATGCAACTACCACTAAGCACATGCAACTACAAACCACATACAGCTACCACTAAAGACTTGCGACCACCACCAATCACGTAATTACCAACAATCCACCCACCATAATCCACCTGTTAACTATCAACTAACTAACCACTACAAGTAAAACCACCCACCTACCCACCACACCTGCTCAGCTAACCACAACTACAAGCGACTCACCTACTCACGATAACTATTAACCACCCACCTACTCACTATAACTACCAATTAGCTAATCGCTACATCGACCAATCATCCACCTACTCGCCACCACCACATCATCACTTCAACAATAGTTGACATCACACATGAACACTCAAAACTAAAGTTCACCTCGTGTCAACCTCGCGAAGGGAAAACAAAATCCATTCACCTCGTCAACACCAACGCGTGACGATGTTTATTTGTGAACAGCACCACCATCATTATCCTTGGTTGACGATGTGAGAGAGGGCCTTGGGGGAGGGGGGCGGGGGTTGGTGAATGGTGGTGGTGATTTTGGTGGAGGGCTGGTGGTGTTGGAGTTAGCGTTGGTGGTTTTGGTGGTGTTGGAGTTAATGTTGGTGGTTATGATGGTGGTGGAGTTGGTGGTTCTTATGGCGGTGTTTGGCGTTGGTGGTTATAATGGTTTTGGTGGTGTTGGCGGAGGCTACGATGGTAGTGGTGGTGGAGTTAGTGTTGGTGGTTATGGTGGTGGTGGAGTTAGTGTTGGTGGTTATGGTGGTGGAGTTAGTGTTGGTGGTTATGGTGGTGGAGTTAGTGTTGGTGGTGGTGGTGGAGTTAGTGTTGGTGGTTATGGTGGTGGTGGAGTTAGTGTTGGTGGTTATGGTGGTGGTGGAGTTAGTGTTGGTGGTGGTGGTGGAGTTAGTGTTGGTGGTGATGGTGGAGTTAGTGTTGGTGGTTATGGTGGTGGTGGAGTTAGTGATGGTGGTTATGGTGGTGGTGGCGGAGGCTACGGTGGTAGTGGTGGTGGAGTTAGTGATAGTGGTTATGGTGGTGGTGGAGTTAGTGATGGTGGTTATGGTGGTGGTGGAGTTAGTGTTGGTGGTTATGGTGGTGGTGGAGTTAGTGTTGGTGGTTGTGGTGGTGGTGGAGTTAGTGATGGTGGTTATGGTGGTGGTGGAGTTAGTGATAGTGGTGGTGGTGGAGTTAGTGATGGTGGTCATGGTGGTGGTGTTGGTGGAGGCTACGGTGTTAGTCGTGGTGGAGTTAGTGATGATGGTTATGGTGGTGGTGGAGTTAGTGATGGTGGTTATGGTGGTGGTGGAGTTAGTGTTGGTGGTTGTGGTGGTGGTGGAGTTAGTGTTGGTGGTTGTGGTGGTGGAGTTAGTGTTGGTGGTTGTGGTGGTGGTGGTAGAGTTAGTGTTGGTGGTTGTGGTGGTGGTGGAGTTAGTGTTGGTGGTTGTGGTGGTGGAGTTAGTGTTGGTGGTTGTGGTGGTGGTGGAGTTAGTGATGGTGGTTGTGGTGGTGGTGGAGTTGGTGATGGTGGTTATGGTGGTGGTGGAGTTAGTGATGGTGGTTATGGTGGTGGTGGAGTTAGTGTTGGTGGTTGTGGTGGTGGTGGAGTTAGTGATGGTGGTTATGGTGGTGGTGTAGTTAGTGATGGTGGTCATGGTGGTGGTGGAGGCTACGGTGTTAGTGGTGGTGGAGTTAGTGATGATGGTTATGGTGGTGGTGGAGTTAGTGATGGTGGTTGTGGTGGTGGTGGTGGAGTTAGTGTTGGTGGTTGTGGTGGTGGTGGAGTTAGTGATGGTGGTAGTGGTGGTGGTGGAGTTAGTGATGGTGGTCATGGTGGTGGTGGAGGCTACGGTGTTAGTGGTGGTGGAGTTAGTGATGATGGTTATGGTGGTGGTGGAGTTAGTGATGGTGGTTGTGGTGGTGGTGGAGTTAGTGTTGGTGGTTATGGTGGTGGTGGAGTTAGTGATGGTGGTGGTGGAGTTAGTGTTGGTGGTTATGGTGGTGGTGGAGTTAGTGTTGGTAGTTGTGGTGGAGTTAGTGATGGTGGTGGAGGCTACGGTGGTAGTGGTGGTGGAGTTAGTGTTGGTGGTTATGGTGGTGGTGGAGTTAGTGTTGGTGGTTGTGGTGGTGGTGGAGTTAGTGATGGTGGTTATGGTGGTGGCGGAGGCTACGGTAGTAGTGGTGGTGGAGTTAGTGTTGGTGGTTATGGTGGTGGTGGCGGAGGCTACGGTGGTAGTGGAGTTAGTGATGATGGTGGTGGAGTTAGTGTTAGTGGTAATGGTGGTGGCGGAGGCTACGGTAGTAGTGGTGGTGGAGTTAGTGATGATGGTTACGATGGTGGTGGTAGAGGCTATGGTGGTGATGGAGGCTATGGTGGTAGTTGGAGTTCGTGTTGGTGGTTATGGTGGTGGTGGTAGAGGCTATGGTGGTAGTTGGAGTTCGTGTTGGTGGTTACAATGGTGGTGGTAGAGGCTATGGTGGTGATGGAGGCTATGGTTGGTTACGATGGTGGTGGTGGAGGCTGTGGTGATAGTGACAGTCGCGGTGGCTGTACTTTTGGGAATAGTGTTGTTGGTGGTGGTTAGCGGTTGTTAGTTCCATGCTGTTGTAGCGTTTCGCTATGGGTGTTGGCTCGTGTGTGTTGGGGTATGAGCAATTGATTGGTGGCGAGTGCCTGTCTTTTGAATGGGTGTTTTGCCTACGTGTGTGCGTGTTGTCTATACAGGTCGACTGTGTCTCTAATGAGTACACAGTGCGGTGTGTGTAGTAAACATCGCCACCGGGGGGAGACAAAGGCGGCCGGGCGGGCGTGGGTTGCTGGCCACCCACCCACCCCCTCGTGTGCCACAGTGCCGGTAGCCTTCACAGCTGCTGCTCGCTAACAGCACTTGCCCCTACAGCCTGTTAGAGGCTACACGGGGGATCTTTGTCATATACAGTACCTGTGAACTGTATGTGGGGCACGTTACACGTCTCCCAGTGTGTCTATGTCAGTGTGTGTGTATGTCAGTGTGTCTATGTGTGTGTGTCAGTGTGTGTACGCGTGTTGTGTGGTGTGTCTATGTCAGTGTGTGTATGTGAGTGTGTGTCTGTCAGTGTGTGTGTATGTCAGTGTGTGTGTGTCAGTGTGTGTATGTGTGTCAGTGTGTGTATGTGTGTGTGTATGTGTGTGTGTCAGTGTGAGTATGTCAGTGTGTGTGTATGTCAGTGTGTCTATGTGTGTGTGTGTATGTGAGTGTGTGTCTGTCAGTGTGTGTATGTGAGTGTGTGTCTGTCAGTGTGTGTATGTGAGTGTGTGTCTGTCAGTGTGTGTATGTGAGTGTGTGTCTGTCAGTGTGTGTATGTGAGTGTGTGTCTGTCAGTGTGTGTATGTGAGTGTGTGTCTGTCAGTGTGTGTATGTGAGTGTGTCTGTCAGTGTGTGTCTGTCAGTGTGTGTATGTGAGTGTCTGTCAGTGTGTGTCTGTCAGTGTGTGTATGCGTGTTGTGTCTACCTGTGTGGGGAGCGGTGGTGCAATGGTTAGCGCGCTGCCCCTCCTACCTACCCGGCGATCCGAGTTCGATTCCCGGCTCACAGCCAACAGCACCAGTGACGATTATCTGAATTGCCTCCGGGCCTCCTCCCCTAGGTCGACTCAGTCTCAAATGAGTACCTGGTGCGGTGTGTGTAGTAAACATCGCCACTGGGGGGAGACAAAGGCGGCCGGGCGTGGTTGCTGGTCACCCACCCCCTCGTGTGCCACAGTGCCGGTAGCCTTCACATGCGCTGATACTCGCTAACAGCACTTGCCCCTACAGCCTGTTACAGGCTACACGGGGGATCTTTGCCCTTGTGTATGGTAGGGCCGTATGTCTCTGTGTATTGTAGACACGTGTCTATGTAAGTGGTACGGATGTGTAATCGACTGTGTCTGTGTGCATCTGTCTGTCAACTTTCCTGTCCGCTTGTGTGTCTCTCTGAGCCTCCGTCTCGTCTCTCTTCTCGCTGAACTCTCGGTGTCTCTGTGTCTCTTTTGTTCGTCTGTCTGTGTCTCCGTGTCTCTGTGTCTTGTCTCCCACGCCCCTCGTTCCCACCACCGTGTCTAACTTCCACGTCTATCTCCACGTCTGTGTCCTCCGTGTCTATCTCACGCTCTCCTCTCCCGTCTGTCCCCACCAACCCTACCCCACCGACCCCACGCCACCAACCCTACCCCACTAACTCTGCCCCACCGACCCTGCCACACCGATCCCGCCACACCAACCTACCCACCAACCTACCACACCAACCCACCACACCAACCCACCACACCAACCTTACCCCACCAACCCTACCCCACCAACCCTACCCCACCAACTCTACCCCACCGACCCTACCACACCAACCCCACCACACCAACCTACCCACCAACCCCACCACACCAACCTACCCACCAACCTACCACACCAACCCTTACCCAACCTACCCTCTACCCCACCAACCTACCACACCAACCTACCACACCAACCTACCCACCAACCCTTACCCAACCTACCCACCAACCTACCCACCAACCTACCACACCAACCCACCACACCAACCTACCACACCAACCTACCCACCAACCTACCCACCAACCCACCCCACCAACCCTTACCCAACCTACCCTCTACCCCCTTCCCTTCATCACCCTCAGCTGCCTCTTCGGATTCACTCGGCCGGGCCCCGAGGAGGCGGCTCGGCGGACCCTGCTCGCCAAGGTGAGGCGCGTCCTCACCCGGCAGGCCAAACTATCCGAGCGGCGCTGTCACCCCGTAGTGTGGCCTCGGGGCCTATGACCACCACCCCACATCTCTCGGGGGGTGGGGTTCGGGTACCCCCTTCGCTCACCCCCACTCGAGGGTGTTGGGCGGGTGGGGACCCCCTTGTAACCACGTGGGGAGGGAGGGAGGAGGGGAGAGACGTTAACCGGAGCTGCGCGTCGTCTCTGGGTGTACTTTTGATTAAAATCTCAGCGCCATAATGGCCGCTCGCTGTAATTGCGAGCTAAGATGGCGCGGTGGGAGGGGGAGGGGGGGGTGGTGAGGGGTGGGGGTGGTGAGCGTGAGGTGGTGAGCGTGAGGTGGTGAGTTGGCGGGGGGGGGGGGTAACGCGGGTGTCGCCCGTGGTGAGTGTTCTCGCGCGAAGTTTGTCGCGTGTGGTGAGTTGGTGAGTGTCACGGGGGGTGAGTGGTGAGTGACGCGGGGTGAGTGACGCGGGGAGACGGGGGTGGTGAGTGAGTGTGGTGAGTGGGTGTGGTGAGTGTGGTGTTAGTGAGTGTGGTGAGTGAGTGTGGTGGTAGTGAGTGTGGTGAGTGAGTGTGGTGAGTGAGAGTGGTGAGTGGGTGTGGTGAGTGAGTGAGAGTGGTGAGTGGGTGTAGTGAGTGAGTGAGTGGTGAGTGAGAGTGGTGAGTAAGAGTGGTGAGTGAGTGTGGTGGTAGTGAGTCTGTCAGTGGTGGGGGAGGGGTGAGCGTTGGGTGGTTGGTGATTGACGCGGGGTGAGTGTAGCGGGGAGACGGGGGTGGTGAGTGAGAGTGGTGAGTGAGTGTGGTGAGTGAGTATGGTGAGTGAGAGTGGTGAGTGAGTGTGGTGAGTGAGAGTGGTGAGTGGGTGTAGTGAGTGAGTGAGTGTGGTGAGTCAGTGTGGTGGTAGTGAGTGTGGTGGTAGTGAGTGTGGTGGTAGTGAGTGTGGTGGTAGTGAGTGTGGTGAGTGGGTGTAGTGAGTGAGTGAGAGTGGTGAGTGAGTGTGGTGGTAGTGAGTGTGGTGGTAGTGAGTCTGTCAGTGGTGGGGGAGGGGTGAGCGTTGCGTGGTTTGGTGAGTGACGCGGGGTGAGTGTAGCGGGGAGACGGGGGTGGTGAGTGAGAGTGGTGAGTGAGTGTGGTGAGTGGTGAGTGGGTGTAGTGAGTGAGTGTGGTGAGTGAGTGTGGTGGTAGTGAGTCTGTCAGTGGTGGGGGAGGGGTGAGCGTTGCGTGGTTTGGTGAGTGACGCGGGGTGAGTGTGTCACGGGGTTTGCTGTGCTGGTGAGTGGGGGGTGATGGTGAGCAGGATGTTAGTTTCGTGATGTGTTTCGTTGCAAGATGGATTATGCCTCGGTGTTGGAGGTAGGCATGTTCGTGTAGGGTGTGGACGAGGCTGTTGGATGGGTCCGTGTTCGCGTTGGGATATTGGTGGCTTGTGTGATGGGGATAAGGGGGTGTTAGTTGGTAGTGGGGAGCCACGGTGGCTATGAGATGTTGACTACCTCGCCTGGTATACAGGAGGTCGTGGGTTCGATCCCGACCCTTACGACGCCTGCTTTAAATTTTCGGAGTTTGCGTCTCTCTCTCTCTCTCTCCGTGTTCGCGTGGATTTTTCCCCCCCTCTGCATTTATAATAAACAACATGCGTGATGATAAGTCACTTTGTTGAGATATAATTTGTGATAGAGTTACATAGCTCAGTGTAGCCTTACCTGCTAAAGTAAAAATAGTTTTTAGTTTAGTGTGATGGCCTGTGATGGGGTCAGGGGTGATGGTTGGTGTGTGATGGGGGTAGGGGTGATGGTTGGTGTGTGATGGGGGTAGGGGTGATGGTTGGTGTGTGATGGGGTAGGGGTGATGGTTGGTGTGTGATGGGGTAGGGGTGATGGTTGGTGTGTGATGGGGTAGGGGTGATGGTTGGTGTGTGAAGGGGGTAGGGGTGATGGTTGGTGTGTGATGGGGTAGGGGTGATGGTTGGTGTGTGATGGGGTAGGGGTGATGGTTGGTGTGTGATGGGGGTAGGGGTGATGGTTGGTGTGTGATGGGGGTAGTGGTGATGGTTGGTGTGTGATGGGGTTTGGGGTGATGGTTGGTGTGTGATGGGGTAGGGGTGATGGTTGGTGTGTGATGGGGGTAGGGGTGATGGTTGGTGTGTGATGGGGGTAGGGGTGATGGTTGGTGTGTGATGGGGGTAGGGGTGATGGTTGGTGTGTGATGGGGGTAGGGGTGATGGTTGGTGTGTAATGGGGGTAGTGGTGATGGTTGGTGTGTGATGGGGGTAGTGGTGATATGGGGGTAGGGGTGATGGTTGGTGTGTGATGGGGGTAGGGGTGATGGTTGGTGTGTGATGGGGTGATGGTTGGTGTGTGATGGGGGTAGGGGTGATGGTTGGTGTGTGATGGGGTGATGGTTGGTGTGTGATGGGGGTAGGGGTGATGGTTGGTGTGTGATGGGGTGATGGTTGGTGTGTTATGGGGGTAGGGGTGATGGTTGGTGTGTGATGGGGTAGTGGTGATGGTTGGTGTGTGATGGGGGTAGGGGTGATGGTTGGTGTGTGATGGGGGTAGGGGTGATGGTTGGTGTGTGATGGGGGTAGGGGTGATGGTTGGCGTGTGATGGGGGTAGGGGTGATCGTTGGCATGTGATGGGGGTAGGGGGTGATGGTTGGTGTGTGATGGGGTTTGGGGTGATGGTTGGTGTGTGATGGGGGTAGGGGTGATGGTTGGTGTGTGATGGGGGTAGGGGTGATGGTTGGTGTGATGGGGGTAGGGGGTGATGGTTGGTGTGTGATGGGGGTAGGGGTGATGGTTGGTGTGTGATGGGGTTAGGGGTGATGGTTGGTGTGTGATGGGGGTAGGGGGTGATGGTTGGTGTGTGATGGGGGTAGGGATGATGGTTGGTGTGTGATGGGGGTAGGGGTGATGGTTGGTGTGTGATGGGGGTAGGGGTGATGGTTGGTGTGTGATGGGGTTTGGGGTGATGGTTGGTGTGTCACGGGGGTAGGGGTGATGGTTGGTGTGTGATGGGGGTTGGGGTGATGGTTGGTGTGTGATGGGTGTAGGGGTAATGGTTGGTGTGTGATGGGGGTAGGGGTGATGGGTGGTGTGTGACGGGGTTAGGGGTGACGGTTGGTGTGTGATGGGGGTAGGGGTGATGGTTGGTGTGTGATGGGGTTTGGGGTGATGGTTGGTGTGTGATGGGGGTAGGGGTGATGGTTGGTGTGTGATGGGGGTAGGGGTGATGGTTGGCGTGTGACGGGTTAGTGGTGTTTCTCGATACAGTCGTGGTGTAGAGTTCCACAAACGACTCGCCGATAGCCACAATAGCGGATAGCAAGTTCGTGAGTAACGAGGAAAAACTGCCTACACCTGCAGCATTGCCCCCCGCCGTCAAACCACTGCGGACCGTCTGAGAAACACAGCAGCATCCTCGGTAGCATTGCACTGTGGGAATAATAGCGTCTACATCATGTGGCCTAAATTGCTTTCAAATGCTTGTGCAGTCAGAGGGCCCATGTACGTTTTGTTTGTGGCGGAGCAGTGGTTTAGACATCAAGCCCCCTGGTGGCCTTTAGTGGGGTCCCCTGGTGGCCTTTAGTGGGGCCTCCTGGTGGCCTTTAGTGGGGCCTCCTGGTGGCCTTTAGTGGGGCCTCCTGGTGGCCTTTAGTGGGGCCCCCTGGTGGCCTTTACTGCGACCCCCTGGTGGCCTTTAGTGGGGCCCCCTGGTGGCCTTTAGTGGGGCCCCCTGGTGGCCTTTAGTGGGGCCCCCTGGTGACCTTTAGTGGGACCCCTGGTGGCCTTTAGTGGGGCCCCTGGTGGCCTTTAGTGCGACCCCCTGGTGGCCTTTAGTGGGGCCCCCTGGTGGCCTTTAGTGCGACCCCTGGTGGCCTTTAGTGCGACCCCCTGGTGGCCTTTAGTGGGGCCCCCAGGTGGCCTTTAGTGGGGTCCCTGGTGGCCTTTAGTGGTGCCCCCTGGTGGCCTTTAGTGGTGCCTCCTGGTGGCCTTTAGTGGTGCCCCCTGGTGGCCTTTAGTGGGGCCTCCTGGTGGCCTTTAGTTCACCCCCTGGTGGCCTTTAGTGGGGCCCCCTGGTGGCCTTTAGTGCGGCCACTGGTGGCCTTTAGTGGGGCCCCCTGGTGGCCTTTAGTGGGGCCCCCTGGTGGCCTTTAGTGGGGCCCCCTGGTGGCCTTTACTGCGACCCCCTGGTGGCCTTTAGTGGGGCCCCCTGGTGGCCTTTAGTGGGGCCCCCTGGTGGCCTTTAGTGGGGCCCCCTGGTGACCTTTAGTGGGGCCCCCTGGTGACCTTTAGTGGGGCCCCCTGGTGATGTCCAAACCCAGTGGATTAAAATGCGTGGTGGACCCCTCGCACTGCCGATGACTTCTCATCGGCGAACGTGGACCCCACCCAACCCCCTCCTGAGAAATGAGCGAAGAGCACTGGGGGTTCTTTTTAGTGCTTGGCGGCTGCGATTCATTTCCACGCGATGATGAGAAGCCGCCAACCCCTGGCGATCGTTTGTTGGCAGCCAGGTGGCACCAACGACGCTTGTGCCACGCAAGGTGCACGTTGAGGCCACGTGAAGTGTCGAACGCCCGCTGGCAGGAGGTCACGGGGCAGACCCAGCGGGGGTGTTCACGGGTCGACCGACTGAGATGACTGGCCGATGCACCCACCTGTGCCCCCTGCTGTGGCAACCCGCTGTGCTTTAGCCACCCGGCGCTCCGCTCGTTGTTGTGAGTGTTCGCTCCTCCGCCCTTCGTTGTTGTTGTTGTTGGAGGGCGACTGCCTCCAACCTCCAGGCAGCAGCAGCAGCGTCCTTCACGAGCCTCCACCCCTCGCTCCGCACTGCCTGCCTCTGAGAACGCCGTAGGTATCAGCAGGAAGTCGGAAGCCACTGCGTTGCCCCCGGTGACGATAGCAATGTTAAGTGTTCATTTCGTGCATTTGCTTTCATCGCTATTATTTTTCGCAAGCGTGGTCTGCGGTAGTTTGGCAGGATAGGTGGGTGCCGGGCAGGTGGGAGGCAGGGGGGCGGTGACGATGTTACTGTGCTCAATCCCCATTGACTAACTCGCTGTGTAAGTCAAAACAATCAAATGTGTATACTTATATGGGGTGCCTCCGGTGGCTAGGAGATGTTATCTCCCTCGCCTGGTATGCAGGAGGTCGTTGGTTTCAATACCGACCCTCACGATGCCTGCTGCTGTATATTTGGAGTTTGCGCGTCTCTCTCTCTCTCCTCCCTCTCTCCCTCCGCCTGTGGTCACGTGGATTTTTCTCCCAAGTCCTCCGGGTTTTTTTTTCCCTCCACGTTCGGAATCTGTCACCGCGCGTTTTGGAGTGCAGCGATCCCTCGCAGGCCATGCGTTTTTGCCTACCACGCTTTGAAGTTACCCACTCATCACATTGCGTATACCGTTTTTGCCTACCACAATTTCAAGTTACCCACTCATCACATTGCGTATACCGTTTTTGCCTACCACAATTTCAAGTTACCCACTCATCATAATGCGTATACCGTTTTTGCCTACCACAATTTCAAGTTACCCACTCATCACATTGCGTATACCGTTTTTGCCTATCACAATTTCAAGTTACCCACTCATCATAATGCGTATACCGTTTTTGCCTACCACAATTTCAAGTTACCCACTCATCACATTGCGTATACCGTTTTTGCCTACCACAATTTCAAGTTACCCACTCATCATAATGCGTATACCGTTTTTGCCTACCACAATTTCAAGTTACCCACGCATCACATTGCATATACCGTTTTTGCCTACCACGCTTTGAAGTTACCCGCTCATCACATTGCGTATACCGTTTTTGCCTACCACAATTTCAAGTTACCCACTCATCACATTGCGTATACCGTTTTTGCCTACCACGCTTTGAAGTTACCCACGCATAACGTTGCGTATACCGTTTTTGCCAACAATGATGGTTTTCTGGAGCCTAACCCCTATCTTCTGTAAGCCTTTAGTCTTGCAAACCGCGGTTTTGCCAAACCACGGGGGTTTTCAGGAAGCTAACAACAACCCCCCACGGTCGGAGTCGGTGAGGGATTGCCATATTTGGCCGCTAGAAATTTCTACGTGATGATGATAAGCGACCTTGTTGAGCCATCATGTTGTGATAGCAAGGGCGCTTCTGAAAAAGAGCTACATTGTAGCTCAGTGGGGTCTTACCTGATAAATAAATACTTTGGTTATAGTATGGGTTTCGATACGTATGGGTTTCTGTGGGACTCTGTGGGTCTCCGATTCTATACGAGTCTCTAAATCTCTGTAGGTCAATGGGTCTCTAGAGTGTATGGGTCTGTGGGTCTATGGGTCTCTACGAGTTTATAGAAACTCGAGTATTTTGTAAATGTCCACGTGGTGATGAATAACGCCGCTTCGTTGAGCTGGCATTCGTTATAGGCTAACTACATAGCATATCAGTGGGGCCTTACACCTGGTAAAATAAATAAGTAATATTTTAAAATACTTTTTTTTTTAAAACACGCTTTAATGAAATGTATCGTACGAGTAATGGAAGAACTCCCCACTACTATAGAAAGTGGCCTGAAGCTTGCCATAACGTAAGGGACCGTGGTGATTTTCAGTCAACGTGAGTTGAGCGTGGTGGTACAGTGTTGAGTCTACGGTCAGTGCTGAGTCTACGGGCAGTGTTGCGTTCGTGGTACAGTGTTGAGTCTATGGTACAGTGTTGAGTCTATGGTACAGTGTTGAGTCTATGGTACAGTGTTGAGTCTGTGTTAGTGTTGTGTCGGGTACAGTGTTGAGTCGGGTACAGTGTTGAGTCGGGTACAGTGTTGAATCTGGTACAGTGTTGAGTCGGGTACAGTGTTGAGTCGGGTACAGTGTTGAGTCGGGTACAGTGTTGAGTCGGGTACAGTGTTGAGTCGGGTACAGTGTTGAGTCGGGTACAGTGTTGAGTCGGGTACAGTGTTGAGTCGGGTACAGTGTTGAGTCTGTGGTACAGTGTTGAGTCTGTGGTACAGTGTTGAGTCTGTGGTACAGTGTTGAGTCTGTGGTACAGTGTTGAGTCTGTGGTACAGTGTTGAGTCTGTGTTACAGTGTTAAGTCTGTGTTAGTGTTGTGTCAGTGGTACAGTGTTGAGTCTGTGGTACAGTGTTGAGTCTGTGTGCTACAGTGTTGTGTCAGTGGTACAGTGTTGAGTCTATGGGCAGTGTTGCGTTCGTGGTACAGTGTTGAGTCTATGGTACAGTGTTGAGTCTATGGTACAGTGTTGAGTCTGTGTTAGTGTTGTGTCGGGTACAGTGTTGAGTCGGGTACAGTGTTGAGTCGGGTACAGTGTTGAGTCGGGTACAGTGTTGAGTCGGGTACAGTGTTGAGTCGGGTACAGTGTTGAGTCGGGTACAGTGTTGAGTCGGGTACAGTGTTGAGTCTGTGGTACAGTGTTGAGTCTGTGGTACAGTGTTGAGTCTGTGGTACAGTGTTGAGTCTGTGGTACAGTGTTGAGTCTGTGGTACAGTGTTGAGTCTGTGTGTTACAGTGTTAAGTCTGTGTGTTAGTGTTAAGTCTGTGTTGGTGTTGTGTCAGTGGTACAGTGTTGAGTCTGTGGTACAGTGTTGTGTCAGTGGTACAGTGTTGAGTCGGGTACAGTGTTGAGTCGGGTACAGTGTTGAGTCGGGTACAGTGTTGAGTCGGGTACAGTGTTGAGTCGGGTACAGTGTTGAGTCGGGTACAGTGTTGAGTCGGGTACAGTGTTGAGTCGGGTACAGTGTTGAGTCTGTGGTACAGTGTTGAGTCTGTGGTACAGTGTTGAGTCTGTGTGTTACAGTGTTGAGTCTGTGTGTTACAGTGTTGAGTCTGTGTTAGTGTTGAGTCTGTGGTACAGTGTTGTGTTAGTGGTACAGTGTTGAGTCTGTGTTACATTGTTGAGTCTGGTACAGTGTTGAGTCGGGTACAGTGTTGAGTCGGGTACAGTGTTGAGTCGGGTACAGTGTTGAGTCGGGTACAGTGTTGAGTCGGGTACAGTGTTGAATCGGGTACAGTGTTGAGTCGGGTACAGTGTTGAGTCGGGTACAGTGTTGAGTCGGGTACAGTGTTGAGTCGGGTACAGTGTTGAGTCGGGTACAGTGTTGAGTCGGGTACAGTGTTGAGTCGGGTACAGTGTTGAGTCGGTTACAGTGTTGAGTCGGTTACAGTGTTGAGTCTGTGTGTTACAGTGTTGAGTCTGTGTGTTACAGTGTTGAGTCTGTGTGTTACAGTGTTGAGTCTGTGCTACAGTGTTGAGTCTGTGGTACAGTGTTGAGTCTGTGGTACAGTGTTGAGTCTGTGTTACAGTGTTGAATCTGTGTGTTACAGTGTTGAGTCGGGTACAGTGTTGAGTCTGTGTTACAGAGTTGAGTCTGTGGTACAGTGTTGAGTCTGTGTGTTACAGTGGTGAGTCTGTGTGTTAGTGTTGAGTCTGTGTGTTACAGTGGTGAGTCTGTGTGTTAGTGTTGAGTCTGTGTTAGTGTTGAGTCTGTGTGTTACAGTGTTGAGTCTGTGTGTTAAAGTGTTGAGTCTGTGTGTTACAGTGTTGAGTCTGTGTGTTACAGTGTTGAGTCTGTGTGTTACAGTGTTGAGTCTGTGTGTTACAGTGTTGAGTCTGTGTGTTACAGTGTTGAGTCTGCGTGTTAGTGTTGAGTCTGCGTGTTAGTGTTGAGTCTGTGTTAGTGTTGAGTCTGTGTGTTACAGTGGTGAGTCTGTGTGTTACAGTGGTGAGTCTGTGTGTTACAGTGTTGAGTTTGTGTGTTACAGTGTTGAGTCTGTGTGTTACAGTGTTGAGTCTGTGGTACAGTGAGTCTGTGGTACAGTGTTGAGTCTGTGGTACAGTGTTGAGTCTGTGTTACAGTGTTGAGTCTGTGGTACAGTGTTGAGTCTGTGTGTTAGTGTTGAGTCTGTTACATTGTTGAGTGTGTTACAGTGTTGAATCTGTGGTACAGTGTTGAGTCTGTGTGTTACAGTGTTGAGTCTTTGTGCTACAGTGTTGATTATGTGTGGTACAGTGAGTCGGGTACAGTGTTGAGTCTGGTACAGTGAGTCTGTGTGTTACAGTGGTGAGTCTGTGTTATAGTGTTGAGTCTGTGTTACAGTGTTGAGTCTGTGTTACAGTGTTGAGTCTGTGTGTTACAGTGTTGAGTCTGTGTGGTACAGTGTTGAGTCTGTGTTACAGTGTTGAGTCTGTGTTACAGTGTTGAGTCTGTGTTACAGTGTTGAGTCTGTGGTACAGTATTGAGTCTGTGGTACAGTATTGAGTCTGTGGTACAGTATTGAGTCTGAGTCTGTGGTACAGTGTTGAGTCTGTGGTACAGTGTTGAGTCTGTGGTACAGTGTTGAGTCTGCGTGGTACAGTGTTGAGTCTGCGTGGTACAGTGTTGATTCTGCGTGTTACAGTGTTGAGTCTGTGGTACAGTGTTGAGTCTGTGGTACAGTGTTGAGTCTGTGGTACAGTGTTGAGTCTGTGGTACAGTGTTGAGTCTGTTACAGTGTTGAGTCTGTGTTACAGTGTTGAGTCTGTGTGGTACAGTGTTGAGTCTGTGTGGTACAGTGTTGAGTCTGTGGTACAGTATTGAGTCTGTGTATTGCAGTGTTGAGTCTGCGTGTTGCAGTGTTGAGTCTGTGTGTTGCAGTGTTGAGTCTGCGTGTTGCAGTGTTGAGTCTGTGTTGCAGTGTTGAGTCTGTGTGTTGCAGTGTTGAGTCTGTGTGTTGCAGTGTTGAGTCTGTGTTACAGTGTTGTGTCTGTGTTACAGTGTTGGCTCTGTGTGTTACAGTGTTGAGTCTGTGTGTTACAGTGTTGAGTCTGTGTGTTACAGTGTTGAGTCTGTGATACAGTGTTGTGTCAGTGGTACAGTGTTAAGTCTGTGTTACATTGTTGAGTCGGGTACAGTGGTGAGTCTGGGGTACAGTGTTGAGTCTGGGGTACAGTGTTGAGTCTGTGGTACAGTGTTGAGTCTGTGGTACAGTGTTGAGTCTGTGGTACAGTGTTGAGTCTGTGGTACAGTGTTGAGTCTGTGTGTTACAGTGTTGAGTCTGCGTGTTACAGTGTTGAGTCTGTTACAGTGTTGAGTCTGTGTGTTACAGTGTTGAGTCTGTGTGTTACAGTGTTGAGTCTGTGTGTTACAGTGTTGAGTCTGTGTTAGTGTTGAGTCGGGTACAGTGTTGAGTCGGGTACAGTGTTAAGTCGGGTACAGTGTTGAGTCGGTTACAGTGTTGAGTCGGGTACAGTGTTGAGTCGGGTACAGTGTTGAGTCGGGTACAGTGTTGAGTCGGGTACAGTGTTGAGTCGGGTACAGTTTTGAGTCGGGTACAGTTTTGAGTCGGGTACAGTTTTGAGTCGGGTACAGTGTTGAGTCGGGTACAGTGTTGAGTCGGGTACAGTGTTGATTCTGGGGTACAGTGTTGAGTCTGCGTGTTACAGTGTTGAGTCTGGGTTACATTGTTGAATCTGTGGTACAGTATTAAGTCTGAGTCTGTGTTACAGTGTTGAGTCTGTGTGTTACAGTGTTGAGTCTGTGTGGTACAGTGTTGAGTCTGTGTTACAGTGTTGAGTCTGTGTGTTACAGTGTTGAGTCTGTGTGGTACAGTGTTGAGTCTGTGTTACAGTGTTGAGTCTGTGGTACAGTGTTGAGTCTGTGTGTTACAGTGTTGAGTCTGTGTGTTGCAGTGTTGAGTCTGTGTGTTGCAGTGTTGAGTCTGTGTGTTGCAGTGTTGAGTCTGTTACAGTGTTGAGTCTGTGGTACAGTGTTGAGTCTGTGGTACAGTGTTGAGTCTGTGTGTTACAGTGTTGAGTCTGCGTGTTACAGTGTTGAGTCTGTGGTACAGTGTTGAGTCTGTCTGTTACAGTGTTGAGTCTGTGTGTTACAGTGTTGAGTCTGTGTGTTACAGTGTTGAGTCTGCGTGTTACAGTGTTGAGTCTGCGTGGTACAGTGTTGAGTCTGTGATACAGTGTTGAGTCTGTGATACAGTGTTGAGTCTGTGATACAGTGTTAAGTCGGGTACAGTGTTGAGTCTGTGGTACAGTGTTGAGTCTGTGGTACAGTGTTGAGTGTGTTACAGTGTTGAGTCTGCGTGTTAGTGTTGAGTCTGTGTTACAGTGTTGAGTCTGTGGTACAGTGTTGAGTCTGTGTGTTACAGTGTTGAGTCTGTGTGGTACAGTGTTGAGTCTGCGTGCTACAGTGTTGAGTCTGCGTGTTACAGTGAGTGTGTTTCAGTGTTGAGTCTGTCTGTTACAGTGTTGAGTCTGTGGTACAGTGTTGAGTCTGTGTGTTACAGTGTTGAGTCTGTCTGTTACAGTGTTGAGTGTGTTAGTGTTGAGTCTGTGTGTTACAGTGTTGAGTCTGTGTGTTAGTGTTGAGTCTGTGTTACAGTGTTGAGTTTGTGTTACAGTGTTGAGTCTGTGTTACAGTGTTGAGTGTGTTAGTGTTGAGTCAGGTTGAATTGTTCAGGTGCAGTGGTGTTGAATAGTTATGGGTCAGTGGTGTTGAATTGTTCAGGTACAGTGTGTTGACTTGTTTATGTGCAGTGGTGTTGAATTGCTCAGGTGTAGCGGTGTTGATTTGTTCAGGTGTAGCGGTGTTGAATTGTTCAGGTGTAGCGGTGTTGCATTGCTCAGGTGTAGCGATGTTGAATTGCTCAGGTGTAGCGGTGTTGATTTGTTCAGGTGCAGCGGTGTTGAATTGTTCAGGTGTAGCGGTGTTGACTTGTTCAGGTGTAGCGGTGTTGACTTGTTCAGGTGTAGCGGTGTTGACTTGTTCAGGTGTAGCGGTGTTGAATTGTTCAGCGGAAGTGGTGTTGAATTGTTCAGGTGAAGTGGTGTTGAATTGTTCAGGTGTAGTGGTGTTGAATTGTTCAGGTGAAGTGGTGTTGAATTGTTCAGGTGTAGCGGTGTTGAATTGTTCAGGTGTAGCGGTGTTGAATTGTTCAGGTGTAGCGGTGTTGAATTGTTCAGGTGTAGCGGTGTTGAATTGTTCAGGTGTAGCGGTGTTGAATTGTTCAGGTGTAGCGTTGTTGAATTGTTCAGGTGTAGCGGTGTTGAATTGTTCAGGTGTAGCGGTGTTGAATTGTTCAGGTGTAGCGGTGTTGAATTGTACAACGCTGCGTGTGGTGAATTCGCATGGTTGGCTACGTACGGCGCAACGGAAGTTCTACATACATACTGTAAATACTGTACATTTACTTCGATGAGAATGTGATTTGGTCGCGTGAGAGAGTTGGGTGTGAGTTGAACTACACAGGAGTGAGTGTGTTGAACTACATGGGAGCGAGTGTGTTGAAATACAGGTGTTGAGTTTGCCGGGTGTGTGAGAGAGTTGATTTAGCCGGGTGTGTGAGAGAGTTGATTTAGCCGGGTGTGTGTGAGAGTGTTGATTTAGCCGTGTGTGTGTGAGAGTGTTCATTTAGCCGCGTGTTTGAGAGAGTGATTTAGCCGGGTGTGTGTGAGAGTGTTGATTTAGCCGTGTGTGTGTGTTGATTTAGCCGCGTGTTTGAGAGAGTGATTTAGCCGGGTGTGTGTGAGAGTGTTGATTTAGCCGGGTGTGTGTGAGAGTGTTGATTTAGCCGGGTGTGTGTGAGAGTGTTGATTTAGCTGGGTGTGTGAGTGTTGATTTAGCCGCGTGTTTGAGAGAGTGATTTAGCCGGGTGTGTGTGAGTGTTTGATTTAGCCGTGTGTGTGTGTGAGAGTGTTGATTTAGCCGCGTGTTTGTGAGAGTGATTTAGCCGGGTGTGTGTGAGAGTGTTGATTTAGCTGGGTGTGTGTGAGAGTGTTGATTTAGCTGGGTGTGTGTGAGAGTGTTGATTTAGCTGGGTGTGTGAGAGAGTGTAGATTTAGTTGAGCGTGGTGCCGGTCACCCACCCCCTCGTGTGCCACAGTGCCGGTAGCCCTCATAGGTGCTGCTCGCTGACAGCATTTGCCCAAACAGTCTGATGAAGTTCATAGCACAGTTTTTTTGGTGTAGATCGCGTAAATCTATAAACGTGTCATTAACTCGGCCACCACCCGACACAGCCAAATCTGGCTGTCACCAAATCTGTCTCCTGATGAAGCTTGTTGTAATTACTGACGAAACGTCGTACTCAGATTGTAAATACTGTGGCTTGGCTCTCCAACACACAGCAACCGGTTAGTGCTGTACTAGTAACGAATTGTAAATATAGTAGTGGGTTTAACTCTCCAACACACAGCACCTGGTTAGTGCTGTACTAGTAACGAATTGGCCACGTTCTGGTCACGTGACAAACCCCTTGCTAATTGCACGTGTTGTGTGCTGGCGGGTTTTACGACATATTTACGCGATCTCACCCAATAAACCTCTCTTGTGGATATTGTTGGCCGTGAAAGCCGAAGTGTTAAACGGTCTGATGAGTGAAGGCTACATGTGGGATCTTTCAAGTAGGTGGATGGGTTTGTATGTGCCGGTGTATGCTGTTTGCCACAGTTGGGGGCACAGCTGATGCATCTGCCAGTCATCGCATTCGATCAACCCATGGCACCTGCAGGGTCTGTCCCGTAACCTGCTGCACCTAGCCTGGCACAGTTGGGGGCACAGCTGATGCATCTGCCAGTCATCTCAGTCGATCTACCCATGGCCACCTGCAGGGTCTGTCCCGTGACCTCCTGCACCTAGCCTGGCACAGTAGGGGGCATAGCTGATGCATCTGCCAGTCATCTCAGTGGATCTACCCATGGCACCTGCAGGGTCTGTCCCGTAACCTCCTGCACCTAGCCTGGCACAGTAGGGGGCATAGCTGATGCATCTGCCAGTCATCTCAGTGGATCTACCCATGGCACCTGCAGGTTCTGTCTTGTGACAGCGAGCCTTCGACACTTCACGTGATAGGCTCAAAGTGCACCGCGCCTGGCACGGGCAAGATCGATATTGGTTTGCTGTTAAGACGATACGCGGTGGGGGGGGGCGTTTTTGTCTTTATTATTGTTGCATGTACAGGCAACACACAATCAGAATCTTTATTTATACTGCAGGAGAAATCCGATGAGCTGTAAAGCTCTTTTTCACAGACGCCCAGTCGGTGCACGGGGTCAGAACGTCGCAACAGCAAAACACCATTACACAACACACGAATAAGGTAAACAAATCACCAGACACATACAAACACAGGGTGCTTGAGACTTAACGTTAACACTTTTTACGGGACTATCGTTTTTACACGCTTGCTTTGAACTCCTCAAATCGTGTAACTCAATTGTAACCCACTTCCCAATGTGGTATCGACTGCAAACTTAGCATACTTATGGCATACTGATGACAATACCATATTCTATCATAAAATATATAAAAAAAAATATTTATTTTTAAACGTTCTTTTTAATGTGTTATGTTTCGTCTTGGGCCTAATTGTCCACGCTCAACTGACGTTGCCTGTGATTGGCCACGGTCCCCTTGCGTCGTGGCAAGCTTCGGGGCCACTTCCTGGAGTCGGGAAGTTCTTCCGTTACTAGTACGGTACATTTCACAGTGAGTGTGTTAGTGTTGAGTCTGTGTGTTACAGTGAGTGTGTTACAGTGTTGAGTCTGTGTGTTACAGTGTTGAGTCTGTGTGTTACAGTGTTGAGTCTGTGTGTTACAGTGTTGAGTCTGTGTGTTACAGTGTTGAGTCTGTGTGTTAGTGTTGAGTCTGTGTGTTACAGTGTTGAGTCTGTTACAGTGTTGAGTCTGTGTTACAGTGCTGAGTCTGTGTGTTAGTGCTGAGTCTGTGTGTTAGTGTTGAGTCTGTGTGTTACAGTGTTGAGTCTGTGTTAGTGTTGAGTCTGTGTGTTACAGTGTTGAGTCTGTGTGTTACAGTGTTGAGTCTGTGTGTTACAGTGTTGAGTCTGTGTGTTACAGTGTTGAGTCTGTGTGTTGCAGTGTTGAGTCTGTGTTACAGTGTTGAGTCTGTGTGTTACAGTGTTGAGTCTGTGTGTTACAGTGTTGAGTCTGTGTGTTAGTGTTGAGTCTGTGTGTTACAGTGTTGAGTCTGTTACAGTGTTGAGTCTGTGTTACAGTGCTGAGTCTGTGTGTTAGTGCTGAGTCTGTGTGTTACAGTGTTGAGTCTGTGTTAGTGTTGAGTCTGTGTGTTACAGTGTTGAGTCTGTGTGTTACAGTGTTGAGTCTGTGTGTTACAGTGTTGAGTCTGTGTGTTACAGTGTTGAGTCTGTGTGTTGCAGTGTTGAGTCTGTGTGTTGCAGTGTTGAGTCTGTGTTACAGTGTTGAGTCTGTGTGTTACAGTGTTGAGTCTGTGTTACAGTGTTGAGTGTGTGTGTTACAGTCAGTGTGTTACAGTGTTGAGTCTGCGTGTTACAGTGTTGAGTCTGTGTTACAGTGTTGAGTCTGTGTGTTACAGTGTTGAGTATGTGTGTTAGTGTTGAGTCTGTGTGTTACAGTGTTGAGTCTGTGTGTTACAGTGTTGAGTCTGCGTGTTAGTGTTGAGTCTGTGTGTTACAGTGTTGAGTCTGTGTGTTAGTGTTGAGTCTGTTACAGTGTTGAGTCTGTGTGGTACAGTGTTGAGTCTGTGTTACAGTGTTGAGTCTGTTACAGTGTTGAGTCTGTTACAGTGTTGAGTCTGTGTGTTAGTGTTGAGTCTGTGGTACAGTGTTGAGTCTGTGGTACAGTGTTGAGTCTGTGTTACAGTGTTGAGTCTGTGTGTTAGTGTTGAGTCTGTGTGGTACAGTGTTGAGTCTGTGTTACAGTGTTGAGTCTGTGTTACAGTGTTGAGTCTGTGTTACAGTGCTGAGTCTGTGTTACAGTGCTGAGTCTGTGTGTTAGTGTTGAGTCTGTGTGTTAGTGTTGAGTCTGTGTGTTAGTGTTGAGTCTGTGTGTTACAGTGTTGAGTCTGTGTGTTACAGTGTTGAGTCTGTGTTACAGTGCTAAGTCTGTGTGTTAGTGTTGAGTCTGTGTGTTACATTGTTGAGTCTGTGTGTTACAGTGTTGAGTCTGTGTGTTAGTGTTGAGTCTGCGTGTTACAGTGTTGAGTCTGCGTGTTACAGTGTTGAGTCTGTGTTACAGTGTTGAGTGTGTTAGTGTTACAGTGTTGAGTCTGTGTCGTTACAGTGTTGAGTCTGTGTGTTAGTGTTGAGTCTGTGTGTTACAGTGTTGAGTGTGTTAGTGTTACAGTGTTGAGTCTGTGTGTTACAGTGTTGAGTCTGTGTGTTACAGTGTTGAGTCTGCGTGTTACAGTGTTGAGCGTGTTACAGTGTTGAGTGTGTTACAGTGTTGAGTCTGTGTGTTACAGTGAGTGTGTTACAGTGAGTGTGTTACAGTGAGTGTGTTAGTGTTGAGGCTGTGTGTTACAGTGTTGAGTCTGTGTGTTACAGTGTTGAGTGTGTTAGTGTTACAGTGTTGAGTGTGTTAGTGTTACAGCGTTGAGTGTGTTAGTGTTACAGTGTTGAGTGTGTTAGTGTTACAGTGTTGAGTGTGTTAGTGTTACAGTGTTGAGTGTGTTAGTGTTACAGTGTTGAGTGTGTTAGTGTTACAGTGTTGAGTCTGTTAGTGTTACAGTGTTGAGTGTGTTAGTGTTACAGTGTTGAGTCTGTTAGTGTTACAGTGTTGAGTCTGTTAGTGTTACAGTGTTGAGTGTGTTAGTGTTACAGTGTTGAGTGTGTTAGTGTTACAGTGTTGAGTGTGTTAGTGTTACAGTGTTGAGTGTGTTAGTGTTACAGTGTTGAGTGTGTTAGTGTTACAGTGTTGAGTGTGTTAGTGTTACAGTGTTGAGTGTGTTAGTGTTACAGTGTTGAGTGTGTTAGTGTTACAGTGTTGAGTGTGTTAGTGTTGAGTCGGGTTGAATTGTTCAGGTGCAGCCGTGTTGAATTGTTCAGGTGCAGTGGTGTTGAACTGTTCAGGTGCAGTGGTGTTGAATTGCTCAGGTGTAGCAGTGTTGAATTGCTCAGGTGTAGCGGTGTTGAATTGTTCAGGTGTAGCGGTGTTGAATTGCTCAGGTGTAGCGGTGTTGAATTGCTCAGGTGTAGCGGTGTTGAATTGCTCAGGTGTAGCGGCGTTGAATTGTTCAGGTACAGTGGTGTCGAATTGTTCAGTTGTAGCGGTGTCGAATTGCTCAGGTGTAGCGGTGTTGAGTTGTTCAGGTGTAGCGGTGTTGAATTGTTCAGGTGTAGCGGCGTTGAATTGCTCAGGTGTAGCGGTGTTGAATTGTTCAGGTGGAGCGGTGTTGAATTGTTCAGGTGTAGCGGCGTTGAATTGCTCAGGTGTAGCGGTGTTGAATTGTTCAGGTGTAGCGGTGTTGAATTGTTCAGGTGGAGCGGTGTTGAATTGCTCAGGTGTAGCGGTGTTGAATTGTTCAGGTGTAGCGGTGTTGAATTGTTCAGGTGGAGCGGTGTTGAATTGTTCAGGTGGAGCGGTGTTGAATTGCTCAGGTGTAGCGGTGTTGAATTGCTCACGTGTAGCGGTGTTGACATTTTATAAAAGCGTGTTTTAAAAAAGTTTTTTTAAAAATATTGTTAATGTAAAAAGAACGGATCATAATACACTGTGGACGTGATAACGAATGTAACGTTAACATCTTCAAGAAGTCAGAGATTCTCCCCGCTCGTTCGCTAGCGTTGTCAACGCTACGCCTGGAATCTTCTCCGGGTGGTCGAGCAGACACCCCCCCCCCCAGAGACACAGCGTTTGTCGTGCTATCGTTGTTGCAAATTCTCAGCAACACGCTGTACAACACCACACCATCATCCACATCCTACCAGGCGAAGCGCACCCAGGCATGAACTTGTTTTCTCAAAAGCGATGCGAGTTGTTTGGACACGGGGGGGGGGTGTGTGGACGTGTTTACGCCGGGGTCCTCTCGCTTCGGTGGGGGTGTTGGGTGGGGGTGAATGGTGGAGGCTCGGAGGAGTCCTCTTCTTGCCTCATCATCATCATCACGGTGGCTAGGCGATGTTGACTACCTCGCCCGGTATGCAGAAGGTCGTGGGTTCGATCCTGACCTTGACCTATGCCTGTATTTAGCGAGATGTTGACTACCTCGCCCGGTGTGCAGGAGGTCGTGGGTTCGATCCTGACCTTGACCTATGCCTGTATTTAGCGAGATGTTGACTACCTCGCCCGGTGTGCAGGAGGTCGTGGGTTCGATCCCGACTCCTAACTCCTGCTGTATATTTGGAGTTTGTCTCTCTCAACACGGTGGCTAGGAGATGTTGACTACCTCGCCTGGTGTGCAGGAGGTCGTGGGTTCGATCCCGACCTTGACCTATGCCTGTATTTAGCGAGATGTTGGCTACCTCGCCTGGTGTGCAGGAGATCGTGGGTTCGATCCTGACTCCTGACACCTGCTGTATATTTGGAATTTGTCTCTCTCATCATCATGGTGGCTAGGAGATGTTAACTACCTCGCCTGGTGTGCAGGAGATCGTGGGTTCGATCCTGACACCTGACACCTGTTTATTTGGAGTTTGTCTCTCTCTCATCATCACGGTGACTACGAGATGTAAACTACCTCGCCTGGTATGCAGGTGGTCGTGGGTTCGATCCTGACACCTGCTGTATATTTGGAGTTTGTCTCTCATCATCATCACGGTGGCTAGGAGATGTTAACTACCTCGCCTGGTCTGCAGGAGGTCGTGGGTTCGATCCCGACTCCTAACTCCTGCTGTATATTTGGGGATTGCGTCTCTCATCATCATCCCGGTGGCTAGGAGATGCTAACTACCTCGCCTGGTGTGCAGGTGGTCGTGCGTTCAATCCTGACCTTGACCTATGCCTGTATTTAGCGAGATGTTAACTACCTCGCCTGGTGTGCAGGAGGTCGTGGGTTCGATCCCGACTCCTGACTCTTGCTGTATATTAGGAGTTTGTCTCTCTCATCATCGCCACGGTGGCTACAAGGTGTTAACTACCTCGCCTGGTACGCAGGTGGTCGTGGGTTCGATCCCGACTCCTGACTCTTGCTGTATATTTGGAGTTTGTCTCTCTCATCATCATCACGGTGGCCAGGAGATGTTAACTACCTCGCCTGGTGTGCAGGAGGTCGTGGGTTCGATCCCGACTCCTGACTCTTGCTGTATATTAGGAGTTTGTCTCTCTCATCATCATCACGGTGGCCAGGAGATGTTGACTACCTCGCCTGGTGTGCAGGAGTTCGTGGGTTCGATCCCGACTCTGACGATGCCTGCTGCTGCTGCTGTGTATTTTGAGTCTGCGTCTCGCTCTCTCGCTCTCGTGGTGGCGTGGATTTTTCTCTGGGTCCTCCGATTTTTCCTTCCACTTTCAGAATCGACGTCACTGCGTCACTGCCCACGTGATGACGATGACGACAATCCGCAACTTCGCCGAGTGATCATTTGTGATGGCCAGGGTCGCTTCTGAAATAAAGAGCCACTCCACAGTCGGGCTGAACGATTAATCGATTTCAAATCGATTAATCGTAATTTGAAACGGTGCTATTTAGCAAATCGCAGAGGCTGCGATTTTTTTGTTGTTTGCGATTTGAAAAGTCTTATTGATTTCTTATTGGGATTGTTTTATTATTTTTGTATTATTATAACTTAACAGGTGCTCTGTTTTTATTGTTCTATTTCAATTAAAACATTTGAGCAAATGCATGCTGGAAGCAATTCATGTCTTTTAAGGTCTCATCTTTGCGTTATAATATATAGAGCAGTGCTGCATATGTTGATGGTATCACGTGGTAACGCTCCATCACGTGTTTTACATCGATTCACAGTGCATATTGAACTGAAGCTTGACTTGAACAAATTTAATCGCAAATCAAATCGCAATGTCTACTGAACGCTCACAACACTCACTACTGCCTCCACACTCACCACACTCGCCACACTCACCACACTCACTACTGCCTCCACGCTCACCACTGCCTCCACGCTCACCACACTCACCACACTCACCACACTCACCACACTCACCACTGCCTCCACGCTCACCACACTCACCACACTCACCACTACCTCCACGCTCACCATTGCCTCCACGCTCACCACACTCACCACTGCCTCCATGCTCACCACACTCACCACACTCACCACGCTCACCACACTCACCACTGCCTCCACGCTCACCACTGCCTCGACGCTCACCACACTCACCACTTCCTCCACGCTCACCACACTCACCACACTCACCACTACCTCCACGCTCACCACACTCACCACTGCCTCCACGCTCACCACACTCACCACACTCACCACACTCACCACTACCTCCACGCTCACCACACTCACCACACTCACCACTGCCTCCACGCTCACCACACTCACCACGCTCACCACACTCACCACTGCCTCCACGCTCACCACACTCGCCACACTCACCACTGCCTCCATGCTCACCACACTCACCACACTCACCACACTCACCACTACCTCCACGCTCACCACACTCACCACACTCAGCACTGCCTCCACGCTCACCACGCTCACCACACTCACCACTGCCTCCACACTCGCCACACTCTCCACACTCACCACTGCCTCCACGCTCACCACACTCACCACACTCACCACTGCCTCCACACTCACCACACTCGCCACACTCACCACTGTCTCCACGCTCGCCACACTCGCCACACTCGCCACACTCACCACGCTCGCCACGCTCGCCACACTCACCACACTCACCACATTCACCACATTCACCACACTCACCACTGCCTCCACGCTCACCGCTGCCTCCGCACTCACCACTTTCCTCTGCACTCACCACACTCACCACTGCCTCCACGCTAACCTCACTCACCACTGCCCCCTCAAAATGCCTTCAACAACAACGTTAATTATTAATGAAGGCTTTCAGCACACACGTATGTACGCGTACACACACACACGTACACGGTTACACGTGCGCGCACACAGCCTCCAGGAGGTTAGTGTGGGGCTAGTGCTGTGTTAGTAGGAGCGAGTAACAGCAGCAGCACCACCACCTATGAAGGCTCTAGGCACGGCACATGATGGAGTGGGTGGTCAGCTCCAAAGACAAAGATCCCCCGTGTAGCCTTTTAGCAGACACTTGGGGCAAGTGCTGTTAGCCAGTAGCAGCACCTATGAAGGCTGCTGGCACTGTGGCCCAAAAGGGGGGGTGGGTGGCCGGCTACCACGCCCGGCTGTCTTTGTCTCCCCAGTGGGCGATGTTTGCTACCAGGTTCTCATTGTGAGGCTGAGTCGACCTAGGGGAGGCCCAGGGCCGGTTTCAGATGCTCGTCACCGGCGGTGTTGGTGGCCGTGAGCGGGAATCGAACTCGGGTCGCCGGGTTCGTAGCGCTAACCGCTGCACCACCGCTCCCCCACACACACACGTGCACGCACACACACGTGCACGCACACACGTGCACACACACACGTGCACTCACACGTGCACTCACACGTGCACTCACACGTGCACACACACGTGCACACACACGTGCACACACACGTGCACACACACGTGCACACACACGACACACACACACAGTGACACACGTGCACACCCACAAAACAATCCGCAGACTACCTGCTGGATCTCCTCTCTGTTTCAAAGAACAAATTTGACCTCAGGTCTTCGCTCATTTACCAGTTTCACATTCCCTATTGCCGTACAAAAACTGGAGGAAGGGCCTTTGCTATTGATGCCCCCAGGGTCTGGAATGCTATTGCCAATAAACTGCAACTTGAATCGCTAACGATGAGATCTTCACTCAAAACTGCTCTAGAGGAGTTGTACACCCCTAGCTGCCACTGCTATTCAGTGGCCTAAAATAAAATAAAATGTTTTCGCTCAGGACGACGCTGCAAAGTATTATCTGTGTTTTGATTTAGCGTGCTGTGATCTTAAAGGTGCATTGAAAAATTTGATACTCCGACCGATGCTCCTGTTGTTTGTGGAGTGACTCATTCAGCTAGCTATGGCTCTAGGATTTGGTGTTACATGTTATTTATGTAGTTTATTGTTAAAAATTCAGTCAGTCCCTTTGATCACTGTTACGTTGCAAATATGGCTTTATTTTTTCGTGATTTCGAAAACGTTTTTTGGGTTGGCCATGTTTGTTTTGTTGTAGTACGGAGTTAGACTGATGGCTTTAATCTAAGTTGTCTTGTGGTGGTTGTTGTTGTTGTTTGACTTGCATCCCACTGGGAGTTTTTGCACACAGCGTTGGTGTACGATGCTTTCTTCAGGAATATTTTGATGTTTTTTTTCATGGACTTTCTGTTTGCACAGTCACACAAAGTCACTTTAAGATGTTTTCTTGTTCGCGTTTTTGTTTTTTGTTTGTTGTGGTTGCACCCGATTCAAGAGCCGAATGGCTCACAGGGCTATACCAAAATAATCTAAACTGAAACTGAACACACAGTGACACACACACAGTGACGCACACACAGTGAGACACACACACAGTGACACACACAGTGACACACACAGTGACACACACACAGTGACACACACACAGTGAGACACAGTGAGACACACACAGTGACACACACACAGTGACACACACACACACAGTGACATGCACACACACAGTGACACGCACACACACACAGTGACACGCACACACACACAGTGACACACACACAGTGACACACACACAGTGACACACACACAGTGACACAGTGACACACACAGTGACACACACACAGTGACACACACACAGTGACACACACACACAGTGACACACACACACAGTGACACTGACACACACACACAGTGACACTGACACACACACACAGTGACACTGACACACACACACAGTGACACACACACACACAGTGACACACACACACACACAGTGACACACACACACACACTGACACACACACACACACTGACACACACACACACACAGTGACACACACACACAGTGACACACACACACAGTGACACAACAACAACCGCCATTCGCCACTAAGTGGCGGTGACGTCACCACGCCGCTTGTGCCAGGCTAGGTGCACGTGAAGGCCACTCACACTCAAACACACAAATAGCCAAACGAACACTCACGTGAACACGCAAAATAAAATAAAGACGCAAATACATAAACACACGCACTGCCATGCCTCTGCCTTGGTTCCATCACACTTGCGTCACCCCATTATATATTTATTATTTTCTGTCGTATTCACAACTCTCTCTGGCCGTGTCTCTCTCCCCACTCTGCACAGCTCCCTCTCCACCCCCTCTCTCTCCACCCCCTCTCTCTCTCCACCCCCTATCTACCCCCTCTCTCTCTCCACCCCCTCTCTCTCTCCACCCCCTCTCTCTCTCCACCCCCTCTCTCTCCACCCCCTCTCTCTCCACCCCCTCTCTCTCTCCACCCTCTCTCTCCACCCCCTCTCTCTCCACCCCCTCTCTCTCCACCCCCTCTCTCTCTCCACCCCCTCTCTCTCTCTCCACCCTCTCTCTCCACCCCCTCTCTCTCCACCAACCCTCTCTCTCTCCACCCCCTCTCCACCCCCTCTCTCTCCACCTCTCCACCCACCCCCTCTCTCTCCTACCCTCCTCTCTCTCCACCCCCTCCACCCACCCCCTCTCTCTCCACCCCCTCCACCCACCCCCTCTCTCTCCACCCCCTCTCTTTCTACACGCCCTCTCTCTCTATCCACCCCCTCTCTCTCCACCCCCTCTCTCTCTCCAGCCCCCTCTCTCTCCACCCCCTCTCCACCCTCTCTCTCCACCCCCTCTCTGTCTACACGCCCTCTCTCTCCACCCCCTCTCCACCCCCTCTCTCCACCCACCCCCTCTCTCTCCACCCCCTCTCCACCCTCTCTCTCTCCACCCACTCTCTCTCCACCCCCCTCTCTCTCTCCACCCCCTCTCTCTCCACCCCCTCTCCACCCTCTCTCTCCACCCCCTCTCTTTCTACACGCCCTCTCCTCTCTCTATCCACCTCCTCTCCACCCCCTCTCTCCACCCCCTCTCTCCACCCACCCCCTCTCTCTCCACCCATTTCTCTCTCCACCCCCTCTCCACCCACCCTCTCTTTCTCTCCACCCCCCCTCTCTCTCCACCCACCTCTCCACCCCCTCTCCACCCCCCTCTCTCTCTCTCCACCCCCTCTCCACCCCCCTCTCTCTCTCCACCCTCTCTCTCCACCCCCTCTCCACCGCCTCTCTCTCCACCCTCCCTCTCCACCCCCTCTCTCTCCACCCTCTCTCTCCACCCCCTCTCCACCCCCCTCTCTCTCCACCCTCTCTCCACCCACACCCTCTCTCTCCACCCCCTCTCTCTCTCCACCCCTCCCTCTGGATTTCCTCACTCTCTCACTCTTCCCCATCGCGGTTTAGACTCTCGACACGCGCCGTCGCCGCCACTCTCTCTCTGTGTCAGCTCCAGTCACCATCTCTCTCTGTGTCAGCTCCAGTCACCATCTCTCTCTGTGTCAGCTCCAGTCACCATCTCTCACGCTAGCTCCAGTCACCATCTCTCACGCTAGCTCCAGTCATCATCTCTCACGCTAGCTCCAGTCACCATCTCTCATGCTAGCTCCAGTCACCATCTCTCATGCTAGCTCCAGTCAACATCTCTCTCTGTGTCAGCTCCAGTCATCATCTCTCTGTGTCAGCTCCAGTCACCATCTCTCACGCTAGCTCCAGTCACCATCTCTCACGCTAGCTCCAGTCATCATCTCTCACGCTAGCTCCAGTCACCATCTCTCATGCTAGCTCCAGTCACCATCTCTCATGCTAGCTCCAGTCACCATCTCTCTCTGTGTCAGCTCCAGTCACCATCTTTCTCTGTGTCAGCTCCAGTCACCATGTCTCACGCTAGCTCCAGTCACCATCTCTCACGCTAGCTCCAGTCAACATCTCTCTCTGTGTCAGCTCCAGTCAACATCTCTCTCTGTGTCAGCTCCAGTCACCATCTCTCTCTGTGTCAGCTCCAGTCAACATCTCTCTCTGTGTCAGCTCCAGTCACCATCTCTCACGCTAGCTCCAGTCACCATCTCTCACGCTAGCTCCAGTAACCATCTCTCACGCTAGCTCCAGTAACCATCTCTCACGCTAGCTCCAGTTACCATCTCTCACGCTAGCTCCAGTCAACATCTCTCACGCTAGCTCCAGTCAACATCTCTCACGCTAGCTCCAGTCAACATCTCTCACGCTAGCTCCAGTCAACATCTCTCACGCTAGCTCCAGTCATCTCTCACGCTAGCTTCAGTCATCTCTCACGCTAGCTCCAGTCACCATCTCTCTGTGTCAGCTCCAGTCACCATCTCTCTCTGTGTCAGCTCCAGTCACCATCTCTCTGTGTCAGCTCCAGTCACCATCTCTCACGCTAGCTCCAGTCAACATCTCTCACGCTAGCTCCAGTCACCATCTCTCACGCTAGCTCCAGTCACCATCTCTCACGCTAGCTCCAGTCACCATCTCTCTCTGTGTCAGCTCCAGTCACCATCTCTCACGCTAGCTCCAGTCACCATCTCTCTGTGTCAGCTCCAGTCACCATCTCTCACGCTAGCTCCAGTCACCATCTCTCTGTGTCAGCTCCAGTCACCATCTCTCTGTGTCAGCTCCAGTCACCATCTCTCACGCTAGCTCCAGTCACCATCTCTCATGCTAGCTCCAGTCACCATCTCTCACGCTAGCTCCAGTCATCATCTCTCTGTGTCAGCTCCAGTCACCATCTCTCACGCTAGCTCCAGTCACCATCTCTCACGCTAGCTCCAGTCACCAGCTCTCTCTGTGTCAGCTCCAGTCATCATCTCTCACGCTAGCTCCAGTAACCATCTCTCACGCTAGCTCCAGTCATCATCTCTCTCTATGTCAGCTCCAGTCACCATCTCTCACGCTAGCTCCAGTCACCATCTCTCTCTGTGTCAGCTCCAGTCACCATCTCTCTGTGTCAGCTCCAGTCACCATCTCTCTCTGTGTCAGCTCCAGTCATCATCTCTCACGCTAGCTCCAGTAACCATCTCTCACGCTAGCTCCAGTCAACATCTCTCACGCTAGCTCCAGTCATCATCTCTCACGCTAGCTCCAGTCACCATCTCTCTATGTCAGCTCCAGTCACCATCTCTCTCTGTGTCAGCTCCAGTCACCATCTCTCTCTGTGTCAGCTCCAGTCACCATCTCTCTGTGTCAGCTCCAGTCACCATCTCTCTCTGTGTCAGCTCCAGTCACCATCTCTCACGCTAGCTCCAGTCACCATCTCTCACGCTAGCTCCAGTCACCATCTCTCACGCTAGCTCCAGTCAACATCTCTCTCTGTGTCAGCTCCAGTCACCATCTCTCTCTGTGTCAGCTCCAGTCACCATCTCTCTCTGTGTCAGCTCCAGTCATCATCTCTCACGCTAGCTCCAGTCACCATCTCTCTCTGTGTCAGCTCCAGTCACCATCTCTCACGCTAGCTCCAGTCACCATCTCTCTCTGTGTCAGCTCCAGTCACCATCTCTCTCTGTGTCAGCTCCAGTCACCATCTCTCTCTGTGTCAGCTCCAGTCACCATCTCTCTGTGTCAGCTCCAGTCACCATCTCTCTGTGTCAGCTCCAGTCACCATCTCTCACGCTAGCTCCAGTCACCATCTCTCACGCTAGCTCCAGTCACCATCTCTCTATGTCAGCTCCAGTCACCATCTCTCTCTGTGTCAGCTCCAGTCACCATCTCTCTCTGTGTCAGCTCCAGTCACCATCTCTCTGTGTCAGCTCCAGTCACCATCTCTCTGTGTCAGCTCCAGTCACCATCTCTCTCTGTGTCAGCTCCAGTCAACATCTCTCTGTGTCAGCTCCAGTCAACATCTCTCACGCTAGCTCCAGTCACCATCTCTCTCTGTGTCAGCTCCAGTCACCATCTCTCTCTGTGTCAGCTCCAGTCACCATCTCTCTGTGTCAGCTCCAGTCACCATCTCTCTGTGTCAGCTCCAGTCACCATCTCTCTGTGTCAGCTCCAGTCACCATCTCTCACGCTAGCTCCAGTCACCATCTCTCTGTGTCAGCTCCAGTCACCATCTCTCTGTGTCAGCTCCAGTCACCATCTCTCACGCTAGCTCCAGTCACCATCTCTCTCTGTGTCAGCTCCAGTCACCATCTCTCTGTGTCAGCTCCAGTCACCATCTCTCACGCTAGCTCCAGTCACCATCTCTCTCTGTGTCAGCTCCAGTCACCATCTCTCTCTGTGTCAGCTCCAGTCAACATCTCTCACGCTAGCTCCAGTCACCATCTCTCTCTGTGTCAGCTCCAGTCATCATCTCTCTCTGTGTCAGCTCCAGTCACCATCTCTCACGCTAGCTCCAGTCAACATCTCTCACGCTAGCTCCAGTCAACATCTCTCACGCTAGCTCCAGTCAACATCTCTCACGCTAGCTCCAGTCATCTCTCACGCTAGCTCGAGTCATCATCTCTCTGTGTCAGCTCCAGTCACCATCTCTCACTCTAGCTCCAGTCATCATCTCTCACGCTAGCTCCAGTCACCATCTCTCACGCTAGCTCCAGTCAACATCTCTCTGTGTCAGCTCCAGTCACCATCTCTCATGCTAGCTCCAGTCACCATCTCTCACGCTAGCTCCAGTCACCATCTCTCACGCTAACTCCAGTCACCATCTCTCTCGCTAGCTCCAGTCACCATCTCTCTCGCTAGCTCCAGTCACCATCTCTCACGCTAGCTCCAGTCACCATCTCTCACGCTAACTCCAGTCACCATCTCTCTCGCTAGCTCCAGTCACCATCTCTCACGCTAGCTCCAGTCATCTCCCACACTAGCTCCAGTCATCATCTCTCTGTGTCAGCTCCAGTCACCATCTCTCACGCTAGCTCCAGTCACCATCTCTCACGCAAGCTCCAGTCAACATCTCTCACGCTAGCGCCAGTCATCATCTCTCACGCTAGCTCCAGTCACCATCTCTCACGCTAGCTCCAGTCAACATCTCTCACGCTAGCTCCAGTCACCATCTCTCACGCTAGCTCCAGCCACCATCTCTCTCTGTGTCAGCTCCAGTCACCATCTCTCACGCTAGCTCCAGTCAACATCTCTCTCTGTGTCAGCTCCAGTCACCATCTCTCTATGTCAGCTCCAGTCACCATCTCTCTCTGTGTCAGCTCCAGTCACCATCTCTCTGTGTCAGCTCCAGTCAACATCTCTCTCTGTGTCAGCTCCAGTCACCATCTCTCACGCTAGCTCCAGTCACCATCTCTCACGCTAGCTCCAGTCACCATCTCTCACGCTAGCTCCAGTCACCATCTCTCACGCTAGCCCCAGTCACCATCTCTCTCTGTGTCAGCTCCAGTCAACATCTCTCTCTGTGTCAGCTCCAGTCAACATCTCTCACGCTAGCTCCAGTCACCATCTCTCACGCTAGCTCCAGTCACCATCTCTCACGCTAGCTCCAGTCAACATCTCTCACGCTAGCTCCAGTCACCATCTCTCACGCTAGCTCCAGTCACCATCTCTCACGCTAGCTCCAGTCAACATCTCTCACGCTAGCGCCAGTCAACATCTCTCACGCTAGCTCCAGTCACCATCTCTCACGTTAGCTCCAGTCACCATCTCTCACGCTAGCACCAGTCAACATCTCTCACGCTAGCTCCAGTCACCATCTCTAACGCTAGCTCCAGTCACCATCTCTGACGCTAGCTCCAGTCACCATCTCTCTGTGTCAGCTCCAGTCACCATGTCTCACGCTAGCTCCAGTCACCATCTCTCACGCTAGCTCCTATCATCTCTCACGCTAGCTCCAGTCAACATCTCTCACGCTAGCTCCAGTCAACATCTCTCACGCTAGCTCCAGTCATCATCTCTCACGCTAGGTCCAGTCATCTCTCACGCTAGCTCCAGTCACCATCTCTCACACTAGCTCCAGTCATCATCTCTCACGCTAGGTCCAGTCATCACTCACACTAGCTCCAGTCACCATCTCTCATGCTAGCTCCAATCACCATCTCTCACTCTAGCTCCAGTCAACATCTCTTACGCTAGCTCCAGTCACCATCTCTCACGCTAGCTCCAGTCATCTCTCACGCTAGCTCCAGTCACCATCTCTCACGCTAGCTCCAGTCATCTCCCATGCTAGCTCCAGTCATCATCTCTGATGCTCACCCAATCAGCGCGCTGAGCTCGCCGCACACACACACTCACTGCGCTATCCGCCCACCCACTCGGTTACTGAGATGTACGACCGACCCACCACGCACTCACACATCTGTCCACCCACCAAACCTCATTACTGACGTGCAGTCAGCCAGCCGCAGGATCACTCAGCTATCCACTCAACCGCCCACTCACTCAACTATTCACCCAACTAACCACTCACTCAGCTATCCACCCAACTGCCCACTCACTCAGCTATCCACCCAACCACCCACTCACACAGCTATCCACTCAACCGCCCACTCACACAGCTATCCACTCAACTGCCCACTCACACAGCTATCCACTCAACCGCCCACTCAGCTATTCACCCAACCAACCACTCAACCACCCACTGACTCGGCTATCCACCCAACCACCCACTCACTCGGTTGTCCACCCGACCGACCATGGGACCTCCTTTGCCAGTACCAAAATATGAGAATAGGTTTTCCCCTTTTTTTCTGGCAACAAAACAGCTGTGTTGAGATGTTAAAGTAACCAAACTGTGAAACCTTTTGGGGGAAAACCTAAAGGAGGTCCCATGATATTGATGCTCACCCCGAGCCCTCATTACTCTGATAGTGCGTTGTCTTTGAGCTGTGTGCGCCTTTTGGCGTCCTCTGGTCTAACACCGACGAGGCTCAAAAGAAAGCTGTCGCTGGTGTGGACCAATCAGTTTCAAGGACGATGCATCACGTTATCAGAGTACGTTTTTTTTGTTGCATGCTGACCACAAGTATTGTGATTAATGCAGACACGATTTTGATTTGAAGCTTTCGTGACTGCAGGAATCCATGCACTTTGGTTCTTTCGTTAAAGTCATAGACAAAATAACATCAACGACGTTTCGATCGCAACAGCAAGCGACCGTCTTCGGGTGAATGAAGACGGTCACCTGTTGTTGCGATCGAAACGTCGTTGTTATGTTTAGTTTTATTTACGTGACTTTACCGAAAGAACCAAAGAGTAATCTTAACACCTGTTTTGTTGCCAGATAAAAAGGGGAAAACCTTTTCTCAACCAAATACTCCGTTGATTCTAAATGTGGAGGGGAAAAGGTGGCGGGGCATGGCGCTGGCCCATCCCACCACCCCCATGCCCACCGTGCCACGGCCTTCGTTTGTGCCACTCCCAAACAGCGCTGTCCCCAACAGTTTGTTGTACGTACGCATGTGTGTTGAACTTGTTACCATACGTAGCCAACCGTGCAGTGTGTGTGTGTGTTGAACTTGTTACCATACGTAGCCAATCATGCTGTGTGTGTGTGTTGAACTTGTTACCATACGTAGCCAACCGTGCTGTGTGTGTGTGTTGAACTTGTTACCATATGTAGCCAACCGTGCTGTGTGTGTGTGTTGAACTTGTTACCATACGTAGCCAACCATGCTGTGTGTGTGTGTTGAACTTCACGTAGCCAACCTTGCTGTGTGTGTGTTGAACTTGTTACCATATGTAGCCAACCGTGCTGTGTGTGTGTGTGTGTTGAACTTGTTACCATACGTAGCCAACCGTGCTGTGTGTGTGTGTGTTGAACTTCACGTAGCCAACCTTGCTGTGTGTGTGTTGAACTTGTTACCATACGTAGCCAACCGTGCTGTGTGTGTGTGTGTTGAACTTCACGTAGCCAACCGTGCTGTATGTGTTGAACTTCACGTAGCCAACCGTGCTGTGTGTGTGTTGAACTTCTTACCATACGTAGCCAACCGTGCTGTGTGTGTGTTGAACTTGTTACCATACGTAGCCAACCGTGCTGTGTGTGTGTTGAACTTCACGTAGCCAACCGTGCTGTGTGTGTGTTGAACTTCACGTAGCCAACCGTGCTGTGTGTGTGTTGAACTTCTTCCGCACCGTACGTAGCCAACTGTCCTCATCGGAGCTTGTGATCGTTTGGGCATTGCGATGGGTGGCAATGTGTGGGGGTGCGTGGGGGTGCGTGGTGGGGTGCATGGGGTGTGTGGCGGGGTGTGTGGGGGTGCGTGGGGTGTGTGGTGTGGGGGTGCGTGGGGTGTGTGGTGGGGTGCGTGGTGGCGTGGGGTACGTGGGGGTGTGTGGTGGCGTGGGGTGTGTGGGGTGGTGTTGCGGGGTGCGTGGGGGTGTGTGGGGGTGTGTGGGGGTGCGTGGGGGTGCGTGGGGGTGTGTGGGGTGTGTGGTGGCGTGGGGTGCGTGGTGGGGTGTGTGGTGGGGTGGGGTGCGTGGATCGTCGTCTTTATCGTTGTGTCTCCACCAACAGGGCCTCAGATACTACGACTGTTTGGTGCGCAAGGGCGAGGGGAAGGCCGACCCGCGGCTGTTCTGTCAGCTGGGCCATCTCAACCTGCTGCTGGAGGAGTACCCCAAAGGTGAGGGGGCGGGGGTGTGTGGGGCGGGGGGGAGGGGTGTGGTGGTGTGGCTGGAGTGGGGGGTGGGGGGGTGGGCGGGTGGGAGGGGTGTTGGGGCGGGGGGGAGTGGTGGTGGGGCTGGAGTGGTGGTGGTAGTGGCGTGGTGGTGTGGTGGCGGTGGGGTGGTGGTGGTGGGGCGGGAGTGGTGGTGGTGGCGGCGTGGTGGTGTGGTGACGGTGGTGGTGACGGTGGTGGTGGCGGTGGGGTGGTGGTGGCGGTGGGGTGGTGGTAGTGGTGGGGTGGCGGTGGGATGGTGGTGGTGGTGGGGTGGGCGTCACTACTCCACAGGGGGTGATGCAGGAAGGTCGTGGGTTCGTTCATGACCCTGACGCCCGCTGAGTCTTTGGAGTCTGCGTCTCTCTCCCCGTGGGTCGCGTGGAGTTTTCACCAGGCCCTCCATTTTTTTCCCCCTCCACATGTCGGATCACCGTCACGCGTTTTGGATGTATTTGTCTGTTGCTGTGAATTTCCACGTGATGATGATGATGACGTCGAGCTGTTATTTGTTGATGGCCAGGTCGCTTCTGAAAAAGAGCGACCAAGCTCAGAGTGGGGCCTTAACTGGTAACTATAATCTTCTTTGGTTCTTTCGGTAAAGTCACCACGTAGAATGAGAATAAATTAATAAATTGATAAAATAAAATAACACTAAAATTCTCACGACGTTTCGGCCACAAACACAAGTGGCCTTCATCAGGTGAAGGGACGAGACTGTCTCGAGGCAGTCTTATTCTCATTCTACGTGACTTTACCGAAAGAACCAAGGAAGATGAATCCTTGCAGTCACAAAAGCTTTAAATCGAAATTGGTAAATACAATATTTTGGTTTTAGTATGGGTCTCGATGAGTGGGTTTCTGTGGGTCTCTATGGTTGTACACGAGTCTCTCTGGATCACTGTGGCTCGATGGGTCTCTGAGTGTGGGTCTATGGGTCTCTGAGTCTGTAGAAAACGTGAGTATTTTGCTGCTCTAAATTTCCAAGTGATGATGACAAGAATGAACCCCTTGGTTGAGCTATCATTTGTTGATGGCCAGGTCGCTTCTGAAAAATAGTTATACAGCTCATTAGGGCTTTCCCTGGTTCTTTACGTTCTGTAGATGTAGATGCCACTGGTTCTTCACGTTCTGTAGATGTAGATGCAACTGGTTCTTCACGTTCTGTAGATGTAGATGCCACTGGTTCTTCACGTTCTACAGATGTAGATGCCCACTGGTTCCTCACGTTCTGCAGATGTAGATGCCACTGGTTCTTCACGTTCTGTAGATGTAGATGCCACTGGTTCTTCACGTTCGGTAGATGTAGATGCCACTGGTTCTTCACGTTCTGCAGATGTAGATGCCACTGGTTCTTCACGTTCTGTAGATGTAGATCCCACTGGTTCTTCACGTTCTGCAGATGTAGATGCCACTGGTTCCTCACGTTCTGCAGATGTAGATGCCACTGGTTCCTCACGTTCTGCAGATGTAGATGCCACTGGTTCTTCACGTTCTGCAGATGTAGATGCCACTGGTTCTTCACGTTCTACAGATGTAGATGCCACTGGTTCCTCACGTTCTGCAGATGTAGATGCCACTGGTTCTTCACGTTCTGTAGATGTAGATGCCACTGGTTCTTCACGTTCTGTAGATGTAGATGCCACTGGTTCTTCACGTTCTGTAGATGTAGATGCCACTGGTTCTTCACGTTCTGCAGATGTAGATGCCACTGGTTCTTCACGTTCTGCAGATGTAGATGCCACTGGATCTTCACGTTCTGTAGATGTAGATGCCACTGGTTCTTCACGTTCTGTAGATGTAGATGCCACTGGTTCTTCACGTTCTGTAGATGTAGATGCCACTGGTTCTTCACGTTCTGCAGATGTAGATGCCACTGGTTCTTCATGTTCTGTAGATGTAGATGCCACTGGTTCTTCACGTTCTGTAGATGTAGATGCCACTGGTTCTTCACGTTCTGCAGATGTAGATTTCACTGGTTCTTCACATTCTGTAGATGTAGATGCCACTGGTTCTTCACATTCTGTAGATGTAGATGCCACTGGTTCCTCACGTTCTGCAGATGTAGATGCCACTGGTTCTTCACGTTCTGTAGATGTAGATGCCACTGGTTCTTCACGTTCTGTAGATGTAGATGCCACTGGTTCTTCACGTTCTGCAGATGTAGATGCCACTGGTTCTTCACGTTCTGCAGATGTAGATACCACTGGATCTTCACGTTCTGTAGATGTAGATGCCACTGGTTCTTCACGTTCTGTAGATGTAGATGCCACTGGTTCTTCACGTTCTGCAGATGTAGATGCCACTGGTTCTTCACGTTCTGCAGATGTAGATGTCACTGGTTCTTCACGTTCTGTAGATGTGGATGCCACTGGTTCTTCACGTTCTGTCGATGTAGATACCACTGGTTCTTCACGTTCTGTAGATGTAGATGCCACTGGTTCTTCACGTTCTGCAGATGTAGATGCCACTGGTTCTTCACGTTCTGTAGATGTAGATGCCACTGGTTCTTCACGTTCTACAGATGTAGATGCCACTGGTTCTTCACGTTCTGCAGATGTAGATGTCACTGGTTCTTCACGTTCTGTAGATGTAGATGCCACTTGTTCTTCACGTTCTGCAGATGTAGATGCCACTGGTTCTTCACGTTCTGCAGATGTAGATGCCACTGGTTCTTCACGTTCTGCAGATGTAGATGCCACTGGTTCTTCACGTTCTGTAGATGTAGATACCACTGGTTCTTCACGTTCTGTAGATGGAGATACCACTGGTTCTTCACGTTCTGTAGATGTAGATTCCACTGGTTCTTCACGTTCTGCAGATGTAGATGTCACTGGTTCTTCACGTTCTGTAGATGTAGATACCACTGGTTCTTCACGTTCTGTAGATGTAGATACCACTGGTTCTTCACGTTCTGTAGATGTACATGCCACTGGTTCTTCACGTTCTGTAGATGTAGATGCCACTGGTTCTTCACGTTCTGTAGATGTAGATGCCACTGGTTCTTCACGTTATGTAGATGCCACTGGTTGTTCACGTTATGTAGATGTAGATGCCACTGGTTGTTCACGTTCTACAGATGTAGATGCCACTGGTTCTTCACGTTCTGCAGATGTAGATGCCACTGGTTCTTCACGTTCTGTAGATGTAGATGCCACTGGTTCTTCACGTTCTGTAGATGTAGATACCACTGGTTCTTCACGTTCTACAGATGTAGATGCCACTGGTTCTTCACGTTCTACAGATGTAGATGCCACTGGTTCCTCACGTTCTGCAGATGTAGATGCCACTGGTTCTTCACGTTCTGCAGATGTAGATGCCACTGGTTCTTCACGTTCTGTAGATGTAGATACCACGGGTTCTTCACGTTCTGTAGATGTAGATACCACTGGTTCTTCACTTTCTACAGATGTAGATGCCACTGGTTCTTCACGTTCTGTAGATGTAGATGCCACTGTTTCTTCACGTTCTACAGATGTATATGCCACTGGTTCTTCACGTTCTGTAGATGTAGATGCCACTGGTTCTTCACGTTCTGTAGATGTAGATGCCAGTGGTTCTTCACGTTCTGTAGATGTAGATGCCACTGGTTCTTCACGTTCTGTAGATGTAGATGCCACTGGTTCTTCACGTTCTGCAGATGTAGATGCCACTGGTTTTTCACGTTCTGCAGATGTAGATGCCACTGGATCTTCACGTTCTGTAGATGTAGATGCCACTGGTTCTTCACGTTCTGTAGATGTAGATGCCACTGGTTCTTCACGTTCTGCAGATGTAGATGCCACTGGTTCTTCACGTTCTGCAGATGTAGATGCCACTGGTTCTTCACGTTCTGTAGATGTAGATGCCACTGGTTCTTCACGTTCTGTAGATGTAGATACCACTGGTTCTTCACGTTCTGTAGATGTAGATGCCACTGGTTCCTCACGTTCTGCAGATGTAGATGCCACTGGTTCTTCACGTTCTGTAGATGTAGATACCACTGGTTCTTCACGTTCTGTAGATCTAGATGCCACTGGTTCTTCACATTCTGTAGATGTAGATGCCACTGGTTCTTCACGTTCTGTAGATGTAGATACCACTGGTTCTTCACGTTCTGTAGATGCCACTGGTTCTTCACGTTCTGTAGATGTACGGGGGCGGGCGGGGGAACTTAGGTTAATGGCCCAATGGAGAAAGGAAGATTTGGGGGATTTCAGTGACGTGACGACGGAAGTGTGCTGGAGCTGTCTCTCACTCCTGTCTCTAAAAGTTACTTGGGGGGGGTTTGGGCGGGGGGTGGTTACGTGATGGTGCACCTCGGGTGGGGTAACGTGGCAATGTTCCCAGGGGGAAGGGTAACTCTGAGTGTCCATTGTATGTGTGTGAACTTCTTTCGCTCCGTACGTAGTCAACCATGCTATGTGTGTGTGCTAAACTTATTTCACACCGTACGTAGCCAACCGTGCTATATGTGTGTTTGTGTGTGTGTTGAACTTCTTTGCCACCATTTGTTGCCAAACCATGCTAATCGTGAGGTGTGCGGGAGAATAATCGTTTTGTTCGAATCTGCCAATGTAAAATAACAACGATAGCATTGGTAAATCTGTACGGGAACCGTTAACGATACAAATACCCTTTCATCTCCACTCGCCGATCGTAAATGACACGGGCCCTCCCACAGTCAACCCCGAGCGAAGAAAATTACGACACGGTTCAACACGTGGCGGGCTTTCACGACCAATGTCATACGGAGTACAGGTGTTTATCTGGGGGGTTGTATCGCGTGGATAGACGCGTCCGTTGGATGTTCTCGTTATTTTAGTCGCTTGCAAGTTACCAGCTAGCTCGATAGCTGGAAGATGAACCTCACAAAATGGACAGCTGGGTGAAAATATTATTGGTAGGAGTGGGGGGGGGGTAGCAGGGGGCTTGCTTGCTTCTATGTTGAAACACAACTCAACAAGGACGGGCGAACGCAGTAACTTAAAAAAAAAGTTTGAGAATTATTTCACTTTTTTTTTGTAATTTTACTTGAACAGGCAAGGCCCCCCCCCACCACCACCACCACCACTGAGCTGGCTTATCGCAAACTAGATAGCCCAGCAACAGTGGCGGCTTATCGTCATCGCCGCGTGGACATTTATAGCAGCGGTCGAATACTCTTGAGAGCGCTTTGACGTTGATTCCGAGCGTGGAGGGGGGCAACAAACCTGAGGGCCCCGGATAACAATCCACGCGGCCACGGGGGGGAGAGAGAGACGCAGACTCCAAATATTAAGCAGGCGTGGGGGTCTGGATGGAACCCACGACCTCCTGTGCACCAGGCGAGGTAGTCAACATCTCCTAGCCACATACAAATATACAGCAGCAGCAGCAGCAGCAGGCGTCATCAGGGTCGGGATGGAACCCACGACCTCCTGTGTACCAGGCGAGGTAGTCAACATCTCCCTAGCCACCCTGGCACCCCCCCTTAACGACTACCCGGTAGTAATATCCCTCTACCCTAACGTTACCCCATAGCCCTTCTACTCATGAGCGAGGACCCCCAGTGATTCACTCACTGGTGAGCGAGGAGCCCCAGTGACTCACTGGTGAGCGAGGAGCCCCAGTGACTCACTCACTGGTGAGCGAGGAGCCCCAGTGACTCACTCACTGGTGAGCGAGGAGCCCCAGTGACTCACTGGTGAGCGAGGAGCCTCAGTGACTCACTCACTGGTGAGCGAGGAGCCCCAGTGACTCACTCACTGGTGAGCGAGGAGCCTCAGTGACTCACTGGTGAGCGAGGAGCCCCAGTGACTCACTCACTGGTGAGCGAGGAGCCCCAGTGACTCACTCACTGGTGAGCGAGGAGCCCCAGTGACTCACTCACTGGTGAGCGAGGAGCCCCAGTGACTCACTGGTGAGCGAGGAGCCCCAGTGACTCACTCACTGGTGAGCGAGGAGCCCCAGTGACTCACTCACTGGTGAGCGAGGAGCCCCAGTGACTCACTGGTGAGCGAGGAGCCCCAGTGACTCACTCACTGGTGAGCGAGGAGCCCCCAGTGACTCACTCACTGGTGAGCGAGGACTCCCAGTGACTCACTCACTGGTGAGCGAGGAGCCCCAGTGACTCACTCACTGGTGAGCGAGGAGCCCCAGTGACTCACTGGTGAGCGAGGAGCCCCAGTGACTCACTCACTGGTGAGCGAGGAGCCCCCAGTGACTCACTCACTGGTGAGCGAGGAGCCCCCAGTGACTCACTCACTGGTGAGCGAGGAGCCCCAGTGACTCACTCACTGGTGAGCGAGGAGCCCCAGTGACTCACTGGTGAGCGAGGAGCCCCAGTGACTCACTCACTGGTGAGCGAGGAGCCCCCAGTGACTCACTCACTGGTGAGCGAGGAGCCCCAGTGACTCACTCACTGGTGAGCGAGGAGCCCCAGTGACTCACTCACTGGTGAGCGAGGAGCCCCAGTGACTCACTCACTGGTGAGCGAGGAGCCCCAGTGACTAGTTAGGTGACTATTTGGGTGGTTATGATGGGCGGGTGGGAGCTGAGTGGACTTGCCATTGACCGGTACCAGCGGTGTCAAGGTCGTCCTCTATGGAGGAGAGGAGGCTCGTGAAGCACGCTGCTGCGGCTACTGGGTAGTGGGAGGCCTCCAACAACAACAACAACGGAGGGCAGAGGAGCAACGCTCGCAACAACGAGCGGAGCACCGGGCGGCTAAAATGCAGCGAGTTTGCACAGTAGGGAGCACATCCGGTGGTGAATCTACCAGTCATCTCAGTCAGCCAACCCATGGTATCTGCTGGGACTGTCCCGTCACCTCCTGTCAGCGAGCCTTCGACACTTCACGTGGCCTCAAAGTGAACCTGGCCTGGCACAGGCGTTGTGGTGATGTCACCGTCACTTAGTGGCGGAAAGCGGGTGTTATTGTTTTGCTTGGTATATGACTGGATGGGTGGAGGTGGCGATATGGATAAGTGAGTGTCTGGCTGTATGGATTCATGGACCGTAGCCTCGTTGGGTGGTTGGGTAGATGAGTGAGTGGCTAGTTTGGTGGGTGGATAGATGAGTACGTGGATGGCTGGGTGATTAGCTGTGTACGTGGATAGATGAGTGGGTGAGTGAGTGGCTGGGTGGGTGGGTGGGTGAGTGAGTGGCTGGGTGGGTGATTGGCTGGCTGGGTGGGTGGGTGGCTGGGTGAGTGGGTGGCTGGCTGGCTAAGTGGCTGGCTGGCTAAGTGGCTGGCTGGCTACGTGGCTGGCTGGGTGGGTGGGTGAGTGGCTGGCTGGGTGGGTGGGTGAGTGGCTGGCTGGGTGGGTGGGTGAGTGGCTGGCTGGGTGGGTGGGTGGGTGAGTGGCTGGGTGGGTGGGTGGGTGAGTGGCCGGCTGGGTGGGTGGGTGAGTGGCTGGCTGGGTGGGTGAGTGGCTGGCTGGGTGGGTGGGTGAGTGGCCGGCTGGGTGGGTGGGTGAGTGGCCGGCTGGGTGGGTGGGTGAGTGGCCGGCTGGGTGGGTGGGTGAGTGGCCGGCTGGGTGGGTGGGTGGATGGGTGGGTGGGTGAGTGGCTGGCTGGCTGGGTGGGTGAGTGGCTGGCTGGGTGGGTGGCTGGGTGAGTGGGTGGGTGGGTAAGTGGCTGGTTTGGTGGGTGGGTGGCTGGGTGACTGGGTGGGTGACTAGAGGGCTAGGTGGGTGAGTGGGTGGGTGAATTGATAGCTGCGTTGCCGTGTGTTGGCCGTGTTGCATGACCCTGTGCATTATATCCCCACAGCTCTCTCCGCGTATCAGAAGTACTACACGACTCAGCCCGACTACTGGAAGGTACGCTCACAACCACGCTGACACCACACTCACTGCCACACTCACTGCCATGCTCACTACCACGTTCACACTAAACACTACTGCATTATACACTGTTAAATTATACACTACTACATTTATACACGACTACTCTATACACTATATTCTTTGGGCATATCGGTAAAGTCACGTAGATAATATAACAAAAAACTATGATGTTTCCATCACGAGCGATCGTCATCCGGAGTAAAGAAGGGGGGAAAGCTGCTGAATGCAGACTCTTTTATAGGGTGTAGTCCTAGGGTCGTCAACGAAGTGGGCGGGGGGCTAGTGATGTTAATGTGAGAAGTTAGCATGTACATGCGAGAGATTAGCGTGTTCATGTCAGATCGCAGTGGCCGGCGTCCGTAGGTGGGCACGCTGGCGCGAGAAATGCAACCTGCTGATGTGAAATCGGAGAGCCGAAACGACGGGGAAACAATAAAAAAATTAACATCGGAAGGTGGCAGGAAGTGAACATCACAGCCAGCCATGACCGAAACTGGTTGATGACGTCCTTCCAATGATTGCTAGGTCTGTACCCATCTTCTCGGTTGAAATTGTGTCCGTGTCTATATATGTATATGGATGGCTTCATGAACAAATCTTTGTTGATAGCCGGTGGGTTTGCAAAAGTACCTTCGTCTTAGAGAAATCAATTTCGTGTGAGCCCACCGCATTGAAACAATGATCAGCCACGGCCGAGGTATTGGTCCTACCGTGTTACAGATCTGCCTTGTGTTCACGAACACGGTCCGAGACATGTCGCTTAGTTTCCACAATGTACAGTGAGGGGAAAAAAGTATTTGATCCCCTGCTGATTTTGTACGTTTGCCCACTGACAAAGAAATGATCAGTCTATAATTTTAATGGTAGGTTTATTTGAACATTGAGATACAGAATAACAACAAAAAAATCCAGGAAAACGAATGTCAAAAATGTTATAAATTGATTTGCATTTTAATGAGGGAAATAAGTATTTGACCCCTCTGCAAAACATGACTTAATACTTGGTGGCAAAACCCTTGTTGGCAATCACAGAGGTCAGACGTTTCTTGTAGTTGGCCACCAGGTTTGCACACATCTCAGGAGGGATTTTGTCCCACTCCTCTTTGCAGATCTTCTCCAAGTCATTAAGGTTTCGAGGCTGACGTTTGGCAACTCGAACCTTCAGCTCCCTCCACAGATTTTCTATGGGATTAAGGTCTGGAGACTGGCTAGGTCACTCCAGGACCTTAATGTACTTCTTCTTGAGCCACTCCTTTGTTGCCTTGGCCGTGTGTTTTGGGTCATTGTCATGCTGGAATACCCATCCACGACCCATTTTCAATGCCCTGGCTGAGGGAAGGAGGTTCTCACCCAAGATTTGATGGTACATGTCCCCATCGTCCCTTCGATGCGGTGAAGTTGCCCTGTCCCCTTAGCAGAAAAACACCCCAAAGCATAATGTTTCCACCTCCATGTTTGACAGTGGGGATGATGTTCTTGGGGTCATAGGCAGCATTCCTCTTCCTCCAAACATGGCGAGTTGAGTTGATGCCAAAGAGCTCCATTTTGGTCTCATCTGACCACAACACTTTCACCCAGTTGTCCTCTGAATCATTCAGATGTTCATTGGCAAACTTCAGACGGGCATGTATATGTGCTTTTTTGAGCAGGGGGACCTTGCGGGTGCTGCAGGATTTCAGTCCTTCACGGTGTAGTGTGTTGTTACCAATTGTTTTCTTGGTGACTATGGTCCCAGCTGCCTTGAGTTCATTGACAAGATCATCCCGTGTAGTTCTGGGCTGATTCCTCACCGTTCTCATGATCATTGCAACTCTACGAGATGAGATCTTGCATGGAGCCCCAGGCCGAGGGAGATTGACAGTTATTTTGTGTTTCTTCCATTTGCGAATAATCGCACCAACTTTTGTCACCTTCTCACCAAGCTGCTTTGCAATGGTCTTGTAGCCCATTCCAGCTTTGTGTATGTCTACAATCTTGTCCCTGACATCCTTGGAGAGCTTTTTGGTCTTGGCCATGGTGGAGAGTTTGGAATCTGATTGATTGATTGCTTCTGTGGACACGTGTCTTTTATACAGGTAACAAGCTGAGATTAGGAGCACTCCCTTTAAGAGTGTGCTCCTAATCTCAGCTCGTTACCTGTATAAAAGACACCTGGGAGCCAGAAATCTCTGATTGAGAGGGGTCAAATACTCTTCCCTCATTAAAATGCAAATCAATTTATAACATTTTTGACATGCGTTTTTCTGAATTTTCTTGTTGTTATTCTGTCTCTCACTGTGCAAATAAACCTACCATTAAAATTATAGACTGATCATTTCTTTGTCAGTGGGCAAACGTACAAAATCAGCAGGGGATCAAATACTTTTTTCCCTCACTAACTACTGCCGCCGACACAGCTTAGTTTGTAGACGCCGGGGTATTGCATGTCAGGGATCACGTCCTTTACAGATGGGATCACGACACTACACTATACACTACACTATACACTACATCACTATACACCACCACTATACACCACTATACACTACACCACTATACACTACACCACTATACACTACACCACTATACACCACCACTATACACTACACCACTATACGCTACACCACTATACGCTACACCACTATACACTACACCACTATACAGTACACTACAACACTATACACTACTATACACCACACCACTATACACTACTATACTACATTAGTACACTTTACACTGCAGCACTATACACTACTATGCACTGTACACTACTATACACTACACCACTATACACTACTATGCACTATATACTACATTAGTACACTTTACACCACACCACTATACACTCCTATACACTGTACACAACTATACACTGTACACAACTGTATACTGTACACCACTATACACTGTACACCACTATACACTGTACACTACTATACACTTCACCACTATACACTGTACACTACTATACACCACTATACACTGTACACTACTATACACCACCATCAGAATCAGAAAGGGTTTTATTCGCCATGAAAGTTCACACCGACACGGAATTTACTTTGGCAGGATGGTGCATACATTCAACATATAGGAATTAAAAATTTTAAATAAGTTTTAAACAAGTCTTACTATAATAATAAGGGTTAAAAGTCTAACTAACACCAAGGGGCTGGAGTATAGTGTACAACACTATACACTGTACAACACTACACTGTACACTACTATACACTACACCACTATACACTGTACACTACTATAACCATTATACACTGTACAACTCTACACGACTACACTGTACACTACTATACACTGCACACTACTATACACTGTACACTACTATACACTACTATACACTGCACACTACTATACACTGTACACCACTACGCACTGTACACTAGACACCGCACATCACTATACACTGTACCTTACTGTGCACTTTACACCACTATACACCACTATACACTGTACACCACTATACACCGAGCACTGTACACCACTACATACTGTACACCACTATACACTGTACACCACTATACACTGTACACCACTATACACTGTACACCACTATACACTGTACACTACTATACACTGCACACCACTATACACTGTACACCACTATGCACTGTACACCACTATACACCGCACATCACTATACACTGTACCCTACTGCACACGTTACACCACTGTACACCACTATACACTGTACACCACTATACACCAATCACTGTACACCACTACATACTGTACACCACTATACGCTGTACACAACGATACACTGTACACTACTATACACTGCACACCACTACACACTGTACAGTACTATACACTACACCACTACACAATGTACACTATACACTGTACACCACTATACACTGTACACCACTATACACTGTACACCACTATACACTGTACACCACTATACACAGTACACCACTATACACTGTACACCACTATACACTGTACACCACTATACACTGTACACCACTATACACTGTACACCACTCTTCATGATGATGGGAGGAGGGGAATAGTAAGGTGGCGTGCAGTGTTGGTGAGCGAGTGAGTGGAGGCACCTAGCCTGGCACAGTAGGGGGGTATCAGCTGGTGTGTGTGCATCTACCAGTGGTCAACTCAGTCAGCCAACCCATGGCACCTGCTGGGTCTGTCCCGTGACCTCCTGCACCTAGCCTGGCACAGTAGGGGGGTATCAGCTGGTGTGTGTGCATCTGCCAGTGGTCAACTCGGTCAGCCAACCCATGGCACCTGCTGGGTCTGTCCCGTGACCTCCTGCACCTAGCCTGGCACAGTAGGGGGGTATCAGCTGGTGTGTGTGCATCTACCAGTGGTCAACTCAGTCAGCCAACCCATGGCACCTGCTGGGTCTGTCCCGTGACCTCCTGCACCTAGCCTGGCACAGTAGGTGGGTATCAGCTGGTGTGTGTGCATCTACCAGTGGTCAACTCGGTCAGCCAACCCATGGCACCTGCTGGGTCTGTCCCGTGACCTCCTGCCAGCAGAGAGCCTTCCACACTTCACGTGGTAGCCTCGAAGTGGTGCACCTAGCCTGGCACAGGCGCCGTGGTGACGTCACCGTCAGTGGGAAATGGCGGGTATTGGTATTGAGGAGGTGAGTGTGTGTGTGAGTGAGGACGTGTGTGTGTGTGAGTGAGGAGGTGAGTGTGTGTGTGAGTGAGGAGGTGAGTGTGTGTGTGAGTGAGGAGGTGAGTGTGTGTGAGTGAGGAGGTGAGTGTGTGTGAGTGAGGAGGTGAGTGCGTGTGAGTGAGGAGGTGAGTGCGTGTGAGTGAGGAGGTGAGTGCGTGTGAGTGAGGAGGTGAGTGCGTGTGAGTGAGGAGGTGAGTGCGTGTGAGTGAGGAGGTGAGTGCGTGTGAGTGAGGAGGTGAGTGCGTGTGAGTGAGGAGGTGAGTGCGTGTGAGTGAGGAGGTGAGTGCGTGTGAGTGAGGAGGTGAGTGAGTGTGAGTGAGGAGGTGAGTGCGTGTGAGTGAGGAGGTGAGTGCGTGTGAGTGAGGAGGTGAGTGCGTGTGAGTGAGGAGGTGAGTGCGTGTGAGTGAGGAGGTGAGTGAGGAGGTGAGTGAGGAGGTGAGTGAGGAGGTGAGTGAGGAGGTGAGTGAGGAGGTGAGTGTGTGTGTGTGAGTGAGGAGGTGAGTGCGTGTGAGTGAGGAGGTGAGTGTGTGTGAGTGAGGAGGTGAGTGTGTGTGAGTGAGAAGGTGTGTGTGTGTGTGTGTGTGAGGAGGTGAGTGTGAGTGAGGATGTGAGTGAGTGTGAGTGAGGATAAGTGTGTGTGAGTGAGGAGGTGAGTGTGAGTGAGGAGGTTAGTGCTTGTGAGTGAGGAGGTGTGTGTGAGTGAGGAGGTGAGTGCGTGTGAGTGAGGAGGTGAGTGTGTGTGTGATTGAGGAGGTGAGTGTGTGTGTGTGAGTGAGGAGGTGAGTGTGTGTGTGATTGAGGAGGTAGGTGCTTGTGAGTGAGGAGGTGTGTGTGAGTGAGGAGATGCTGAGGAGATGGAGTCTGCCTCAGTGGCCCGTGATCACAAATCTCTATTTAACTCTATTACCATCATTCGGTGGAAAAAACGGTGATCCAATCTCTGACCCCCAGGAACAGGTTTGCAGATTTGCTGAGCATTTCTGTGAGGTCCTGGGGGAGGGAAAATCCCTCAGCCAGGAAAACATCGTGGCACAAAGTGAGGATGACCCTGCTAAGGCTGCGGTGCCTCAAATATTGGAAGAAGTCATCCCCTGTGAGTGGCTGGCTGAGGTGCCATCTGTTGAGGAAGTACTGAAGGCGATCCGGAGTCTGAGACCAGGAAAGGCACCGGGTAGAGATGATCTCCCAAGCGAAATGCTGAGGGATTGTGGCGTTTGTGCACAGACTGCCCTATATGACATCATAGCAACAGTCTGGACCAATGGACGGGTTCTGCAGGATTGGAAGGATGCCCTGGTGGTCCCCCTCTTTAAGAAGGGGGATCGCACAGACTGTAACAACTACAGGGGCATCTCACTCCTCGGTGTGCCGGGAAAGGTCCTGGCAAGGATTATTCAACATCGCCTTGCCAGTCACACTGAGGAGAGGCTTGCGGAGCCTCAATGCGGTTTCAGGAAAGGGCGGTCCTGCACAGATGCCATATTTTCTGTCCGTCTGCTACAGCAGAGTTGTAGGGAATTCCAACAAGACCTACATCTCTGCTTTATTGACCTGGTCAAGGCCTATGATACCATCAGTAGGCCTGGGCTCTGGGTCGTTCTTCGTGCTTTTGGAGTCCCTGACCCTCTGCTCACGATCATTAAGGATCTTCATGATGGTGAGCGGGCCCAGGTAAAACTACGTGGCCGGGAGTCAGAGCCATTCCCTGTACACCTTGGGGTGCGACAGGGATGTCCTCTGGCTCCCACATCATTTAACATCTATTTTGACCACGTAGTTCGTGAAGCCTTCAATAGCTGTACCGGGGGAATCTCCATATGGTACAGATATAATGGGAGGCTGATCGATGCCTGGGTGCGGTCAAGGGATGGCTCCCTATTGCTCAACCACGTTATGTATGCTGATGATTTGGTAATAGCTGCTCAGTCAGAGGAGGAGTTGGAGACGCTGCTGCTGAGAGTGGAGCGTGCCACTAAGAGGTGGGGCCTTACCATCAGCCCCACCAAAACTAAGCACCTGCCTGGGTATTTTGTACCATCGGACACTCCACCCCCACAACTCCCAATCGCTGATGGGGCAGTTGTGGAGAGAGTGGAGAGTTTCCCATACCTGGGCAGTGTGCTTATAACCAGCTCCAGTTTAACAGTAGAGGTCTCACTCCGAATCAGTCGAGTGGCAATATCTTTTCATCGGTTGCGTAACGCTGTGTGGAAGCTACCTGGTCTGTCGCTCTGCACTAAGCTTCAGGTCTTCTTGGCCACGGTCATTCCCTCCCTTCTCTACGCTTGCAAAACGTGGACCCCCCTAATGGAACATCTTCGCCGGTTATAAACATTTAGGCTAGCCTGCCTACGATCCATCCTCGGTTAAACCTGCAGGCTGGATTGTGTGAGGAGCTCACAAATCCTTGAAAGATCTGGGCAAGGTCCCATCGGTGAGCTCCTCCGGCAGGCAAGGCTGCGTTGGCTGGGTCATGTAGCCCGCAAGCCCAGCCACCGCATGCCGAAACAGCTTTTGTTCGGCCAGATCGAGGGGGCTAAACGGGCGCGGTATGGGCTAGAGAAGAGATGGAGTGACGTGGTACAGGAGGACGTGGAGCTGAGTGGACTTGCCGATGACCGGTACCAGCGGTGTCAAGATCGGCCTCTGTGGAGGAGGCTCGTGAAGGACGCTACTGGGCAGTTGGAGGTAGTCGCCCTCCAACAACAACGGAGGGTGGAGGAGCGACGCTCACAACAACGAGCGGAGCGCCGGGTGGCTAAAGCACAGCAGGTTGGCACAGTAGGGGGCACAGGTGTTGCACCAGCCAGTCATCTCAGTCAGTCGACCCGTGGCACCTGGGTCTGCCCCGTGACCTCCTGCCCGCGGGCGTTCGACACTTCACATGGCCTCAAGGCGCACATAGCCTGGCACAAGCGTCGTGGTGACGTCACCGCCACTTAGTGGTGAATGGAAGTTGTTGTGTTGTGTGATTGCGTGTGTGAGTGAGGAGGTGATTGCGTGTGTGTGTGAGGAGGTGAGTGTGTGTGTATGTGAGGAGGTGAGTGTGTGTGTGTGAGGAAGTGTGTATGAGTGAGGAGGTGATTGCGTGTGTGTGTGAGGAGGTGAGTATGTGTGTGTGAGGAAGTAAGTGTGTGTGAGTGAGGAGGTGATGGCCAGGTACGATTCTGAAATAATAGAGGTTGCGACATGGCAGTAACTCAGTGGGGGCTTACCGAGTAAATAAGTAATATTTAAAAAATACTTTTTTAAAAAACACGCTTTTAATGAAATGTACCGTATTAGTAATGTCAGAACTCCACGACTCCAGGAAATGGCCCCGAAGCTTGCCATAACGTAAGGGGACCGTGGCCAATCACAGGCAACGTCAGTTGAGCGCGGACAATTAAACCCAGGCCGAAACATAACGTAAAAAAGAATGTTTAACAAATATGTTTATTTGTTTATGATAGAATATAGTATTAAATTTCGATTTAAAGCTTTCGTGACTGCAATGATTCATCTTCTTTGGTTCTTTTGGTAAAGTCACGTAGAATGAAAATAAAATAATAAATTGATAAAATAAAATAACACAATAATATTCTCACGACGTTTCGGCCACAACACAAGCGGCCTTCATCAGGTGAAGGGACGAGACTGTCTGGTAGGACAGCGCTGGAGTGAAAGAGCCACGTTCAGATCACGACCTTTAAGCTGTGTGAGAGGAAACAAAGCGCCTTGACAAAGGAATTAGCATATAATTTAGCATTGAAATGGCTGAATGATTAGCTTGTGACTGGTCACAGAAATAGTTATGTTAAAAGTTAAAGCATACACATCTGCAGAGGCACCCCTTGATAAATGAATTAGCATAGAATTTAGCATTTAAATATTATTATTTAATTCTCATTCTACGTGACTTTACCGAAAGAACCAAAGAAGATGAATGTAGTATTGTCATCGGTATGACATAAGTATACCAAGTTTGCAGTCGATACCACATTTGGAAGTGGGTTACAATTGAGTTACACGATTTGAGGATACAACAACGGACAACAACAGACAGTGAGTTAAATGAAACCGAATAAGATAAAAACTAGTGAGATAGTATCCAGAGAGTGTCGTGGCTGCTAAATACTTCCACGTGGTGATGATGCCACGTGGTGATGATGATGCCACGTGGTTGAGCTATCACTTGTGAGAGCCTGGTTGGCTTCTGGGAAATAGAGCGATTACTTAGCAGCAGCAGCTCAGGGGGCATTACCTGGTTACATATAATCTAGTGATATAGTATCTAGAGTGTTTTAGCTGCTATATAAATGTCCACGTGATGATGATGATGATGCCACGTGGTGGAGCTATCACTTGTGAGAGCCTGGTTGCCTTCTGGAAAATAAAGCGATTACTTAGCAGCAGCTCAGGGGGCCTTACCTGGTTACATATAATCTAGTGAGATAGTATCTAGAGTGTTTTAGCTGCTATATAAATGTCCACATGATGATGATGCCACGTGGTTGAGCTATCACTTGTGATAGCCTGGTTAGGCTTCTGGAAAGAAAGTCTCCTACATAGCAGCAGCTCCTTTTAGGGCTTTCTTACAACCTAGTTAAAATAACAAAAATAGTTTATAGTTTTTTTCTCTCCCCCCTCTGTCTCTTTGTTTTTAAAGAGTGATTGAGTTTTGTGGCGAATGTCCCGAGCCCCGCCCAGCGTGGCTGGCAGCTACTGTCCGCTGTGCGCCACGAGAGGGCGCCAATGTATACATTCTGAACTATTTTTAGTTTCATTTTATTTTCTTTCTCTGTGACTTTACCGAAAGAACCAAAGAATATAAACTATTCATTTTATTTTACCAGGTAAGGCTCCACACTCGTTGGTTCTTTCGGTAAAGTCACGGAGGTGGGAAAAATAAATAATAAATAAAAATAGAGCCATAGAGTGTGGATCCTTGCAGTCACGAAAACATTAAATCTGGAATGAACCAGGTAAGGCCCACATACTCGGAGACCCACAAAGATCCAGAGACTCGAATACAACCACAGAGACACACAGAGAACCACAGAGACCCATAGAGACCCATACTCATAGAGACCCATTTTACTCATAGTTCCAGAGACTCGAATACAACCACAGAGAACCACAGAGACCCATATAGACCCATACTCATAGAGACCCATTTTACTCATAGTTCCAGAGACTCGAATACAACCACAGAGACCCATAGAGACCCATATAGACCCATACTCAGAGACCCATTTTACTCATAGTTCCAGAGACTCGAATACAACCACAGAGACCCATAGAGACCCATATAGACCCATACTCAGAGACCCATTTTGCTCATAGTTGCAGAGACTCGAATACAACCACAGAGACCCATACTCATAGAGACCCATTTGACTAGCAGAGATCCAGAGACTCGAATACAACCACAGAGACCCACAGAGACCCATACTCATAGAGACCCATACCATAACTAAGCTATTTGATTTACCCGGTAAGGACCCCCTGGGCTCTGTAGCTGTTTTTCTCACAAGCTACGTGGCTCTCACAAATGATAGCCCAGCGAAGTGGGCTTCTCACGTGTACTAAACGCGAAGTTCATTTCATAGTTCATAGTTTCATTTATTTGGTATAGCCCTGTGAGCCATTCGGCTGTTGTGGGCTTCTCACGTGAACTAAACGTGAAGTGGGCTCCTCACGTGGACTAAACGTGAAGTGAGCTTCTCACGTGAACTAAACGTGAAGTGAGCTTCTCACGTGAACTAAACGTGAAGTGAGCTTACGTGAACTAAACGTGAAGTGGACTTCTCACGTGAACTAAACGTGAAGTGAGCTTCTCACGTGAACTAAACGTGAAGTGAGCTTCTCACGTGAACTAAACGTGAAGTGAGCTTCTCACGTGAACTAAACGTGAAGTGAGCTTCTCACGTGAACTAAACGTGAAGTGGACTTCTCACGTGAACTAAACGTGAAGTGAGCTTCTCACGTGAACTAAACGTGAAGTGACCTTCTCACGTGAACTAAACGTGAAGTGGGCGTCTCACGTGAACTAAACGTGAAGTGAGCTTCTCACGTGAACTAAACGTGAAGTGAGCTTCTCACGTGAACTAAACGTGAAGTGAGCTTCTCACGTGAACTAAACGTGAAGTGAGCTTCTCACGTGAACTAAACGTGAAGTGAGCTTCTCACGTGAACTAAACGTGAAGTGACCTTCTCACGTGAACTAAACGTGAAGTGAGCTTCTCACGTGAACTAAACGTGAAGTGAGCTTCTCACGTGAACTAAACGTGAAGTGAGCTTCTCACGTGAACTAAACGTGAAGTGAGCTTCTCACGTGAACTAAACGTGAAGTGAGCTTCTCACGTGAACTAAACGTGAAGTGAGCTTCTCACGTGAACTAAACGTGAAGTGAGCTTCTCACGTGAACAAAACGTGAAGTGAGCTTCTCACGTGAACTAAACGTGAAGTGACCTCCTCACGTGAACTAAACGTGAAGTGAGCTTCTCACGTGAACTAAACGTGAAGTGAGCTTCTCACGTGAACTAAACGTGAAGTGAGCTTCTCACGTGAACTAAACGTGAAGTGAGCTTCTCACGTGGACTAAACGTGAAGTGACCTTCTCACGTGAACTAAACGTGAAGTGAGCTTCTCACGTGAACTAAACGTGAAGTGAGCTTCTCACGTGAACTAAACGTGAAGTGGGCGTCTCACGTGAACTAAACGTGAAGTGAGCTTCTCACGTGAACTAAACGTGAAGTGGGATTCTCACGTCAACTAAACGTGAAGTGAGCTTCTCACGTGAACTAAACGTGAAGTGAGCTTCTCACGTGAACTAAACGTGAAGTGACCTTCTCACGTGAACTAAACGTGAAGTGAGCTCCTCACGTGAACTAAACGTGAAGTGAGCTTCTCACGTGGACTAAACGTGAAGTGACCTTCTCACGTGAACTAAACGTGAAGTGAGCTCCTCACGTGAACTAAACGTGAAGTGAGCTTCTCACGTGAACTAAACGTGAAGTGAGCTTCTCACGTGAACTAAACGTGAAGTGAGCTTCTCACGTGAACTAAACGTGAAGTGAGCTCACGTGAACTAAACGTGAAGTGACCTTCTCACATGAACTAAACGTGAAGTGAGCTTCTCAGGTGAACTAAACGTGAAGTGACCTTCTCAGGTGAACTAAACGTGAAGTGAGCTTCTCACATGAACTAGACGTGAAGTGACCTTCTCACGTGGACTAAACGTGAAGTGAGCTTCTCACGTGAACTAAACGTGAAGTGACCTTCTCACATGAACTAAACGTGAAGTGAGCTTCTCAGGTGAACTAAACGTGAAGTGACCTTCTCACATGAACTAAACGTGAAGTGAGCTTCTCAGGTGAACTAAACGTGAAGTGACCTTCTCACATGAACTAAACGTGAAGTGAGCTTCTCAGGTGAACTAAACGTGAAGTGACCTTCTCACATGAACTAAACGTGAAGTGAGCTTCTCAGGTGAACTAAACGTGAAGTGACCTTCTCACGTGGACTAAACGTGAAGTGGACTTCTCACGTGAACTAAACGTGAAGTGAGCTTCTCACGTGAACTAAACGTGAAGTGAGCTTCTCACGTGAACTAAACGTGAAGTGAGCTTCTCACGTGAACTAAACGTGAAGTGACCTTCTCACGTGAACTAAACGTGAAGTGAGCTTCTCACGTGAACTAAACGTGAAGTGGGATTCTCACGTGAACTAAACGTGAAGTGAGCTTCTCACGTGAACTAAACGTGAAGTGAGCTTCTCACGTGAACTAAACGTGAAGTGAGCTTCTCACAAGGACTAAACGTGAAGTGACCTTCTCACGTGAACTAAACGTGAAGTGAGCTTCTCACGTGAACTAAACGTGAAGTGACCTTCTCACGTGAACTAAACGCGAGTTTCGAAATGTGGAGGGCGAAAAAAAACGGAGGACCCCGAGAAAAATTCCTCGCGGCCACGGGAAGAGAGAGAGACGCAGACTCCAAATATACAGCAGCAGCAGGGTCGAACCCACGACCTCCTGCGTACCAGGCGAGGTAGTCAACATCTCCTAGCCACCGTGATGATGATGGGAGAGAGAGAGACGCAGACTCCAAATATACAGCAGCAGCAGCAGGCGTCGTCAGGGTCTGGATCGAACCCACGACCTCCTGCGTACCAGGCGAGGTAGTCAACATCTCATAGCCACCTCGGCGGAGTTGACACAGCTGGGCCGTCTGGTATCATTTGTCATTTGAACACGTGACGGGGAGTAGCGGCAGGCTTCCTCGATCCAATGTCATCCATAAGAGGTTTTGTTCGGGGGGGGGGGAGGGTGGCTTCAGTGTCAATGTGAGTCGTTAAACCCACGACCACCACCACACGACACGGCCAATCGGTAAGGAGGTTTGTGTCGCGCATAAACAAAACGCGGCCAATTTAGTTACTAGTTTAGCACTAACTGGCTGTGTGTTGGAGAGTAAATACAATGTCCCCGTGTCTCCCTATCCCCGTGTCTCATGTCCCCGTGTCTCGTGTCTCCTGTATCAACTGTCTCCGTGTCTCGTGTCCCCGTGTCTCGTTTCCCTGTATCGCCTGTCTCCGTGTCTCGTGTCCCCTGTATCGCCTGTCCCCGTGTCTCGTGTCCCCTGTCTCCGTGTCTCGTGTCCCTGTGTCCCCTGTATCGCCTGTCCCTGTGTCTCGTGTCCCCGTGTCCCCTGTATCGCCTGTCCCCGTGTCTCGTGTCCCCTGTATCGCCTGTCTCCGTGTCTCGTGTCCCCTGTCTCCGTGTCTCGTGTCCCCTGTCTCCGTGTCTCGTGTCCCCTGTCTCCGTGTCTCGTGTCCCCGTGTCTCGTGTCCCCTGTATCGCCTGTCTCCGTGTCTCGTGTCCCCTGTCTCCGTGTCTCGTGTCCCCTGTCTCCGTGTCTCGTGTCCCCTGTATCGCCTGTCTCCGTGTCTCTGTCCCCGTGTCCCCTGCGTCTCACGTCCCCCCCCCCCTCCGTGTCTCCTCGCAGAATGCTGCCTTTCTCTACGGCCTTGGTCTCGTCTACTTCCACTACAACGCGTTCCACTGGTAAGCGTGCGTGCACCTAGCCTGGCGCGGAGCGCCGCCGCCGCCGTGATGTTGTCGAAACGGGTTTGCGAGTTTTCGAGTTTGTTTGGCATTTGCGCATCATCATCATCATCATCGTGTGACGGTGGCTAGGAGATGTTGACTACCTCGCCTGGTACGCGGGAGGTCGTGGGTTCCATCCCGACCCTGACGACGCCTGCTGCTGCTGCTGTATATTTGGAGTCTGCGTCTCTCTCTCTCTCATAATCACGGTGGCTAGGAGCTGTTGACTACCTCGCCTAGTACGCAGGAGGTCGTGGGTTCCCATCCCGACCCTGACGATGCCTGCTGCTGTATATTTGGAGTCTGCGTCTCTCTTTCTCATAATCACGGTGGCTAAGAGATGTTGACTACCTCGCCTGGCACGCAAGAGGTCGTGGGTTCGATCCCGACCCCTGACGCCTGCTGCTGCTGTGTATTTGGAGTTTTCCCGTCTCCCTCCCTCCCTCTTCCCCTCGTGGCCGCGTGGATTTTCTCTCTGGGTCCTCCGTTTCTTTTCCTCCACATTCAGAATCAACGTCGTGCATTTCCCACACCTCCGATTAGCACGGTTGGCTACGTACTGTGTAAAATAAGTTCAACACACACACACAGCACGGTTGGCTACGTACTGTGTAGAAGTTCAACACACACACAACACGGTTGGCTACGTACGGTGTAGAAGGTCAACACACACACAACACGGTTGGCTACGTACTGTGTAGAAGTTCAACACACACACAGCATGGTTGGCTACGTACTGTGTAGAAGTTCAACACACACACAGCATGGTTGGCTACGTACTGTGTAGAAGGTCAACACACACACAGCACGGTTGGCTACGTACTGTGTAGAAGTTCAACACACACACAGCACGGTTGGCTACGTACTGTGTAGAAGTTCAACACACACACAGCACGGTTGGCTACGTACTGTGTAGAAGTTCAACACACACACAGCACGTTTGGCTATGTACTGTGTAGAAGTTCAACACACACACAACACGGTTGGCTACGTACGGTGTAGAAGGTCAACACACACACAGCATGGTTGGCTACGTACTGTGTAGAAGTTCAACACACACACAACACGGTTGGCTACGTACTGTGTAGAAGGTCAACACACACACAGCACGGTTGGCTACGTACTGTGTAGAAGTTCAACACACACAGCACGGTTGGCTACGTACTGTGTAGAAGTTCAACACACACACAACACGGTTGGCTACGTACTGTGTAGAAGGTCAACACACACACAGCATGGTTGGCTATGTACTGTGTAGAAGTTCAACACACACACAACACGGTTGGCTACGTACTGTGTAGAAGGTCAACACACACACAGCACGGTTGGCTACGTACTGTGTAGAAGTTCAACACACACACACAACACGGTTGGCTACGTACTGTGTAGAAGGTCAACACACACACAGCATGGTTGGCTATGTACTGTGTAGAAGGTCAACACACACACAGCACGGTTGGCTACGTACTGTGTAGAAGTTCAACACACACACAGCACGGTTGGCTACGTACTGTGTAGAAGTTCAACACACACACAGCATGGTTGGCTACGTACTGTGTAGAAGTTCAACACACACACAGCACGGTTGGCTACGTACTGTGTAGAAGTTCAACACACACACAACACGGTTGGCTACGTACTGTGTAGAAGTTCAACACACACACAGCACGGTTGGCTACGTACTGTGTAGAAGGTCAACACACACACAGCACGGTTGGCTACGTACGTTGCGAAAGAAGTTCAACACACACACACACACACGGGGTATTTGACCCGCCGATATACATTCCCACGTGGTGATGAAGATGTGCCACGTGGTTGAGCACCTATGGTTGGTGATGGCCAGGTCAGGGACTCTGAACGAGAGCGACTGGCACGGCAACTCGGTGGGGGGCATCAACGCCTGGCACGTGTGAAATAACATCAAGTAGCGGAATAGTACTCGCAGAAAGAAAACACTGCTGAGGCAGTCTTGCCTGTGGTTGTACCGAAAGAACCAGGAAGTATGTAGAGTGTTTGTGGATGCTGCCACTCTACATTTCCACATGATGATGATGATGATGGAGCCACCACGTGGTTGAGCTTGCTATCGTTGTTGATGGCTAGGGATGTCCGCTGCTCGACAAGAATTCACGTGGGGCCTTTTAACGGCCCTTCCTTTTACACCTGGTGAAATAAATACAAAAGTTGGCATAGTTAGTTGGCGGTCTTTTAGCCCCCTTCCAACGAGGTGAGCGGTTTTGAGGGTGCACCTGCAGTGGTGAATGTGCGGTCAGGGTGCGTGTGTGTGTGTGTGCGGTAGTAAACATCGCCAGCACTGGCGGGAGACAAAGGCGGCCGGGCGTCGTCCACCAACCCCGTCGCATCCGTGCTGCTTTACAGCACTTGCCCCAACAGTCTGTTGAGAGGCTACACGGGGGACCTTTGTCTTGTGTGTGTGTGTGCAATTGTGTTGACTTGGCCCGTCCACTCCGAGGTCGACTCGGCCTCAAATGAGTACCTGGTGTAGCGGTGTGTAGTGAACATCGTTAGCACTGGGGAGACAAAGGCGGTCGGGCGTGGTGCTGGCCACCCACCCCCTCTGTGTGTGCCACAGTGCCGGTAGCCTTCACAGCTGCTGCTGCTGCTGCTCGCTAACGGCAACCACGAACACAAACGAAAGACAAAGGTCCCCCGTGTAGCCTCTAACAGACTGTAGGGGCAAGTGCTGTGAGTAGCGAGCAGCACCTATAGACACACAGACAAAGGTCCCCCGTGTAGCCTCTAACAGGCTGTAGGGGCAAGTGCTGTTAGCGAGCAGCAGCTGTGAAGGCTACCGGCACTGTGGCACACGAGGGGGTGGGTGGCCAGCACCACGCCCGGCCGCCTTTGTCTCCCCAGTGCCAGCGATGTTCACTACACACCGCTACACCAGGTACTCGTTTGAGGTCGAGTCGACCTAGGGGAGGTCCAGGACCGGTTCAGATAATCGTCACTGGTGGTGTTGGTGGCCGTGAGCGGGAATGGAACTCGGGTCGCCGGGTTCGTAGCGCAGCGTAGCGCTAACCGCTGCACCACCGCTCCCCACACACGTACATACACACACACGTACACACACACACGTACACACACGTAAATCCCCACTACCCTACCCTCTACCCCGCCCTATCCTCGACACACCCACCCCCCACTCACACCCACCACACACACAACCACACACACACACAACCAAAACCACACACACAACCCACACATAACCCACCCACATACAACCCACACAACACAAACCCAACCCACCCACACACGACCCACACACACCCACACACACACCCACACACACACCCACACAATCCACCCACACACAACACCCACACACAACACCCACATACACAACCAACACCCACACACACAACCAACACCCACACACACAACACCCAACCCACCCACCCACACACACGACCCACTCACACGCCCACACACACGACCCACCCACTCACACACACACACAATCCACCCACACACAACACCCACACAACCAACACCCACACACACAACCAACACCCACACACACAACCAACACCCACACACACAACACCAACCCACCCACTCACTCACACACGACCCACTCACACACACGACCCACACACACACATGACCCACTCACACACATGACCCACTCACACACCCACACACAACACAAACCCCACCCACTCACACACCCACACACTCACACACCCACCCACTCACACACCCACACACCCACTCACACACCCACCCACTCACACACCCACCCACTCACACACCCACCCACTCACACGACCCACTCACACACCCACCCACTCACACGACCCACTCACACACCCACCCACACACCCACTCACACACCCACCCACTCACACACCCACACACTCACACACCCACACACTCACACACCCACACACTCACACACCCACCCACTCACACACCCACCCACTCACACACCCACCCACTCACACACCCACCCACTCACACACCCACCCACTCACACACCCACTCACACACCCACTCACACACCCACCCACTCACACACCCACCCACTCACACACCCACCCACTCACACACCCACCCACTCACACTCACACACACTCACCCACCCACTCACACACCCACCCACTCACACACCCACCCACTCACACACCCACCCACTCACACACCCACACACTCACACACTCACACACCCACACCCACACACTCACACACCCACACACTCACACACCCACCCACTCACACACCCACTCACACACCCACTCACTCACACACCCACCCACTCACACACCCACCCACTCACACACACTCACACACACTCACCCACCCACTCACACACCCACCCACTCACACACCCACCCACTCACACACCCACCCACTCACACACCCACACACTCACACACCCACACACTCACACACCCACCCACTCACACACACTCACACACACCCACCCACTCACACACCCACACACTCACACACCCACACACCCACACACTCACACACCCACACACTCACACACCCACACACTCACACACCCACATACTCACACACCCACACACTCACACACACACTCACTCACACACCCACACACTCACACACTCACACACCCACCCACTCACACACCCACCCACTCACACACCCACCCACTCACACACCCACACACTCACACACCCACTCACACACACACCCACTCACACACCCACCCACTCACACACACACTCACACACTCACACACCCACTCACACACCCACTCACCCACACACCCACTCACACACCCACCCACTCACACACCCACCCACACACACACCCACCCACTCACCCACCCACTCACACACACACTCGCACACCCACACACTCACACACCCACTCACACACACACACACTCACACACTCACACACACACTCACACACACACACCCACTCACACACACTCACACACACTCACACACACACACTCACACACCCACTCACACACACACTCACACACACACTCACACACACACACTCACACACACCCACCCACTCACACACCCACACACTCACACACCCACACACTCACACACCCACACACTCACACACCCACATACTCACACACCCACACACTCACACACACACTCACTCACACACCCACACACTCACACACCCACCCACTCACACACCCACCCACTCACACACCCACCCACTCACACACCCACACACTCACACACCCACTCACACACACACCCACTCACACACCCACCCACTCAGACACACACACACTCACACACTCACACACCCACTCACACACCCACACACCCACTCACACACCCACCCACTCACACCCACCCACACACACACCCACCCACTCACCCACCCACTCAAACACACACACACTCACACACTCGCACACCCACACACTCACACACCCACTCACACACACACTCACTCACACACACACACACTCACACACTCACACACACACTCACACACACACTCACACACACACTCACACACACACACCCACTCACACACACTCACACACACTCACACACACACACTCACACACTCACACACACACTCACACACACACTCACACACACACTCACACACACACTCACACACACACTCACACACACACACTCACACACACACCCACTCACACACACTCACACACACTCACACACACCCACACACACACACGCGTGCGGGCTGTGTGCCCCTGTGCCCCCTGCAAGCCCAAGCCGGCGAGCGTCTGTGGGATACAAAGTCGGCACAGGGAACAGCTGGGCCCTCTACCCCCCCCCATCTCTCTCTATCGCTGAGCTGTGTTCGCCTGTGCCAGTAATATCCACGCGGGCGCGTGTGTGTGCGGCTGTATGTGTGTGTGTGCGTGCGTGTATGTGTGTATGTGGCTGTATGTGGCCGTATGTGTGTGTGTGTGCGGCTGTATGTGTGTGCGCGCTCAGCCTACACAGTCGCGGACACACACGTGTACTGTCCACTCTACACACACACACACACACGCGTATACTGTCCACTCTACACACACACACACACGTGTACTGTCCACTCTACACACGCACGTGTACTGTCCACTCTACACACACACACACGTATACTGTCCACTCTACACACACACACACACGCGTATACTGTCCCCACCACACACACACACGTATACTGTCCACTCTACACACACACGCGTATACTGTCCCCACCACACACACACACGTATACTGTCCACTCTACACACACGTATACTGTCCACTCTACACACACACACACACACGTGTACTGTCCACTCTACACACACGTATACTGTCCCCACCACACACACACACACGTATATTGTCCCCTCTACACACACACGTATACTGTCCCCACCACACATACACACACGTATACTGTCCCCTCTACACACACACGTGTACTGTCCACTCTACACACACACGTGTACTGTCCACTCTACACACACGTGTACTGTCCACTCTACACATACACACGTTTACTGTCCACTCTACGCACACGTCTACTGTCCACTCTACACACACACGCGTGTACTGTCCACTCTACACACACGCGTGTACTGTCCACTCTGCACACACGTGTGCTGTCCACTGTACACACACACACACACGTGTACTGTCCACTCTACACACACACGTGTACTGTCCACTACACACACACGTACTGTCCACTCTACACACACACATCTACTGTCCACTCTACACACACACATCTACTGTCCACTACACACACACGTGTACTGTCCACTCTACACACGCACATCTACTGTCCACTCTACACACACACATCTACTGTCCACTCTACACACACACGTGTACTGTCCACTCTACACACACACACGTGTACTGTCCACTCTACACACACGTGTACTGTCCACTCTACGCACACACGTACGTGTACTGTCCACTCTACACACACACACGTGTACTGTCCACTCCACACACACACACACACGTGTACTGTCCACTACACACGTGTACTATCCACTCTACACACACACGTGTACTGTCCACTCTACACACACACACGTGTACTGTCCACTCTACACACACACGTGTACTGTCCACTCTACACACACACGTGTACTGTCCACTCTACGCACACACACGCACTCACGCACGCTCACTCACACGCACTCACACTCTCACACTCATGCACACTCACACACACACGCACATTCACACACACACGCGTATACTGTCCACTACACACAAACGTATACTGTCCACTCTACACACACGCACACACGTGTACTGTCCACTCTACACACACACGTATACTGTCCACTCTACACACACATACGTGTACTGTCCACTCTACACACACACGTGTACTGTCCACTCTACACACACGTGTACTGTCCACTCTACACACACACGTGTACTGTCCACTCTACACACACGTGTACTGTCCACTCTACACACACGTGTACTGTCCACTCTACGCACACACACGTGTACTGTCCACTCTACACACACACACACGTGTACTGTCCACTCTACACACACACGTGTACTGTCCACTCTACACACACACACGCACTCACGCACGCTCACTCACACGCACTCACACTCTCACACTCACGCACACTCACACACACACGCGTGCACACTCACGCACACACTCACGCACCCACTCACGCACCCACTCACACACACGCACACACACACTACACACTCTACACACACGCACTCACACACTCTCACACTCACGTACACTCACGCACACTCGCACACACTCTACACACACACGCACACACACTCTACACACTCACGCACACACTCACGCACACTCACGCACACTCACACACACTCTACACACTCACACACTCACACACACACTCACACACACACACTCTACACACTCTACACACACACACGCACACTCTACACACTCATGCACACACACTCTACACACACACTCTACACACACACTCTACACACACACACTCTACACACACACTCTACACACTCTACACACACACACACTCTACACACTCATGCACACACACTCTACACACACACACTCTACACACACACACTCTACACACACACACACACACTCTACACACTCACACACACACACTCTACACACACACACTCTACACACTCACGCACACACTCACACTGGCGCGGGGGTGACTGGGCCCTAAGAGGCAGATCCACCACAGTCGAGATGGGGACGCGCCAGAGATTTGCATTAGCCAATCAGCTTCCAGCTCGCTCGCCCTCTCCCCCCTCCCTCTCTCCCTCCCCACCCCCATCTCATCTCCCCTCAATCTGTCACAATCTCCCCCCTCCACTTCCTTCTTAGACACTCACTCACTCCATCTCAAATCTCGCCTAAGACTTTGTCAACATTCTACCCCCCCCTCACTCGCTCGCAATCTCCCCCTGTTCCTACAGCCCCCCACTCACAATCTCCCCCTGTTCCTGTCAGCCCCCCACTCACAATCTCCCCCTGTTCCTACAGCCCCCCCCCCCCACTCACAATCTCCCCTGTTCCTACAGCCCCCCACTCGCAATCTCCCCCTGTTCCTACAGCCCCCCCCCACTCGCAATCTCCCCCTGTTCCTACAGCCCCCCCCCCACTCACAATCTCCCCCTGTTCCTACAGCCCCCCACTCACAATCTCCCCCTGTTCCTACAGCCCCCCACTCACAATCTCCCCCTGTTCCTGTCAGCCCCCCACTCACAATCTCCCCCTGTTCCTACAGCCCCCCACTCACAATCTCCCCCTGTTCCTGTCAGCCCCCCACTCACAATCTCCCCCTGTTCCTGTCAGCCCCCCACTCACAATCTCCCCCTGTTCCTACAGCCCCCCCCACTCACAATCTCCCCCTGTTCCTGTCAGCCCCCCACTCACAATCTCCCCCTGTTTCTACAGCCCCCCACTCACAATCTCCCCCTGTTCCTACAGCCCCCCACTCACAATCTCCCCCTGTTCCTACAGCCCCCCACTCACAATCTCCCCCTGTTCCTACAGCCCCCCACTCACAATCTCCCCTGTTCCTGTCAGCCCCCCACTCACAATCTCCCCCTGTTCCTACAGCCCCCCACTCACAATCTCCCCCTGTTCCTGTCAGCCCCCCCCCCCACTCACAATCTCCCCCTGTTTCTACAGCCCCCCACTCACAATCTCCCCCTGTTCCTACAGCCCCCACTCACAATCTCCCCCTGTTCCTGTCAGCCCCCCACTCGCAATCTCCCCCTGTTCCTGTCAGCCCCCCACTCACAATCTCCCCCTGTTCCTACAGCCCCCCACTCACAATCTCCCCCTGTTCCTGTCAGCCCCCCACTCACAATCTCCCCCTGTTCCTACAGCCCCCCACTCACAATCTCCCCCTGTTCCTACAGCCCCCCACTCACAATCTCCCCCTGTTCCTGTCAGCCCCCCACTCACAATCTCCCCCTGTTCCTACAGCCCCCCACTCACAATCTCCCCCTGTTCCTACAGCCCCCCACTCACAATCTCCCCCTGTTCCTACAGCCCCCCACTCACAATCTCCCCCTGTTCCTACAGCCCCCCACTCACAATCTCCCCCTGTTCCTACAGCCCCCCACTCACAATCTCCCCCTGTTCCTACAGCCCCCCACTCACAATCTCCCCCTGTTCCTGTCAGCCCCCCACTCACAATCTCCCCCTGTTCCTGTCAGTCCCCCACTCACAATCTCCCCCTGTTCCTACAGCCCCCCACTCACAATCTCCCCTGTTCCTACAGCCCCCCACTCGCAATCTCCCCCTGTTCCTGTCAGCCCCCCACTCACAATCTCCCCCTGTTCCTACAGCCCCCCACTCACAATCTCCCCCTGTTCCTACAGCCCCCCACTCACAATCTCCCCCTGTTCCTGTCAGCCCCCCACTCACAATCTCCCCCTGTTCCTACAGCCCCCCACTCACAATCTCCCCCTGTTCCTACAGCCCCCCACTCACAATCTCCCCCTGTTCCTGTCAGCCCCCCACTCACAATCTCCCCCTGTTCCTACAGCCCCCCACTCACAATCTCCCCCTGTTCCTGTCAGCCCCCCACTCACAATCTCCCCCTGTTCCTACAGCCCCCCACTCACAATCTCCCCCTGTTCCTACAGCCCCCCACTCACAATCTCCCCCTGTTCCTACAGCCCCCCACTCACAATCTCCCCCTGTTCCTACAGCCCCCCACTCACAATCTCCCCCTGTTCCTGTCAGCCCCCCACTCACAATCTCCCCCTGTTCCTGCCAGCCCCCCACTCACAATCTCCCCCTGTTCCTACAGCCCCCCACTCACAATCTCCCCTGTTCCTACAGCCCCCCACTCGCAATCTCCCCCTGTTCCTGTCAGCCCCCCACTCACAATCTCCCCCTGTTCCTACAGCCCCCCACTCACAATCTCCCCCTGTTCCTGTCAGCCCCCCACTCACAATCTCCCCCTGTTCCTACAGCCCCCCACTCACAATCTCCCCCTGTTCCTGTCAGCCCCCCACTCACAATCTCCCCCTGTTCCTACAGCCCCCCACTCACAATCTCCCCCTGTTCCTACAGCCCCCCACTCACAATCTCCCCCTGTTCCTACAGCCCCCCACTCAATCTCCCCCTGTTCCTGTCAGCCCCCCACTCACAATCTCCCCCTGTTCCTGTCAGCCCCCCACTCACAATCTCCCCCTGTTCCTACAGCCCCCCACTCACAATCTCCCCCTGTTCCTACAGCCCCCCACTCACAATCTCCCCCTGTTCCTACAGCCCCCCACTCACAATCTCCCCTGTTCCTACAGCCCCCCACTCGCAATCTCCCCCTGTTCCTGTCAGCCCCCCACTCACAATCTCCCCCTGTTCCTGTCAGCCCCCCACTCACAATCTCCCCCTGTTCCTACAGCCCCCCACTCACAATCTCCCCTGTTCCTACAGCCCCCCACTCGCAATCTCCCCCTGTTCCTGTCAGCCCCCCACTCACAATCTCCCCCTGTTCCTACAGCCCCCCACTCACAATCTCCCCCTGTTCTCTGTCAGCCCCCCACTCACAATCTCCCCCTGTTCCTACAGCCCCCCACTCACAATCTCCCCCTGTTCCTACAGCCCCCCACTCACAATCTCCCCCTGTTCCTACAGCCCCCCACTCACAATCTCCCCCTGTTCCTGTCAGCCCCCCACTCACAATCTCCCCCTGTTCCTGTCAGCCCCCCACTCACAATCTCCCCCTGTTCCTACAGCCCCCCACTCACAATCTCCCCCTGTTCCTACAGCCCCCCACTCACAATCTCCCCCTGTTCCTACAGCCCCCCACTCACAATCTCCCCTGTTCCTACAGCCCCCCACTCGCAATCTCCCCCTGTTCCTGTCAGCCCCCCACTCACAATCTCCCCCTGTTCCTGTCAGCCCCCCACTCACAATCTCCCCCTGTTCCTACAGCCCCCCACTCACAATCTCCCCCTGTTCCTGTCAGCCCCCCACTCACAATCTCCCCTGTTCCTACAGCCCCCCACTCGCAATCTCCCCCTGTTCCTGTCAGCCCCCACTCACAATCTCCCCTGTTCCTACAGCCCCCCACTCACAATCTCCCCTGTTCCTACAGCCCCCCACTCACAATCTCCCCCTGTTCCTGTCAGCCCCCCACTCACAATCTCCCCTGTTCCTACAGCCCCCCACTCGCAATCTCCCCCTGTTCCTGTCAGCCCCCCACTCACAATCTCCCCTGTTCCTACAGCCCCCCACTCACAATCTCCCCTGTTCCTACAGCCCCCCACTCACAATCTCCCCCTGTTCCTGTCAGCCCCCCACTCACAATCTCCCCTGTTCCTACAGCCCCCCACTCGCAATCTCCCCCTGTTCCTGTCAGCCCCCCACTCACAATCTCCCCTGTTCCTACAGCCCCCCACTCGCAATCTCCCTCTGTTCCTACAGCCCCCCACTCACAATCTCCCCCTGTTCCTGTCAGCCCCCCACTCACAATCTCCCCCTGTTCCTGTCAGCCCCCCACTCACAATCTCCCCCTGTTCCTACAGCCCCCCACTCACAATCTCCCCCTGTTCCTACAGCCCCCCACTCACAATCTCCCCCTGTTCCTACAGCCCCCCACTCACAATCTCCCCTGTTCCTACAGCCCCCCACTCGCAATCTCCCCCTGTTCCTGTCAGCCCCCCACTCACAATCTCCCCCTGTTCCTGTCAGCCCCCCACTCACAATCTCCCCCTGTTCCTACAGCCCCCCACTCACAATCTCCCCCTGTTCCTGTCAGCCCCCCACTCACAATCTCCCCTGTTCCTACAGCCCCCCACTCGCAATCTCCCCCTGTTCCTGTCAACCCCCCACTCACAATCTCCCCTGTTCCTACAGCCCCCCACTCACAATCTCCCCTGTTCCTACAGCCCCCCACTCACAATCTCCCCCTGTTCCTGTCAGCCCCCCACTCACAATCTCCCCTGTTCCTACAGCCCCCCACTCGCAATCTCCCCCTGTTCCTGTCAGCCCCCCACTCACAATCTCCCCTGTTCCTACAGCCCCCCACTCACAATCTCCCCTGTTCCTACAGCCCCCCACTCACAATCTCCCCCTGTTCCTGTCAGCCCCCCACTCACAATCTCCCCTGTTCCTACAGCCCCCCACTCGCAATCTCCCCCTGTTCCTGTCAGCCCCCCACTCACAATCTCCCCTGTTCCTACAGCCCCCCACTCGCAATCTCCCCCTGTTCCTACAGCCCCCCACTCACAATCTCCCCCTGTTCCTGTCAGCCCCCCACTCACAATCTCCCCCTGTTCCTGTCAGCCCCCCACTCACAATCTCCCCCTGTTCCTACAGCCCCCCACTCACAATCTCCCCCTGTTCCTACAGCCCCCCACTCACAATCTCCCCCTGTTCCTACAGCCCCCCACTCACAATCTCCCCTGTTCCTACAGCCCCCCACTCGCAATCTCCCCCTGTTCCTGTCAGCCCCCCACTCACAATCTCCCCCTGTTCCTGTCAGCCCCCCACTCACAATCTCCCCCTGTTCCTACAGCCCCCCACTCACAATCTCCCCCTGTTCCTGTCAGCCCCCCACTCACAATCTCCCCTGTTCCTACAGCCCCCCACTCGCAATCTCCCCCTGTTCCTGTCAGCCCCCCACTCACAATCTCCCCTGTTCCTACAGCCCCCCACTCACAATCTCCCCTGTTCCTACAGCCCCCCACTCACAATCTCCCCCTGTTCCTGTCAGCCCCCCACTCACAATCTCCCCTGTTCCTACAGCCCCCCACTCGCAATCTCCCCCTGTTCCTGTCAGCCCCCCACTCACAATCTCCCCTGTTCCTACAGCCCCCCACTCACAATCTCCCCTGTTCCTACAGCCCCCCACTCACAATCTCCCCCTGTTCCTGTCAGCCCCCCACTCACAATCTCCCCTGTTCCTACAGCCCCCCACTCACAATCTCCCTCTGTTCCTACAGCCCCCCACTCACAATCTCCCCTGTTCCTGTCAGCCCCCCACTCACAATCTCCCCCTGTTCCTGTCAGCCCCCCACTCACAATCTCCCCCTGTTCCTACAGCCCCCCACTCACAATCTCCCCCTGTTCCTACAGCCCCCCACTCACAATCTCCCCCTGTTCCTACAGCCCCCCACTCACAATCTCCCCTGTTCCTACAGCCCCCCACTCACAATCTCCCTCTGTTCCTACAGCCCCCCACTCACAATCTCCCCTGTTCCTGTCAGCCCCCCACTCACAATCTCCCCTTGTTCCTGTTTCTACAGCCCCCCACTCACAATCTCCCCCTGTTCCTGTCAGCCCCCCCCCCACTCACAATCTCCCCTGTTCCTGTCAGCCCCCCACCCACAATCTCCCCCTGTTCCTACAGCCCCCCACTCACAATCTCCCCCTGTTCCTACAGCCCCCCACTCACAATCTCCCCCTGTTCCTACAGCCCCCCACTCACAATCTCCCCTGTTCCTACAGCCCCCCACTCACAATCTCCCCCTGTTCCTACAGCCCCCCACTCACAATCTCCCCTGTTCCTACAGCCCCCCACTCACAATCTCCCTCTGTTCCTACAGCCCCCCACTCACAATCTCCCCTGTTCCTGTCAGCCCCCCACTCACAATCTCCCCCTGTTCCTGTCAGCCCCCCACTCACAATCTCCCCCTGTTCCTACAGCCCCCCACTCACAATCTCCCCCTGTTCCTGTCAGCCCCCCACTCACAATCTCCCCCTGTTCCTGTCAGCCCCCCACTCACAATCTCCCCCTGTTCCTACAGCCCCCCACTCACAATCTCCCCCTGTTCCTGTCAGCCCCCCACTCACAATCTCCCCCTGTTCCTGTCAGCCCCCCACTCACAATCTCCCCCTGTTCCTGTCAGCCCCCCACTCACAATCTCCCCCTGTTCCTACAGCCCCCCACTCACAATCTCCCCTGTTCCTACAGCCCCCCACTCGCAATCTCCCCCTGTTCCTGTCAGCCCCCCACTCACAATCTCCCCCTGTTCCTGTCAGCCCCCCACTCACAATCTCTCCCTGTTCCTGTCAGCCCCCCACTCACAATCTCCCCTGTTCCTACAGCCCCCCACTCACAATCTCCCCCTGTTCCTGTCAGCCCCCCACTCACAATCTCCCCTGTTCCTACAGCCCCCCACTCACAATCTCCCCCTGTTCCTGTCAGCCCCCCACTCACAATCTCCCCCTGTTCCTGTCAGCCCCCCACTCACAATCTCCCCTGTTCCTACAGCCCCCCACTCACAATCTCCCCCTGTTCCTGTCAGCCCCCCACTCACAATCTCCCCCCTGTTCCTACAGCCCCCCACTCACAATCTCCCCCTGTTCCTGTCAGCCCCCCACTCACAATCTCCCCCTGTTCCTACAGCCCCCCACTCGCAATCTCCCCTGTTCCTACAGCCCCCCACTCGCAATCTCCCCCTGTTCCTGTCAGCCCCCCACTCACAATCTCCCCCTGTTCCTGTCAGCCCCCCACTCACAATCTCCCCCTGTTCCTGTCAGCCCCCCACTCACAATCTCCCCTGTTCCTACAGCCCCCCACTCACAATCTCCCCCTGTTCCTGTCAGCCCCCCACTCACAATCTCCCCTGTTCCTACAGCCCCCCACTCGCAATCTCCCCCTGTTCCTGTCAGCCCCCCACTCACAATCTCCCCCTGTTCCTGTCAGCCCCCCACTCACAATCTCCCCCTGTTCCTGTCAGCCCCCCACTCACAATCTCCCCTGTTCCTACAGCCCCCCACTCACAATCTCCCCCTGTTCCTGTCAGCCCCCCACTCACAATCTCCCCTGTTCCTACAGCCCCCCACTCACAATCTCCCCCTGTTCCTGTCAGCCCCCCACTCACAATCTCCCCCTGTTCCTGTCAGCCCCCCACTCACAATCTCCCCTGTTCCTACAGCCCCCCACTCACAATCTCCCCCTGTTCCTGTCAGCCCCCCACTCACAATCTCCCCTGTTCCTACAGCCCCCCACTCACAATCTCCCCCTGTTCCTGTCAGCCCCCCACTCACAATCTCCCCCCTGTTCCTACAGCCCCCCACTCACAATCTCCCCCTGTTCCTGTCAGCCCCCCACTCACAATCTCCCCCTGTTCCTACAGCCCCCCACTCGCAATCTCCCCTGTTCCTACAGCCCCCCACTCGCAATCTCCCCCTGTTCCTGTCAGCCCCCCACTCACAATCTCCCCCTGTTCCTGTCAGCCCCCCACTCACAATCTCCCCCTGTTCCTGTCAGCCCCCCACTCACAATCTCCCCTGTTCCTACAGCCCCCCACTCACAATCTCCCCCTGTTCCTGTCAGCCCCCCACTCACAATCTCCCCCTGTTCCTGTCAGCCCCCCACTCACAATCTCCCCTGTTCCTACAGCCCCCCACTCACAATCTCCCCCTGTTCCTGTCAGCCCCCCACTCACAATCTCCCCTGTTCCTACAGCCCCCCACTCACAATCTCCCCCTGTTCCTGTCAGCCCCCCACTCACAATCTCCCCCTGTTCCTGTCAGCCCCCCACTCACAATCTCCCCTGTTCCTACAGCCCCCCACTCACAATCTCCCCCTGTTCCTGTCAGCCCCCCACTCACAATCTCCCCTGTTCCTACAGCCCCCCACTCACAATCTCCCCCTGTTCCTGTCAGCCCCCCACTCACAATCTCCCCCTGTTCCTGTCAGCCCCCCACTCACAATCTCCCCTGTTCCTACAGCCCCCCACTCACAATCTCCCCCTGTTCCTGTCAGCCCCCCACTCACAATCTCCCCCCTGTTCCTACAGCCCCCCACTCACAATCTCCCCCTGTTCCTGTCAGCCCCCCCCCCCCCCCGTGTCTCCCCCTCCCCCCCCCGTGTCTCCCCCCCCACCCGTGTCTCCTCCCGTGTCTCCTCCCCCCCACCCGTGCTCCTCCCCCGTGTCTCCTCCCCCCCACCCGTGCTCCTCCCCCGTGTCTCCTCCCCCCCACCCACGTTTCCCATCTTCCCACCAATCCCTCCCTATCATCTCGATCGCGCGCCCTCCCCCCCCCTCTCCCTCCCCCCCTCTCCCTCCCTCCTCCCTCCCTCTCCTCCTCTCTCCCTCCTCTCTCCCTCCCCTCTCCCTCCTCTCTCCCTCCTCCCTCCCTCCCCTCTCCCTCCCCTCTCCTCTCCCTCCTCCCTCCCCTCTCCCTCCTCCCTCCCTCCCCTCTCCCCTCTCCTCTCTCCCTCCCTCCTCTCTTTCTCCCTCTCCTTTGCTTCTCCCATTTCTCTCTCTCCTCCCCCTCTCCCCCCACGCCTCTCTCTCTGTCCCCTCCCTAGGCCCCCGTCTCCCTCCCCCCACCTCCCTCTCTCTGTCCCCTCCCTAGGCCCCCGTCTCCCTCCCCCCACCTCCCCCCACCTCCCTCCCCCCACCTCCTCCCCTCTCTCTCTTTGTCAGAGGGGATTCTGCACAAATAAGAGGCCGCATGTTACGGCCGACTCGTTGCCAGCCGGCGTTGTGGATTTAAACCAGCGACAATTGTGGATTTAAACCAGCGACAATTTTACTCGAAACATTTTTGTTGCGTTGTGGTCGTACTGTGGCTGTAGTAGGGGTGGTAGCCGATACCATTAATGATATTATTGAGTGAATAATAATAATAATGACGGTAATCAGTCGGTAATGCTAGGCATAGAGTTTAATGAGAAGATTGGGAATTTGATGCGTGTGTTTGTGTCTTGGTGACACGAGTGATAGCCGGCTGTGAATATAACACGTGAGTGTGTGTGAAGGTGGACTATCCACACGGGTCTCCTGCTAGACACACACACACACGTCTCCTGCTACACACACACACACGTCTCCTGCTACACACACACACAGGTCTCCTGCTACACACACACACGCGGGTCTCCTGCTACACACACACACGTCTCCTGCTACACACACACACATACAGGTCTCCTGCTACACACACACACAGGTCTCCTGCTACACACACACACAGGTCTCCTGCTACACACACACACACACATCTCCTGCTACACACACACACACACGTCTCCTGCTACACACACACACGTCTCCTGCTACACACACACACACACGTCTCCTGCTACACACACACACACACGTCTCCTGCTACACACACACACACACGTCTCCTGCCACACACACACACACACAGGTCTCCTGCTACACACACACACACAGGTCTCCTGCTACACACACACACACACGTCTCCTGCTACACACACACACGTATCCTGCTACACACACACGTCTCCTGCCACACACACACACAGGTCTCCTGCCACACACACACACACGTCTCCTGCTAGACACACACACAGGTCTCCTGCTACACACACACACACAGGTCTCCTGCTACACACACACACACACAGGTCTCCTGCTACACACACACACACAGGTCTCCTGCTACACCCACACACGTCTCCTGCTACACACACACACATACATCTCCTGCTACACACACACACGTCTCCTGCTACACACACACACAGGTCTCCTGCTACACACACACACACATACATCTCCTGCTACACACACACACAGGTCTCCTGCTACACACACACATACATCTCCTGCTACACACACACACGTCTCCTGCTACACACACACACACATCTCCTGCTACACACACACACAGGTCTCCTGCTACACACACACACAGGTCTCCTGCTACACACACACGGGTCTCCTGGGTTCCTCCTTCCTTGGCTGTGGCTGCCTTGCGCCAGTGTGTGAGGTGTGGTGGGTTGTGTTGGGGGGGGGAGGCAGTATCCATCACGAGGGGGTGAGGCGGGGTGGGTCGAGGTCCCATTCGGGGGTGCTAGGGGGGTTCGTGGTGGTGTTGGTGGTGGTGGTGTTGGTGGTGGTGTTGGTGGTGGTGTTGGTGGTGGTGTTGGTGGTGGCTACCTCCTGGGGGTGTTCCTGGGGTGGTCTGCCGACTGCGTCTGAGAGAAAACAAAACACACCCGGACCTCGACTGTTAAGGTCAGTCAGTTTCACGCACACACGCACACCGCACACACGCACACCGCACACACGCACACCGCACACACGCACACCGCACACACGCACACCGCACACACGCACACCGCACACACTATACACACACACTATACACACACACACACTTCGTATATACACCATACACACTACGTATATACACCATACTATACACACACACCATACATAGCATTCACACAACAGTACACCGTACACACTATACATACAACGTACATACACCGCACACACGTGTAGATACACACGTTACATGTATACACACTACACACACGTTACATGTATACACACTACACACACGTTACATGTATACACACTACACACACGTTACATGTATACACACTACACACACGTTACATGTATACACACTACACACACGTTACATGTATACACACTACACACACGTTACATGTATATACACTACACTACACACACGTTACATGTATATACACTACACTACACACACGTTACATGTATACACACTACACACACGTTACATGTATACACACTACACACACGTTACATGTATATACACTACACTACACACACGTTACATGTATACACACTACACTACACACACGTTACACTGCAGTATACACTACACTACACACACGTTACACTGCAGTATACACTACACTACACACACGTTACACTGCAGTACACACTACACGCCACGTCATACACCACTGCAGTACACCAAGGGGGTTATCTACTTCCTATTCACACTACAGGATGTGTGTATGTGTGTGTATCTGCTTGTATGTGTGTATGTGCGTGTGGTAGTGTAGTGGTTAGCGCTACGAACCCGGCAACCCGGGTTCGATTCCCGCTCACGGCCAACACCAGCGACGATTATTTGAACCGGTCCTTGGCCTCCCCTAGGTCGACTCAGCCGCACACGAAGTGACTGGTGGTGGTGTGTGTCGTAAACATCGCCACTGGGGAGACAAAGGCGTCCGGGCGTGGTGCTGCTGGTCACCCTCCACCCCCTCGTGCGCAGTGCTCAAATGTGCTCAAATGTGCTTGCTTTGCTGCTCGCTAACAGCCCTTGCCCCCAGCAGCCCGTGCAGGCTTTACCGGTGGGGGCAGCATCGTTACCTTTGTGTGGGGGTAGGACCATGAGAATCGTAAAGGGGGAGGGGGGAGACCACCCCCCCCCCATCGATGGAATCGGCTATCGTTGTGCCTGGTCTGGACTCGTCCATTCACACGTGGGGGTGTCGTGGGGAGTGGGGGTTCTGGTGTGGACTCGTCCATTCACACGCGGGGGTGTGGGGGGGAGTGGGGGTTCTGGTGTGGACTCGTCCATTCACACGCGGGGGGAGTGGGGGTTCTGGTGTGGACTCGTCCATTCACACGCGGGGGTGTGGGGGGGAGTGGGGGTTCTGGTGTGGACTCGTCCATTCACACGCGGGGGTGTGGGGGGGAGTGGGGGTTCTGGTGTGGACTCGTCCATTCACACGCGGGGGTGTCGGGGGGGAGTGGGGGTTCTGGTGTGGACTCGTCCATTCACACGCGGGGGTGTCGGGGGGTAGTGGGGGTTCTGGTGTGGACTCGTCCATTCACACGCGGGGGTGTCGGGGGGGAGTGGGGGTTCTGGTGTGGGGGATATTCAAATTCAACATTCAGGCTCTCATCAGCAGCGGTGCCAGCCTGTGCTTGAACCAATGCTGTTGGAACTGCCCCTGAACCAAAACCATTCCCCTGTCTATGAACATCTGGGGCAGTTCCAACAGCGTGGGTTCAAGCAGAGCCTCGCCCTGCCTCTCTGACCATCTCTCTCACTATCTCTCTCACTATCTCTCTCACTCTCTCACTATCTCTCTCTCCCTATCTCTCACTATCTCTCTCACTCTCTCACTATCTCTCACTATCTCTCTCACTATCTCCCTATCTCTCTCTCCCTATCTCTCTCACTATCTCTCTCACTATCACTATCTCTCTCACTATCTCTCACTCTCTCCCTCTCTCACTATCTCTGTCACTCTCTCCCTATCTCTCTCACTATCTCTTCCACTGTTTCTCACTATCTCTCTCACTATCTCTCTCACTATCTCTTTCTCAGTATCTCTCTCACTATCTCTCTCACCATCTCTCTCACCATCTCTCTCACCATCTCTCTCACTATCTCTCTCCCTATCTCCCTATCACTATCTCTCTCACTATCTCTCTCACTATCTCCCTCTCACTATCTCTCTCACTATCTCCCCTACCTCCCTGCCTCTCCCTATCTCCCTCCCTATCTCCCTCCCTATCTCCCTCCCTCCCTATCTCCCTCCCTATCTCCCTCCCTGCCTCTCCCTATCTCCCTATCTCCCTCCCTATCTCCCTCCCTCCCTATCTCCCTCCCTGCCTCTCCCTATCTCCCTCCCTCCCTATCTCCCTCCCATCCTCCATGCGTCTCCCTCCCTCCCTGTGGTTGCCCCTTCTTGCTGCTCCCCCACCCATCCCTATTGTGTAATCCCCTGTGTGTGTGTGTAGCAGGAGACCTGTGTGTGTGTAGCAGGAGACCTGTGTGTGTGTAGCAGGAGACGTGTGTGTGTGTGTGTAGCAGGAGACCTGTGTGTGTGTGTAGCAGGAGACATGTGTGTGTGTGTAGCAGGAGACCTGTGTGTGTGTGTGTAGCAGGAGACCTGTGTGTGTGTGTGTAGCAGGAGACCTGTGTGTGTGTAGCAGGAGACGTGTGTGTGTGTGTAGCAGGAGACCTGTGTGTGTGTGTGTAGCAGGAGACATGTGTGTGTGTGTGTAGCAGGAGACCTGTGTGTGTGTGTAGCAGGAGACCTGTGTGTGTGTGTGTGTAGCAGGAGACGTGTGTGTGTGTGTGTAGCAGGAGACGCGTGTGTGTGTAGCAGGAGACGTGTGTGTGTGTGTGTAGCAGGAGATGTGTGTGTGTAGCAGGAGACGTGTGTGTGCGTGTGCGCGTGCGCGCGCTGGTTGCATCACCTTGTTCTTGAAAATGCAATTCCTAGTTAGCGCGTCTCCCTGCTGATCCTCCTCGCCCTTCTAGAGATGTGGGGTGAAACAGCTGCCAGAGCCAGACACGGCTACACACGGCTACCAGACGCGCGTCTACACACGGCCACACACGGCCACACAGCCAACCAGACACACAATTAGTCAGACACGGACACACAATTAGTCAGACACGGACACACAATTAGTCAGACACGGATACACAATAGTCAGACACGGCTACACACGGCCACACAGCCAACCAGACACACAATTAGTCAGACACGGACACAATTAGTCAGACACGGACACACAATTAGTCAGACACGGACACACAATTAGTCAGACACGGATACACAATAGTCAGACACGGACACAACACGCCTACACAGCCAACCAGACACACAATTAGTCAGACACGGACACGCAATTAGTCAGACACGGACACACAATTAGTCAGACACGGACACACAATTAGTCAGACACGGACACACAATTAGTCAGACACGGCCACACGGCTACACAGCCAACCAGACACACAATTAGTAAGACACGGACGCGCAATTAGTCAGACACGGACACAATAAGTCAGACACGGACACACAATTAGTCAGACACGGACACACAATAGTCAGACACGGACACAACACGGCCACACAGCCAACCAGACACACAATTAGTCAGACACGGACACACAATTAGTCAGACACGGACACAATTAGTCAGACATGGACACAATTAGTCAGACACGGACACACAATTAGTCAGACATGGACACACAATTAGTCAGACACGGACACAACACGGCTACACAGCCAACCAGACACACAATTAGTCAGACACGGGCACACAATTAGTCAGACACGGACACACAATTAGTCAGACACGGACACACAATAGTCAGACACGGACACAACACGGCTGCACAGCCAATCAGACACACAATTAGTCAGACACGGACACACAATTAGTCAGACACGGACACAATTAGTCAGACACGGGCACACAATTAGTCAGACACGGGCACACAATGAGTCAGACACGGACACACAATGAGTCAGACATGGACACACAATGAGTCAGACACGGACACAATTAGTCAGACACGGACACAATTAGTCAGACACGCAGCTTGCCGGACACCAATGCGTCTCTACATCTATGTGGGGGTCTATGGATCACTGAGTGTGTGTCCCTATGGGGTCTCGGTGGGTCTCTATGGGTCTCTATGGGTCTCTATGGGTCTCTATGGGTCTCTATGGGTCTCTATGAGTGTGTGTCCCTATGGGGTCTCTATGGGTCTCTATGGGTCTCTGAGTGTGTGTCCCTATGGGGTCTCTGTGGGTCTCTATGAGTCTCTATGGGTCTCTATGAGTGTGTGTCCCTATGGGGTCTCTATGGGTCTCTATGGGTCTCTATGAGTGTGTGTCCCTATGGGGTCTCTATGGGTCTCTATGAGAGTGTGTCCCTATGGGGTCTCTGTGTGTCCCTATGGGGTCTCTAATGGTCTCTATGAGAGTGTGTCCCTATGGGGTCTCTGTGGGTCTCTGTGGGTCTCTATGAGTGTGTGTCCCTATGGGGTCTCTGTGGGTCTCTATGGGTCTCTATGAGTCTGTGTCCCTATGGGGTCTCTGTGGGTCTCTATGGGTCTCTATGGGTCTCTATGAGTGTGTGTCCCTATGGGGTCTCTGTGGGTCTCTAATGGTCTCTATGAGTGTGTGTCCCTATGGGGTCTCTATGGGTCTCTATGAGTGTGTGTCCCTATGGGGTCTCTGTGGGTCTCTATGAGTCTCTATGGGTCTCTATGAGTGTGTGTCCCTATGGGGTCTCTATGGGTCTCTATGGGTCTCTATGAGTGTGTGTCCCTATGGGGTCTCTATGAGTCTCTATGAGTGTGTGTCCCTATGGGTCTCTGTAGGTCTCTATGGGTCTCTGTGGGTCTCTATGGGTCTCTATGGGTCTCTATGAGTGTGTGTCCATATGGGGTCTCTATGGGTCTCTATGAGTGTGTGTCCATATGGGGTCTCTATGGGTCTCTATGGGTCTCTATGAGTGTGTGTCCCTATGGGGTCTCTATGAGTCTCTATGAGTGTGTGTCCCTATGGGTCTCTGTAGGTCTCTATGGGTCTCTATGAGTCTCTATGGGTCTCTATGAGTGTGTGTCCCTATGGGGTCTCTGTGGGTCTCTGTGGGTCTCTATGAGTGTGTGTGTCCCTATGGGGTCTCTATGGGTCTCTATGAGTCTCTATGGGTCTCTATGAGTGTGTGTCCCTATGGGGTCTCTGTGGGTCTCTATGAGTCTCTATGGGTCTCTATGAGTGTGTGTCCCTATGGGGTCTCTATGAGTCTCTATGAGTGTGTGTCCCTATGGGTCTCTGTAAGTCTCTATGGGTCTCTATGAGTCTCTATGGGTCTCTATGAGTGTGTGTCCATATGGGGTCTCTATGAGTCTCTATGAGTGTGTGTCCCTATGGGGTCTCTGTAGGTCTCTATGGGTCTCTGAGTCTCTATGGGTCTCTATGAGTGTGTGTCCCTATGGGGTCTCTGTGGGTCTCTATGGGTCTCTATGAGTGTGTGTCCCTATGGGGTCTCTGTGGGTCTCTGTGGGTCTCTATGGGTCTCTATGAGTGTGTGTCCCTATGGGGTCTCTGTGGGTCTCTATGGGTCTCTATGGGTCTCTATGAGTGTGTGTCCCTATGGGGTCTCTGTGGGTCTCTAATGGTCTCTATGAGTGTGTGTCCCTATGGGGTCTCTATGGGTCTCTATGAGTGTGTGTCCCTATGGGGTCTCTGTGGGTCTCTATGAGTCTCTATGGGTCTCTATGAGTGTGTGTCCCTATGGGGTCTCTATGGGTCTCTATGGGTCTCTATGAGTGTGTGTCCCTATGGGGTCTCTATGAGTCTCTATGAGTGTGTGTCCCTATGGGTCTCTGTAGGTCTCTATGGGTCTCTGTGGGTCTCTATGGGTCTCTATGGGTCTCTATGAGTGTGTGTCCATATGGGGTCTCTATGGGTCTCTATGAGTGTGTGTCCATATGGGGTCTCTATGGGTCTCTATGGGTCTCTATGAGTGTGTGTCCCTATGGGGTCTCTATGAGTCTCTATGAGTGTGTGTCCCTATGGGTCTCTGTAGGTCTCTATGGGTCTCTATGAGTCTCTATGGGTCTCTATGAGTGTGTGTCCCTATGGGGTCTCTGTGGGTCTCTGTGGGTCTCTATGAGTGTGTGTGTCCCTATGGGGTCTCTATGGGTCTCTATGAGTCTCTATGGGTCTCTATGAGTGTGTGTCCCTATGGGGTCTCTGTGGGTCTCTATGAGTCTCTATGGGTCTCTATGAGTGTGTGTCCCTATGGGGTCTCTATGAGTCTCTATGAGTGTGTGTCCCTATGGGTCTCTGTAGGTCTCTATGGGTCTCTATGAGTCTCTATGGGTCTCTATGAGTGTGTGTCCATATGGGGTCTCTATGAGTCTCTATGAGTGTGTGTCCCTATGGGGTCTCTGTAGGTCTCTATGGGTCTCTGAGTCTCTATGGGTCTCTATGAGTGTGTGTCCCTATGGGGTCTCTGTGGGTCTCTATGGGTCTCTATGAGTGTGTGTCCCTATGGGGTCTCTGTGGGTCTCTGTGGGTCTCTATGGGTCTCTATGAGTGTGTGTCCCTATGGGGTCTCTGTGGGTCTCTATGGGTCTCTATGAGTCTCTATGGGTCTCTATGAGTGTGTCCCTATGGGGTCTCTGTGGGTCTCTATGGGTCTCTATGAGTGTGTGTCCCTATGGGGTCTCTGTGGGTCTCTGTGGGTCTCTATGAGTGTGTGTCCCTATGGGGTGTCTGTGGGTCTCTATGGGTGTCTATGAGTCTCTATGGGTCTCTATGAGTGTGTGTCCCTATGGGGTCTCTGTGGGTCTCTATGAGTCTCTATGGGTCTCTATGAGTGTGTGTCCATATGGGGTCTCTGTGGGTCTCTATGGGTCTCTATGAGTGTGTGTCCCTATGGGGTCTCTGTGGGTCTCTATGGGTCTCTATGAGTCTGTAGAAACGTGCGGTTCGAGTCATTTGGTTGCTGCTGCTGCTGCTATAAATTGCCACGTGACGACGACGATGATGATGAAGCCACCACGTGGTTGAGCCGCTATCATTTGCGATATTCAGGGTGTCACTTCTGAACAACTGCAGCGCAGTGGAGCCTTACACCTTACACCTGGTGTTAAATAACAAATCGTTGAGTGTATATATATCTATATAGATATATATCTATATATATGACAGCAGAGCTTGGGAGTGGGGAATTTTAGCGCTGACTCAACTCCTTAATAACTCGTTACTGTTTTTTTTATTTAAAGCTTTCGTGACTGCAGGGATTCATATTCTTGGTTCTTTCGGTAAAGTCACGTAGAAGGGAAGCAATAAAATAATAAAAATATAAAACAAGCAAATCATCATTGATTGATGATGATTGCTTGTGTTGCAGTCGAAACGTCGTGGGAATTTTATTGTTTTATATTTTTATTATTTTATTGTTTCCCTTCTACGTGGTGACTTTACCGAAAGAACCAAGAATATAATTCGTTACTAGTACAGCACTAACCGGTTATCTGTGTTGGAGAGTTAAACCCACTGCTACATTTACAATTCGTTACTAGTGCAGCACTAACCGGTTGCTGTGTGTTGGAGAGTTAAACCCACTACTACATTTACAATTCGTTACTAGTACAGCACTAATTGGTTGCTGTGTGTTGGAGTTAAACCCACTACTACATTTACAATTCGTTACTAGTACAGCACTAACCGGTTGCTGTGTGTTGGAGAGTTAAACCCACTACAACATTTACAATTCGTTACTAGTGCAGCACTAACCGGTTGCTGTGTGTTGGAGAGTTAAACCCACTACTACATTTACAATTCGTTACTAGTACAGCACTAACCGGTTGCTGTGTGTTGGAGAGTTAAACCCACTGCTACATTTACAATTCGTTACTAGTACAGCACTAACCGGTTGCTGTGTATTGGAGAGTTAAACCCACTGCTACATTTACAATTCGTTACTAGTACAGCACTAACCGGTTGCTGTGTGTTGGAGAGTTAAACCCACTACTACATTTACAATTCGTTACTAGTACAGCACTAACCGGTTGCTGTGTGTTGGAGAGTTAAACCCACTACTACATTTACAATTCGTTACTAGTACAGCACTAACCGGTTGCTGTGTATTGGAGAGTTAAACCCACTGCTACATTTACAATTCGTTACTAGTACAGCACTAACCGGTTGCTGTGTGTTGGAGAGTTAAACCCACTACTACATTTACAATTCGTTACTGGTACAGCACTACAATGAGATTGAAGGTGATTGCTATACAATGATAACAGCACCTGGTCACCTGCGTCAGGCGTGAGAGAGCGGCTGGGTTCAGGTGTGAGCTGGCGGGAGTGGGGGCACGTGGAGTCGTGTGGTGAGTGGTGTGGTGGATAGTGGTGGTGGTGTGGTGGATGGTGGTGGTGTGGTGGATGGTGGTGGTGTGGTGGATGGTGGTGGTGTGGTGGATAGTGGATGGTGGTGGTGTAGTGGGTGGTGGTGGTGTGGTGGATGGTGGTGGTGTGGTGGATGTGGGTGGTGGTGTGGTGGATAGTGGTGGTGGTGTGGTGGTGGATGGTGGTGGATTGGTAGTGGTGTGGTGATGGTGGTGGGTGATGGTGTTTGATGGCGGTGTGGTGGATGGTGATGTTGCTGTGGTGGGTGATGGTGTTTGATGGTGGTGGGTGATGGTGTTTGATGGTGGTGGGTGATGGTGTTTGATGGTGATGGTGGTGGCTGGTGATGTTGGTGGTGGGTGATGGTGATGTTGGTGGCTGGTGATGTTGGTGGTGGGTGATGGTGGTGGGTGATGGTGATGTTGGTGGTGGGTGATGGTGTTTGATGGTGGTGGGTGATGGTGATGTTGGTGGTGGGTGATGGTGGTGGGTGATGGTGATGTTGGTGGTGGGTGATGGTGGTGGGTGATGGTGATGTTGGTGGTGGGTGATGGTGGTGGGTGATGGTGATGTTGGTGGTGGGTGATGGTGGTGGGTGATGGTGATGTTGGTGGTGGGTGATGGTGTTTGATGGTGGTGTGGTTTCTACCACCGCACCGCCCTATGTTTGTGTGGGCGCCTTACAGTGGCGTTGTCACGTGCTTATAAGTACAATACAACTCGTTGTCACAGTGGGCTGCCCCCCATCCACTACCCCGAGCCCCCCTCCCTCCTGACCCCCCCCCCCCCCGTCTAAATTTAATCAAAGGCGTCCGGATTACACATGTCTCACCACGTGTGTGTGTGTGTGTGGTTAGTCATCTCGGTCGGTCACACCCATGGCACCTGCAGGGTCTGCCCCGTGACCTCAAGGTGCACCTAGCCTGGCACAAGCGCCGTGGTGACGGTTGTTGTTGTTTGTGTTGTTGTTGTTGTGTACGTATGGGGGGTGAGGGGGGCTAAGCGGTTAGCGCTGCTGCGAACCTGGTCAGATCCGAGTTTGATTCGCACTCACGGCCACCAACACCACCAGTGGCGAGTATCTGAACCGGACCTGGGCCTCCCCTAGGTCGACTCAGCCTCAACTGAGTACCTGGTGTAGCGGTGTGTAGTAAACATCGCCACTGGGGAGACAAAGGCGGCCGGGCGTGGTGCTGGCCACCCGCCCCCTCGTGTGCCACAGTGCCGGTAGCCTTCACAGGTGCTGCTCGCTAACAGCACTTGCCCCTACAGCCTGTTAGAGGCTACACGGGGGACCTTTGTGTGTCTATAGGTGCTGCTGTTACAGCACTTGCCCCTACAGCCTGTTAGAGGCTACACGGGGGACCTTTGTCTGTGTGTCTATAGGTGCTGCTCGCTACTCACAGCACTTGCCCCTACAGCCTGTTAGAGGCTACACGGGGGACCTTTGTCTGTGTGTCTATAGGTGCTGCTCGCTACTCACAGCACTTGCCCCTACAGCCTGTTAGAGGCTACACGGGGGATCTTTTTCTGTGTATAGGTGCTATTGTTACTCGCTACTCACAGCACTTGCCCCTACAGCCTGTTAGAGGCTACACGGGGGGCCTTTGTCTGTGTGTCTATAGGTGCTGCTCGCTACTCACAGCACTTGCCCCTACAGCCTGTTAGAGGCTACACGGGGGACCTTTGTCTGTGTCTATAGGTGCTGCTCGCTACTCACAACACTTGCCCCTACAGCCTGTTAGAGGCTACACGGGGGACCTTTGTCTGTGTCTATAGGTGCTGCTCGCTACTCACAACACTTGCCCCTACAGCCTGTTAGAGGCTACACGGGGCTCGCTCACTGCCTCGACAACATCCCTCACCACGCTCACCCTCACCACCCTCACCACCCTCACCACGCTCACCCTCACCACCCTCACCACCCTCACCACGCTCACCCTCACCCTGCTCACCCTGCTCACCCTCACCACGCTCACCCTCACCACCCTCACCACGCTCACCCTCACCACCCTCACCACCCTCACCCTGCTCACCCTCACCACGCTCACCACGCTCGCCCTCGCCACCCTCACCACCCTCACCACCCTCACCACGCTCACCCTCACCACCCTCACCACGCTCACCACCCTCGCCACCCTCACCACCCTCACCACCCTCACCACCCTCACCACGCTCGCCCAAGGCCAGCAGAGTTGACACGGCCACGCTCCCCCTCTCCCCTCTCCCCCTCTCCCCTCTCCCTCCCCCCTCCTCTCATCTCTGCCCCCCCCCATCTCAATGAGCGCTGCGGGTGACATTAACATATTCAAGACTGGGGGGGCTGGCTGGGTGTGATTGCCAGCTGATGTTTATAGCAGACAGCTGGTGGGTGCGTGCTGTGTATTGTGTGTGTGGTGGGGGTGTGTGTGTGTGGTGCGTGCTGTGTATTGTGTGTGTGTGGTGGGGGTGTGTGTGTGGTGGGGGTGTGTGTCCTGCGTATTGTGTGTGTGTGTGGTGTGTGTGTATGTGGTGGGGGTGTGTGTCCTGTGTATTGTGTGTGTGTGTGTGGTGGGGGTGTGTGTGTGGTGGGGGTGTGTGTCCTGTGTATTGTGTGTGTGTGTGGTGTGTCCTGTGTATTGTGTCCTGTGTATTGTGTGTGTGTGGTGTGTGTGTGTGGTGGGGGTGTGTGTGTGGTGGGGGTGTGTGTCCTGTGTATTGTGTGTGTGTGTGGTGTGTGTGTGTGTCCTGTGTATTGTGTGTGTGGTGTGTGTGTGGTGGGGGTGTGTGTCCTGTGTATTGTGTGTGTGTGTGTGGTGTGTCCTGTGTATTGTGTGTGTGGTGAGGGTGTGTGTGTGTGGTGCGTGCTGTGTATTGTGTGTGTGTGTGGTGGGGGTGTGTGTGTGGTGGGGGTGTGTGTCCTGTGTATTGTGTGTGTGTGTGGTGTGTCCTGTGTATTGTGTGTGTGGTGTGTGTGTGTGGTTTGTGTGTGTCCTGTGTATTGTGTGTGTGGTGGGGGTGTGTGTCCTGTGTATTGTGTGTGTGGTGTGTGTGTGTGGTTTGTGTGTGTCCTGTGTATTGTGTGTGTGGTGGGGGTGTGTGTCCTGTGTATTGTGTGTGTGTGGTGTGTCCTGTGTATTGTGTGTGTGGTGTGTGTGTGGTGTGTGTGTGTGTGGTTTGTGTGTGTCCTGTGTATTGTGTGTGTGGTGTGTGTGTGTGTGGTGTGTGTGTGTGTGGTTTGTGTGTGTCCTGTGTATTGTGTGTGTGGTGTGTGTGTGTGGTGTGTGTGTGTGTGGTTTGTGTGTGTCCTGTGTATTGTGTGTGTGGTGGGGGTGTGTGTGGTGGGGGTGCGTGCTGTGTATTGTGTGTGTGTGTGTATTGTGTGTGTGTGTCCTGTGTATGGTGTGTGTGTGTGTGGTGGGGGTGTGTGTGGTGTGTGTGTGTCCTGTGTATTGTGTGTGTGGTGGGGGTGTGTGTCCTGTGTATTGTGTGTGCGTGCGTGTGTGTGTGTGGTGGGGGGGTGTCCTGTGTATTGTGTGTGTACGTGTGTGTGTGCGGTGGGGGTGTGTCCTGTGTATTGTGTGTGTGCTTGCTGTGTATTGTGTGTGCACGTGTGTGTGTGGTGGGGGTGTGTGTCCTGTGTATTGTGTGTGTGCTTGCTGTGTATTGTGTGTGCACGTGTGTGTGTGGTGGGGGTGTGTGTCCTGTGTATTGTGTGTGCGCGTGTGTGTGTGGTGGGAGTGTGTGCCCTGTCTATTGTGTGTGTGCGTGCTGTGTGTTGTGTGTGTGTACGTGTGTGCGTCCTGTGTATCGTGCGGGTGGGTGGGTCGGTGGTGGTGTGTGTGTTGCTGAGGAGATGGAGTCTGCCTCAGTGGCCCGCGATCACAAATCTCTATTTAACTCCATCAAAAAAGTAACCTGCAGCGCCACACCTATTACCATCATTAGGGGAAAAAACGGTGATCCAATCTCCCGACCCCCAGGAACAGGTTTGCAGATTTGCTGAGCATTTCTGTGAGGTCCTGGGGGAGGGAAAATCCCTCAGCCAGGAAAACATCGTGGCACAAAGTGAGGATGACCCTGCTGAGGCTGCGGTGCCTCAAATATTGGAAGAAGTCACCCCCTGTGAGTGGCTGGCTGAGGTGCCATCTGCTGAGGAAGTACTGAAGGCGATCCGGAGTCTGAGACCAGGAAAGGCAGCGGGAAGAGATGATCTCCCAAGCGAAATGCTGAGGGAGGGTGGCGTTTGTGCACAGACTGCCCTATATGACATCATAACAACAGTCTGGACCACTGGACGGGTTCCGCAGGATTGGAAGGATGCCCTAGTGGCCCCCCTCTTTAAGAAGGGGGACCGCACAGACTGTAACAACTACAGGGGCATCTCACTCCTCAGTGTGCCGGGAAAGGTCCTGGCAAGGATTATTCAACATCGCCTCGCCAGGCACGCTGAGGAGAGGCTTGCGGAGCCCCAATGCAGTTTCAGGAAAGGGCAGTCCTGCACAGATGCCATATTTTCTGTCCGTCTGCTACAGCAGAGGTGTAGGGAATTCCAACAAGACCTACATCTCTGCTTTATTGACCTGGTCAAGGCCTATGATACCATCAGTAGACCTGGGCTCTGGGTTGTTCTTCGTGCTTTTGGAGTCCCTGACCCTCTGCTCACGATCATTAAGGACCTTCATGATGGTGAGCGGGCCGGGAGTCAGAGCCATTCCCTGTACACCTTGGGGTGCGACAGGGATGTCCTCTGGCTCCCACATTATTTAACATCTCTTTTGACCACGTAGTGAAGCCTTCCATAGCTGTACCGGGGGAATCTCCATTTGGTACAGATATAATGGGAGGCTGATCGATGCCCGGGTGCGGTCAAGGGATGGCTCCCTATTGCTCAACCACGTTATGTATGCTGATGATTTGGTAATAGCTGCTCATTCAGAGGAGGAGTTGGAGACGCTGCTGCTGAGACTGGAGCGTGCCACTAAGAGATGGGGCCTTACCATCAGCCCCACCAAAACTAAGCACCTGCCTGGGTATTTTGTACCATCGAACACTCCACCCCCACAACTCCCAATCGGTGATGGGGCAGTTGTGGAGAGAGTGGAGAGTTTCCCATACCTGGGCAGTGTGCTTATGACTGGCTCCAGTTTAACAGCAGAGGTCTCACTCCGAATCAGTCGAGCGGCAATATCTTTTCATCGGTTGCGTAACGCTGTGTGGAAGCTACCCTGGTCTGTCGCTCCGCACTAAGCTTCAGGTCTTCTCAGCCACGGTCATTCCCTCCCTTCTCTACGCTTGCGAAACGTGGACCCCCCTAATGGAACATCTTCGCCGGTTAGAAACATTTAGGCTAGCCTGCCTACGATCCATCCTGGGTTTAACCTGCAGGCTGGATTGTGTGAGGAGCTCACAAATCCTTGAAAGATCTGGGCAAGGTCCCATCGGTGAGCTCCTCCGGCGGGCAAGGCTGCGATGGCTGGGTCATGTAGCCCGCATGCCCAGCCACCGCATGCCGAAACAGCTTTTGTTCGGCTGGATCGAGGGGGTTAAACGGGCGCGGCACGGGCTAGAGAAGAGATGGAGTGATGTGGTACAGGAGGACGTGGAGCTGAGTGGACTTGCCGATGACTGGTACCAGCGGTGTCAAGATCGGCCTCTGTGGAGGAGGCTCGTGAAGGATGCTACTGGGCAGTTGGAGGTAGTCGCCCTCCAACAACAACGGAGGGCGGAGGAGCGACGCTCACAACAACGAGCGGAGCGCCGGGTGGCCAAAGCACAGCAGGTTGGCACAGTAGGGGGCACAGGTGGTGCATCAGCCAGTCATCTCAGTCAGTCGACCCGTGGCACCTGGGTCTGCCCCGTGACCTCCTGCCAGCGGGCGTTCGACACTCCACGTGGCCTCAAGGTGCACATGTCCTGGCACAAGCGCCGTGGTGACGTCACCGCCACTTAGTGGCGAATGGCGGTTGTTGTTGTTGTGTGCGTGTGTGTGGTGGGTGTGTGTGTGCGTGCGTGTGTGGTGCGGGTGTGTGTGTGTGTGCTGTGTATTGTGTGTGTGGTGGGGGTGTGTGTGTATGCTGTGTATTGTGTGTGTGGTGGTGTGTGTGTGTGTGCGCTGTGTTTTGTGTGTGTGGTGGGAGTGTGTGTGTGTGGTGGGGGGAGTGTGTGCTGTGTATTGTGTGTGGTGGGGGTGTGTGTGGTGGGAGTGTGTGTGTGCTGTGTATTATGTGTGTGGTGGGAGTGTGTGTGTGTGTGCTGTGTATTATGTGTGTGGTGGGTGTGTGTGTGTGTGCTGTGTATTATGTGTGTGGTGGGTGTGTGTGTGTGCTGTGTATTATGTGTGTGGTGGGAGTGTGTGTGTGTGCTGTGTATTATGTGTGTGGTGGGTGTGTGTGTGTGTGCTGTGTATTGTGTGTGCTGTGTGTGGTGGGGGTGTGTGTGTGTGTGTGGGGGCGTGTGTGCGTGCGTGACTGTCTGCACGTGCCACGCCACAGCCTCTGCTGCCATCGCAACTAGGATCGCTGCAGTGAACCCGCGTGTGTGTAGCAGGAGACCTGTGTGTGTGTGTGTAGCAGGAGACCTGTGTGTGTGTGTGTCAGGAGACCTGTGTGTGTGTGTGTCAGGAGACCTGTGTGTGTGTAGCAGGAGACCTGTGTGTGTGTGTGTAGCAGGAGACCAGTGTGTGTGTGTGTCAGGAGACCTGTGTGTGTGTGTCAGGAGACCTGTGTGTGTGTAGCAGGAGACCTGTGTGTGTGTGTGTGTCAGGAGACCTGTGTGTGTGTAGCAGGAGACCTGTGTGTGTGTGTGTAGCAGGAGACCAGTGTGTGTGTGTGTGTGTCAGGAGACCTGTGTGTGTGTGTCAGGAGACCTGTGTGTGTGTAGCAGGAGACCTGTGTGTGTGTCGAGTGGTGGTGCAGTGGTTAGCGCTACGCTGCGCTACGAACCCGGTGACCCAAGTTACATTCCCGCTCACAGCCGCCAACACCGCGGGTGACGATTATCTAAACCGGTCCTGGGCCTCCCCTAGATCGACTCGGCCTCAAATGAGTATCTGGTGTTGCGGTGCGTAGTGAACATCGCCACTGGGGGGAGACACCACACACACCACTCACCACACACACCACTCACCACTCACTCACCACACACACCACTCAACACACACACCACTCACCACTCACTCACTACTCAATCACCACACACACCACTCACTCACCACACACACCACTCACCACACACTCACCACTCACCACACACACCACTCACCATACACACCACTCACCACACACACCACTCACCACTCACTCACTACTCAATCACCACACACACCACTCACTCACCACACACACCACTCACTCACCACACACACCACTCACTCACCACACACACCACTTACTCACCACACACACCACTCACCACACACACCACTCACCACTCATCACCACACACACCACTCACCACACACACCACTCACCACTCATCACACCACTCACCACTCACTCACTCACTCACCACTCACTCACTAACCACACACACCACTCACTCACCACACACACCACACACCACTCACCACACTCACTCACCACTCACTCACTAAGCACACACACCACTCACTCACCACACACACCACACACTCACCACACACACCACTCACTCACCACTCACTCACTAACCACTCACTAACCACACTGACTCACCACTTACTCACTAACCACTCAGTAACCACACACACCACTCACTCACCACACACACCACACACCACTCACTCACCATACACCCCACTCACTCACCACTCACTCACTAACCACACACACCACTCACTCACCACTCACTCACTAACCACTCACTAACCACACACACCACTCACTAACCACTCACTAACCACACACACCACTCACTCACCACACACACCACTCACTCACCACTCACTCACTAACCACACACACCACTCACTCACCACACACACCACACACACCACTCACTCACCACACACACCACTCACTCACCACTCACTAACCACACACACCACTCACTCACCACACACACACACCACCCCCACCCGCTCGTGTACCCACCGTGCCGGCCTTCATAGGCGGCGCTGCTACTCGCGGACAGCACTTGCCCCAGACCTGTCTCTCTAAGGCTATGCGGGGGTAGCTTAGTCTTGTTTGTTCCAGCGTGCAAACTTGTCATGCTGCATTCCATGGCGTTGTGTTCAACGAGACTGTGTGTGTGTGTGCACGCGTGTACACGCGTGTATACGCGTGTACATGCCTGCCGCGTGTGTACGCGGTCTTACGAGTGTGTGTGTGTGCGCGCGTGCGTATGTACCGGTCTGCGGGGGTGGTGTGTGTCAGTGCGTGTACGTGTGTGGCACTGGGGGGAGACAAAGGCGGCCGGGCGTGGGTTGGCTGTGCCACCCATAGGCTCGTGTGCCGTTCCGGCTTTCACAGGTGCTGCTCGCTAACAGCACTTGCCCCTACAGCCTGTTAGAGGCTACACGGGGGACCTTTGTCTGTGTGTCTATAGGTGCTGCTCGCTACTCACAGCACTTGCCCCTACAGCCTGTTAGAGGCTACACGGGGGACCTTTGTCTGTGTGTCTATAGGTGCTGCTCGCTAACAGCACTTGCCCCTACAGCCTGCTAGAGGCTACACGGGGGATCTTTGTCCATGCATAATGCAGTACACAGCCTGTGTGTGTGTTTTGTACGTGTGGCGTTGTGTGTATACTGCAGTGTGTACATGCGTCGTACACACACACAGTGACGTACACACACACACACAGCGTCGTACACACACACACAGTGACGTACACACACACACAACGACGTACACACACACAGCGACGTACACACACACAGCGACGTACACACACACAGTGACGTACACACACACACAGCGACGTACACACACACACAGCGACGTACACACACACACAGCGACGTACACACACACAGTGACGTACACACACACAGTGACGTACACACACACACGTCGTGACGTACACACACACACAGTGACGTACACACACACAGTGACGTACACACACACAGTGACGTACACACACACAGTGACGTACACACACACACGTTGTGACGTACACACACACACGTTGTGACGTACACACACACGTCGTGACGTACACACACACAGCGACGTACACACACACACAGTGACGTACACACACACACAGCGACGTACACACACACAGTGACGTACACACACACAGTGACGTACACACACAGTGACGTACACACACACACGTCGTGACTATCACGTCGCAGCGCGAGCGGGAACAGGCGGTGGTAATGGCTGCCTTGGTGTTGCGTCGCCGCCGCCGCCGCCGCCCGAGGCATTGGGATACTGCTGGATGCTTTTAGATGGGCTGCCCACGCGCCTGGACGTGCGACGCGATGGAGCGTGAACGGAGACTCTCTACGTCGCAGCGCGAGCGGGAACCAGCGGCGGTCGTAACGGCCGCCTCGGCCTAGCGTCGTCGTCAGCGTAGTCATCATCGTCAGCAGCGTCGTCATCAGCGTCGTCATCATCGTCATCAGCGTCGTCATCAGCGTCATCAGCGTCATCATCGTCATCAGCGTCGGCGTCATCAGCATCGTCATCATCGTCAGCGTCGTCGTTATCATCATCATCAGCGTCGTTGTCATCATCGTCGTCGTCATCAGCGTCGTCGTCGTCATCAGCGTCGTCATCATCGTCATCAGCGTCGTCGTCATCAGCGTCGTCATCGTCATCAGCGTCGTCATCAGCGTCATCAGCGTCATCATCGTCATCAGCGTCGGCGTCATCAGCATCGTCATCATCGTCAGCGTCGTCGTTATCATCATCATCAGCGTCGTCGTCGTCATCAGCGTCGTCGTCGTCATCAGCGTCGTCATCATCGTCATCAGCGTCGTCATCATCGTCATCAGCGTCATCATCGTCATCAGCGTCATCAGCGTCATCAGCGTCATCAGCGTCATCATCGTCGTCAGCGTCGTCATCATCGTCATCAGTGTCGTCATCATCGTCATCAGCGTCATCATCATCGTCATCAGCGTCATCATCGTCATCGTCGTCGTCATCATCGTCGTCCATCATCGTCGTCGTCATCGTTGTCGTCATCGTCATCAGCGTCATCGTCATCAGCGTCGCACGAGGCATTGTGATGCTGCCGGATGCTTCTCGATGGCTACCCCACCACGCGCACCTCGGTCTTTGTGCAGGCCTGCGTTACACATCTCGCGCGTTGTCGCTTTGCTCCCCCCTCCCCCTTGTAGTTGTTTATTGTAACGAGACGTTTCCATCACACGGCCTTCTTCAGGAACGCAGCTGCCGCTGCCGCGTTGGTAGGGGACAACGCGGCAGCGCAACGTCCCTTGAAAACCCAATGGCGCTGCTAGCGCTGCTACTGCTGCTAGCGCTGCTGCTGCTGCTAGCGCTGCTGCTGCTACTCCGCTGCTGCTACTGCTGCTACTGCTGCTGCTGCTAGCGCTGCTGCTGCTAGCACTGCTGCCGCTGCTGCTACCGCTGCTGCTACTCCGCTACTGCTGCTACTAGAGCTGCTGCTGCTAGCGCTGCTGCTGCTAGAGCTGCTGCTGCTGCTGCTAGCGCTGCTGCTGCTAGCGCTGCTACTAGAGCTGCTGCTGCTAGCGCTGCTGCTGCTAGCGCTGCTAGTGCTGCTGCTACTCCGCTGCTGCTGCTACTACTGCTGCTGCTAGCGCTGCTGCTGCTAGCGCTGCTAGTGCTGCTGCTACTCCGCTGCTGCTGCTACTACTGCTGCTGCTAGCGCTGCTGCCGCTATGCCGCCTCTCGAAATAAAATCAACGCCGAGCTACTTGCGGCCGCTCCGAGACTCAGCAGTGAACCACCACCTACACACCGCCACCTACACACCACCACCCACACCACCACCTACACACCACCACCTACACACCACCACCACCTACACACCACCACCTACACACCACCACCACCTACACACCACCACCACCTACACACCACCACCTACACACCACCACCTACACACCACCACCTACACACCACCACCTACACACCACCACCTACACACCACCACCTACACACCGCCACCTACACACCGCCACCTACACACCGCCACCTACACACCGCCACCTACACACCGCCACCTACACACCACCACCTACACACCACCACCTACACACCACCACCTACACACCACTACCTACACACCACCACCACCTACACACCACCACCTACACACCGCCACCCACACACCGCCACCCACACACCGCCACCCACACACCACACACCACCATCTACACACAACCCCACACCACCACCCACACCGCCACACCACCGCACCCCACACCACCACCTACACACCACCACCTACACACCGCCACCCACACACCGCCACCCACACACCGTCACCCACACCACCCACCACCGCCACACCACCACAACACCGCCACACCACCACAACACCGCCACACCACCACCCACACCACCACCACACCGCCACACCACCACTCCCCACACCACCAACACCACCACACCCCACACCACACACCACCACCCACACCACACACCACCACTCACACCACCACTTACACCACCACTCACACCACCACCAACACCACCACACCCCACACCACCACACCACACACCACCACTCACACCACCACTCACACCGCCACACCACCACCCACACGCCATTCTACAAACTTTCAAGACGTGTTGGAACGGGGGAAAGGAGGAGGTTAATAGGAGGCATCCACCGACAGTGCACGCACATACGCACACACGCACACGCACGCACGCGCACACACACACGCTTGTGGGGGGGTACAGGTGTTGCCGTTCATGTGCCCCGTGTGGCTCGTCACCTGTGATGTGGTGTGTGCGTGTCTGTGCGTGTGTGAGAGCGCCTATTTTTAAAACTGTTGAAGCCGTGCGTGTGTGTGTGTGCGTGTGTGTCTGTGTGTGTGTGTGTGTCTGTGTGTGTCTGTGTGTGTGTCTGTGTATGTGTGTGTCTGTGTGTGTCTGTGTGTGTCATGCCACGGTAGTGCAGCGGTTAGCGCTACGCTGCGCTACGAACCCGGCGACCCGAGTTCGATTCCCGCTCACAGCCAACTCCATCAGTGACGATTATCTGAACCGGTCCTGGGCCTCCCCTAGGTCGACTCAGCCTCAAATGAGTACCTGGTGTAGCGGTGTGTAGTGAATATCGCTAGCACTGGGGATACAAAGGCGGCCGGGCGTGGTGCTGGCCACCCACCCCCTCGTGTGCCACAGTGCCGGTAGCCTTCACAGCTGCTGCTGCTACTCACTACTCACAGCACTTGCCCCTACAGTCTTATGTATTGTTTGTGGTATTGATGGTGGTGGTGTTGGTAGCGATGGTGTTATGGTTGTGGTGGTATTGTTAGTGGGATTTTGTTGGTGGTGCGTTTGGTTTTAATGGTGTTTTGTGGTTGTAATGGCAGTGTTTGGTTGTGGTGAAGGTGTTCGCGATAGTGTGGGTGGTGATGGTAAATGTATTATGAGTGGTACTATTGTTAATGGTAGTAATGGTGTTAATGGTGGTGGTAGTAGTAGTATGTGAAGGATGGTGGTGGGTGGGTGGGGTAGTGGTCGTGTAGGGTTGAAGCGGGTTCACCGTGCCGATAATTAACCACGGAATGAAACCTCTGACCGCTGAACAAAGTCGCCGGCTGTCGTGTGGTGGTGTGTCACTGTGTGTCACTGTGTGACTGTGTGTCACTGTGTGTCACTGTCACTGTGTGTCACTGTCACTGTGTGTCACTGTCACTGTCACTGTGTGTCACTGTGTGTCACTGTCACTGTGTGTCACTGTCACTGTGTGTCACTGTCACTGTCACTGTGTGTCACTGTCACTGTGTGTCACTGTGTGTCACTGTCACTGAGTGTCACTGTGTGTCACTGTCACTGTGTGCCACTGTGTGTCACTGTGTGTCACTGTGTCACTGTCACTGTGTGTCACTGTGTCACTGTCACTGTGTGTCACTGTGTCACTGTCACTGTGTGTCACTGTGTGTCACTGTGTGTCACTGTCACTGTGTGTCACACTGTCACTGTGTGTCACTGTGTGTCACTGTGTCACTGTCACTGTGTGTCACTGTGTCACTGTCACTGTGTGTCACTGTGTCACTGTGTGTCACTGTGTGTCACTGTGTGTCACACTGTCACTGTGTCACTGTGTGTCACACTGTCACTGTGTGTCACTGTGTGTCACTGTGTCACTGTGTGTCACTGTCATTGTGTGTCACTGTGTGTCACTGTGTATCACTGTCACTGTGTGTCAGGTGTGGGGAGCGGTGGTGCAGCGGTTAGCGCTTCGCTGCGCTACGAACCCGGCGACCCGAGTTTGATTCCCGCTCACAGCCAACTCCATCAGTGACGATTATCTGAACCGGTCCTGGGTCTCCTCTAGGTCAACTCAGCCTCAACTGAGTACCTGGTGTAGCGGTGTGTAGTGAACATCGCTAGCACTGGGGAGACAAAGGCGGCCGGGCGTGGTGCTGGCCACCCACCCCCTCGTGTGCCACAGTGCCGGTAGCCTTCACAGCTGCTGCTCACTAACAGCACTTGCCCCTACAGCCTGTTAGAGGCTACACGGGGGATCTTTGTCATCTTTTTTTCTTTGCGTGTGTAGGTGTCTGTATGTGTCGGTGTGCGTGTCGGTGTTTGTGCGCGTCGGTGTGTGCGTGTAAGGTGTGTGTGTGTAAGGTGTGTGTGTGTAAGGTGTGTGTGTGTGTAAGGTGTGTGTGTGTGTTTAAGGTGTGTGTGTGTGTTTAAGGTGTGTGTGTGTAAGGTGTGTGCGTGCGTAAGGTGTGTGCGTGCGTAAGGTGTGTGTGTGTGTAAGGTGGGTGTGTGTGTGTGTGTAAGGTGTGTGTGTGTAAGGTGTGTGTGTGTGCCCGGAGGGTCTCCCTCTGTTTATTGGCTCCTGGGCCTCGAGGTTTGAATTGTTGTTGCATTTTTCACATTCCCAGTGGGGTCCTGGCAGAGTCCAGGCCAGCACCAGGCTCCGTGAAGCCATCACACTCACATTCTGTGTCGGTGTGTGGTGTAGTGGTGGTGTGTATGTGGTTTAGTGGTGGTGTGTGTGTGGTGTAGTGGTGGTGTGTGTGTGGTGTAGTGGTGGTGTGTGTGTGGTGTAGTGGTGGTGGGTGTGTGGTGTAGTGGTGGTGTGTGGTGTAGCGGTGGTTGTGTGTGTGGTGTAGTGGTGGTGTGTATGGTGTAGCGGTGGTTGTGTTTGTGTGGTGAGGCGGTTGTGTGTGTGTGGTGTAGTGGTGGTTGTGTGTGTGTGTGGTGTAGTGGTGGTGTGTGTGGTGTAGTGGTGGTGTGTGTGTGGTGTAGTGGTGGTGTGTGTGTGGTGTAGCGGTGGTGTGTGCGGTGTAGCGGTGGTGTGTGTGTGGTGTAGCGGTGGTGTGTGTGTGGTGTAGTGGTGGTGGTGTGTGTGTGTGTGGTGTAGTGGTGGTGTGTGTGTGTGGTGGTGTGTGTGGTGTGTGTGTGGTGTGGCGGTGGTGTGTGTGGTGTGTGTGTTGTGGTGGTGGTGGTGTAGCGGTGGTGTGTGTGTGGTGTAGCGGTGGTGTGTGTGTGGTGTGGCGGTGGTGTATGTGGTGTGTGTGTTGTGGTGGTGGTGTAGTGGTGATGTGTTTGTATGGTCTAGCGGTTAGCGCCATTGCTCTCCGTACCTGGCCACCCGAGTTCGACTCCCGCTCGTGACCAACACCGCCAGTGACGATTTTATTGACCGGTTCCCTGGCCTTCCCCTAGGTCGACTCAGCCTCAACTGAGTACCTGGTGTAGCGGTGTGCAGTAAACATCGCCTCGGGGGAGACAAAGGCGGCCGGGCGTGGTGCTGGCCACCCACCCCCTCGTGTGCCACAGTGCCGGTAGCCTTCACAGCTGCTGCTCGCTAACAGCACTTGCCCCTACAGCCTGCTAGAGGCTACACGGGGGACCTTTGTCCGTGTGTCTATAGGTGCTGCTCGCTACTCACAGCACTTGCCCCCACAGCCTGCTCGAGGCTACACGGGGGACCTTTGTCTGTGTATAGGTGCTGATCGCTACTCACAGCACTTGCCCCCACAGCCTGCTAGAGGCTACACGGGGGACCTTTGTCCGTGTGTCTATAGGTGCTGCTCGCTAACAGCACTTGCCCCTACAGCCTGCTAGAGGCTACACGGGGGACCTTTGTGTGTCTATAGCTGCTGCTCGCTAACAGCACTTGCCCCTACAGCCTGCTAGAGGCTACATGCCGAGCTGCGTGTGTGAGGAGGTGCCAGCGTCTAAGTTGGCGGTCCGGCGTGGACTGGGCCGATGAGCGGTGCCAGCGGTGATCGGCCTCTGTGGAGGAGGAGGCTCGTGAAGGACGCTGCTGCTGCTGGGTAGTTGGTGGAGGCAGTCGCCCTCCCAACAACAACGGAGGGGATAGAAAGCGACGCTCACAACAACGAGCGGAGCGCCGGGCGGCTAAGATCCACGGCGAGTTGGCGCAGTTTGGGGGCACAGGTGGTGGAGCATCGGCCAGTCAACTCAGTCGGTCGTCGCATGGCACCTGCTGGGTCTGCCCCGTGACCTCCTGTGAGTGTATGCTGATTCGGTAAAGTCACGTTGAAGGGAAACAATGAAAATAGATATATAAAACAATAAAAATTCTCACGACGTTTCGACCATAACACAAACGGTCGCCGTCAGGTGTGGTCGAAACGTCGTGAGAATTTTTATTGTTTTATATATATTTTATTATTATTTTATTGTTTCCCTCCAACCTGACTTTACCGAAAGAGCTAAGAATATGAATTACTGCAGTCACGAAAGCTTTAAATCTAATTTTTTTTTATTGCTGAACTTCTTTCGCGCACCGTACGTTGCCAAGCGTGCTAATCGGAGGTGCGGCACGGGTCCGGGGGGTGCGGACGGGCGAGCGGGCAGGGCGCGAGGACAAACAAACAGAACGTGACAACAACAACAACAAGGAGGAGGAGGACAAGTAGGAGAAGGCCTTCACTTGAAGCAACGCTCTGGGTGGGAGGGTGTTGACAACGGAGACAGAGAGATGAGAGAGAGCCACAGTGGTGGTTGTGAGTCGTGGGGTATTTTTAGCCCCTTCGCTGCTGCAGTAATTGGCGCGCGGTCGTGCAAAACGGATGGTGGTTAAATATATAAATAACTACCCCCACCCCACCCCCCACTGGAGGTAGGGGGGGGCCACCCAGCTGTGCTCCATTACACAGCCCCCGCCTTGCCCCCCCCCTCATCCCTGCGTGGTTCCGTCTCTCCCTGTGTCTCTCTGTCTCCATGTCTCCCTGTGTCTCCCTGTGTCTCTCTGTGTCTCTGTGTCTCCATGTCTCTCCCTGTGTCTCTCTGTCTCCATGTCTCCCTGTGTCTCTCTGTGTCTCTCCCTGTGTCTCTCTGTGTCTCTCCCTGTGTCTCTCTGTGTCTCTCTGTGTCTCTGTGTCTCCATGTCTCTCCCTGTGTCTCTCTGTCTCCATGTCTCCCTGTGTCTCTCTCTGTGTCTCTCTGTGTCTCTCCCTGTGTCTCTGTGTCTCTCCGTGTGTCTCTCCCTGTGTCTCTCTCTGTGTCTCTCTGTGTCTCTCCCTGTGTCTCTCTCTGTGTCTCCCTGTGTCTCTCCCTGTGTCTCTCTCTGTGTCTCCCTGTGTCTCTCCCTGTGTCTCTCTCTGTGTCTCCCTGTGTCTCTCCCTGTGTCTCTCTCTCTGTGTCTCTCTGTCTTTCTCCCTGTGTCTCTCTCTGTCTCTCTGTGTCTCTCCCTGTGTCTCTCTCTGTGTCTCTCTGTGTCTCTCCCTGTGTCTCTCCCTGTGTCTCTCTCTGTGTCTCTCCCTGTGTCTCTCTCTGTGTCTCTCCCTGTGTCTCTCTCTGTGTCTCTCTCTCTGTCTCTCTGTGTCTCTCCCTGTGTCTCTCCCTGTGTCTCTCTCTGTGTCTCTCCCTGTGTCTCTCTCTGTGTCTCTGTGTCTCTCCCTGTGTCTCTCTCTCTGTCTCTCCCTGTGTCTCTCTCTGTGTCTCTCCCTGTGTCTCTCTCTGTGTCTCTCCCTGTGTCTCTCCCTGTGTCTCTCCCTGTGTCTCTCTCTGTGTCTCTCTGTGTCTCTCCCTGTGTCTCTCCCTGTGTCTCTCTCTGTGTCTCTCTGTGTCTCTCCCTGTGTCTCTCTCTGTGTCTCTCTGTGTCTCTCCCTGTGTCTCTCTGTGTCTCTCTGTGTCTCTCTGTGTCTCTCCCTGTGTCTCTCTCCATGTCTCTCCCTGTGTCTCTCTGTCTCTCCCTGTGTCTCTCCGCTGTGTCTCCCTGTGTCTCCCTGTCTCTCCCTGTCTCTCCCTGTGTCTCCCTGTCTCTCCCTGTGTCTCTCCGCTGTGTCTCCCTGTGTCTCTCTTTGTCTCCATGTCTCTCCGCTGTGTCTCCCTGTGTCTCCCCGTGTCTCTCTCTGTGTCTGCATGTCTCTCTGCTGTGTCTCTCCGCTGTGTCTCTCTGTGTCTCTCCCTGTGTCTCTCTCTGTGTCTCCATGTCTTTCCGCTGTGTCTCTCCCTGTGTCTCTCCGCTGTGTCTCTCCACTGTCTCCCTGTGTCTCCCTGTGTCTCTCCGTGTCTCTCTCTGTCTCTCTCTGTGTCTCTCCGCTGTCTCCCTGTGTCTCTGCTGTGTCTCTCCCTGTGTTTTCCTGTGTCTCTCCGCTGTGTCTCCCTGTGTCTCCCTGTGTCTCCCTGTGTCTCTCTGTGTCTCTCCCTGTGTCTCTCTGTGTCTCTCCCTGTGTCTCCCTGTGTCTCTCCCTGCCTCCCTGTCTCTCTGTGTCTCTCTCTGTCTCTCCCTGTGTCTCCCTGTGTCTCTCCCTGTCTCTCTGTGTCTCTCTCTGTCTCTCCCTGTGTCTCTCTGTGTCTCTCTGTCTTCACTCTCCGCTGTCTCCTTGTGTCTCTCTGCCTGCACACTCCGCTGTCTCTCCCTGTGTCTCCGCTGTCTCTCCCAGTCTCTCCCAGTGTCTCCCTGTGTCTCGCTGAAAGGCTCTTTAACTCGGATTGCCCAGCATTAGCATCACGAGAATCTGTATTTGGACTGCTGGAGGAATCCGTGGCGCTATGAAGTTAGAAAGCGCGGGGGGGGCGGGAGGGGGGAGGGGGAAGGGGTCACAGCATCACAACAAACAACAACAAACAACAACAAACAACAACAAACAACAACAACAACAACACGGCACCAACACTGCGACAGTGAGCGCCAAGTACGGCAAAAGTAAACGACACGGAGGGCAAAGGTCCCCCGTGTAGTCTGGGAGAGGGGTGGGGTCGCTGGGTCAAGGGACGTTGCACTCCTGCCGTGTTTGTCTGTTGGTGTTGTAACTTTCTGACCTCCTACTGGACATCTGTCACAAAGGCGCTTCATAGGTCATCGGATTTCTCAGGGATAGATAAAGAGATTGTGTGATGATGCCCGTGGGTCTCTGTGTGATGAGTCTATGGGTCTCTGTGTGATGAGTCTGTGGGTCTCTGTGTGATGAGTCTGTGGGTCTCTGTGTGGTGAGTCTATGGGTCTCTGTGTGTGAGTCTATGGGTCTCTGTGTGATGAGTCTGTGGGTCTCTGTGTGGTGAGTCTGTGGGTCTCTGTGTGTGTGTTCAACTCGCCGTATGTAGCCAGCCGCACCAATCAGAGCTGTGTGGAGAGGAAGGACAACAAACTAAACACAACAACAAGAAGTTCTAAAGAAATTCGTTTGTCAGTCTCGATGACGAAGATTTACAAGTGGCAGAGCTACCAGTTGCTTCCGAATATCGGAAGGAAGAGAGCGTTCCAGACGGCCGCCGCAGAAGCGCATCGTGATGCGGTGACCGACTGCTTGCTGGTGGCGGCCGCAGTCGTGTGGCAGTGGTGGTGGTGGCGGTGGTGGTGGTGGCGGTGGAGGTGGCCATGGTGGTGGTGGAGGTGGTGGTGGCCGTGGTGGTGGAGGTGGCCGTGATGGTGGTGGTGGCCGTGGTGGTGGCCGTGGTGGTGGTGACGGTGGTGGTGGTGGTGGCGGTGGCCGTGGTGGTGGCCGTGGTGGTGGCCGTGGTGGTGGTGGTGGCTGTGGTGGTGGCCGTGGTGGTGGTGACGGTGGTGGTGGTGGCCGTGGTGGTGGTGGTGGCCGTGGTGGTGGCCGTGGTGGTGGTGGTGGTGGTGGCCGTGGTGGTGGTGGTGGCCGTGGCGCTGGCGGTGATGGCGTTGACAGCGGTCGTGGTGTTGTGAAGTGTCTGTGGTGGTGGCCGTGGTGGAGTTGTTGACACATGCACAGGTGCGGGGTGAGTCACCGTCGTACCGGCTTGGGATGGAGGGGGAGAACAAGGGGGGGACGGAAGCGATTGTGTGAGCACACACACACGCACACACGCACACACACACACACACGTGTGTGTGTGTGTGTGCGCACGTGTGGTGCATCGGCCACTCATCTCGGTCAGTTGACCCGTGGCACCTGCTGGGTCTGCCCCGTGACCTCCTGGTGCACCTAGCCTGGCACAGCAGGGGTCACAGGTGGTGCATCGGCCACTCATCTCGGTCGGTCGACCCGTGGCACCTGCTGGGTCTGCCCCGTGACCTCCTCCTGCTAGGCGGCGTTCGACACTTCACGTGGCGGCCTCAACGTGCACCTAGCCTGGCACAGGCGTCGTGGTGACGTCACCGCCACTTAGTAGCGAATGGCTGTTGTTGGTGTTGTTGTTGTTGTGCTACGAACCTAGCAGCACAAGTTCGATTCCCGCTCACGGCCAACACCAGTGGCGCGATTATATGAACCAGTCATGGGCCTCCCCTAGGTCGACTCAGCCTCAAATGAGTACCTGGTGTAGCGGTGTGTAGTGAACATCGCCACTGGGGAGACAAAGGCGGCCGGGCGTGGTGCTGGCCACCCACCCCCTCGTGTGCCACAGTGCCGGCCTTAGTTGGTGCTGTTACCCGCTAACAGCACTTGCCCCCAGCAGTCTGGAAAGGCCACACGGGGGATCTTTGTCTTTGTGTGCACGTGTGTGTGTGTGTGTGGAGAGCTGGCCACCCACCCCCTCGTGTGTGACTTGCCGGCCTTCTTATAGGGGCTCATCCCGCCTCCGATTAGCACAGTTGGCTACGTACGGTTCGAATGAAGTTAAACATACTTACTTAAAGCAGTTCTAAAAAAAAATAGTTTGTCAATCTAGATGATGATAATGGTGATTTAAAAGTGGCATAGGTCCCAGTGGTTTCCGAATATCGGAAGGAAGAGCGTTCCAGACGGCCGTCGAATCAGCTCATCTGAAAGCGTGCAATTCCGTGACCGTCTTTGTAATGGGTTGATGGGTCTGTATGATGAGTCCATGGGTCTCTGTGTGATGAGTCTGTGGGTCTCTGTGTGATGAGTCTGTGGGTCTCTGTGTGATAAGTTTGTGGGTCTCTGTGTGGTGAGTCTGTGGGTCTCTGTGTGATGAGTCTGTGGGTGTCTCTGTGTGATGAGTCTGTGGGTGTCTCTGTGTGATGAGTCTGTGGGCCTCTGTGTGATGAGTCTGAGTCTCTGCGTGATGAGTCTGTGGGTCTCTGTGTGATGAGTCTATGGGTCTCTATGTAATGAGTCTATGGGTCTCTGCGTGATGAGTCTGTGGGTCTCTGTTATGAGTCTATGGATCTCTGTGTGATGAGTCTGTGGGTCTCTATGTGATAAGTCTCTGGGTCTCTGTGTGGTGAGTCTATGGGTCTCTGTGTGGTGAGTCTATGGGTCTCTGCGTGATGATTCTGTGGGTCTCCATGTGATGAGTCTCTGGTTCTGTCTGTGGACATTCCAGACGGCCGCAGAAGCAGCGCACCTTAGCAGCGATGCGATGATCCCGATGATCACCGTCTTTGTTCCACAGCGAGCAGCCAAAAGCCATCGCCGCTGCTGCGAGGATGCCCACCAGAGTTTGCGTGATGTGATGATGGCTTCTAGCTCCTCCTCGCTGACGAGGTCAGTGAGGTAGGTGGTGGTGGTGGTGGAACTGGCACAGTAGCGGGGCACAGCTGGTGCATCTGTCAGCCACCTCAGTCAGCCAACCCAGGGCACCCTGCTGGGTCTAGAGAGAGAGAGGGAGAGAGGGGGTCTAGAGAGAGAGAGAGCACCCACGCACCACCCACCACCCCACCCACCACCCTAACCACCACCCTACCCACCACCCTAACCACCACCCTACCCACCACCCACCACCCTACCCACCACCCACCACCCTACCCACGCACCACCCACCACCCTACCCACCACCCTACCCACGCACCACCCACCACCCTACCCACCACCCACCCACCCTACCCACCACCCACTCTACCCACCCACCCTACCCACCCACCCTACCCACCCACCCTACCCACCATCCACCACCCTACCCACCCTACCCACCACCCTACCCACCACCCTACCCACCATCCACCACCCTACCCACCACCCACCCTACCCCACCACCCACCCTACCCACCACCCACCTTACCCACCACCCTACCCACCACCCTACCCACCACCACCCACCTTACCCACCACCCACCCACCTTACCCACCACCCACCCACCTTACCCACCCACCCACCTTACCCACCACCCACCCACCTTACCCACCCACCTTACCCACCCACCTTACCCACCTACCACCCACCCACCCACGCTCGCTCCCCAGCACTCGGATCAATTAGCACCTCTGGCCCTGCTGTAAGGGCGTTGTGGGGTTGTCTTGTGGGGGAGTGGGGGGGAGCGGTGGTGGTGCGGCTGGCCCTGCTGTAAGGGCGTTGTGGAGTTGTCTTGTGGGGGAGTGGGAGGGGGGAGCGGTGGTGGTGCGGCTGGCCCTGCTGTAAGGGCGTTGTGGGGTTGTCTTGTGGGGAGTGGGGGGGAGCGGTGGTGGTGCGGCTGGCTGCGCTGCGAGGTTTGAATCCCACTTACGGCCTCAAATGAGTATGTGGTGCTGCGGTATGTAGTAGTAGTAGTAGGTGTTGTAGTAGTAGTAGGTGTTGTAGTAGTAGTAGGTGGTGTGTAGTAGTAGTAGGTGTGTAGTAGTAGTAGGTGTAGTAGTAGTAGTAGGTGGTGTGTAGTAGTAGTAGGTGTGTAGTAGTAGTAGTAGGTGTGTAGTAGTAGTAGGTGTGTAGTAGTAGTAGGTGTGTAGTAGTAGTAGTAGGTGTAGTAGTAGTAGTAGGTGGTGTGTGGTAGTATTAGTAGGTGTGTAGTAGTAGTAGGTGTGTAGTAGTAGTAGTAGTAGGTGTGTACTAGTAGTAGTAGGTGTGTACTAGTAGTAGTAGGTGTGTACTAGTAGTAGTAGGTGGTGTAGTAGTAGTAGTAGGTGTGTACTAGTAGTAGTAGGTGTGTACTAGTAGTAGTAGGTGGTGTAGTAGTAGGTGGTGTAGTAGTAGTAGTAGTAGGTGTGTTGTAGTAGTAGTAGGTGGTGTGTAGTAGTAGGTGTGTACTAGTAGTAGGTGTGTAGTAGTAGGTGTGTAGTAGTAGTAGGTGTGTAGTAGTAGTAGGTGTGTAGTAGTAGTAGTAGTAGGTGTGTAGTAGTAGGTGTGTAGTAGTAGGTGTGTAGTAGTAGGTGTGTAGTAGTGGTAGTAGGTGTGTAGTAGTAGTAGTAGGTGTGTAGTAGTAGTAGTAGGTGTGTAGTAGTAGTAGTAGGTGTGTAGTAGTAGTAGTAGGTGTGTAGTAGTAGTAGGTGTGTAGTAGTAGTAGGTGTGTACTAGTAGTAGTAGGTGTGTACTAGTAGTAGTAGGTGTGTACTAGTAGTAGTAGGTGTGTACTAGTAGTAGTAGGTGTGTACTAGTAGTAGTAGGTGTGTACTAGTAGTAGTAGGTGTGTACTAGTAGTAGTAGGTGTGTACTAGTAGTAGTAGGTGTGTACTAGTAGTAGTAGGTGTGTACTAGTAGTAGTAGGTGTGTACTAGTAGTAGTAGGTGTGTACTAGTAGTAGTAGGTGTGTACTAGTAGTAGTAGGTGTGTACTAGTAGTAGTAGGTGGTGTAGTAGTAGTAGTAGGTGTGTAGTAGTAGTAGTAGGTGTGTTGTTGTAGTAGTAGGTGGTGTAGTAGTAGTAGTAGTAGGTGGTGTAGTAGTAGTAGGTGGTGTGTAGTAGTAGTAGTAGGTGGTGTGTAGTAGTAGTAGTAGGTGGTGTAGTAGTAGTAGTAGGTGGTGTAGTAGGTGTGTAGTAGTAGTAGGTGTGTAGTAGTAGTAGTAGGTGGTATGTAGTAGTAGTAGTAGGTGGTGTGTAGTAGTAGTAGGTGGTGTGCAGTAGTAGTAGGTGGTGTGTAGTAGTAGTAGGTGGTGTGTAGTAGTTGTAGTAGTAGGTGTGTAGTAGTAGTAGGTGTGTAGTAGTAGTAGGTGTGTACTAGTAGTAGTAGGTGTGTACTAGTAGTAGTAGGTGTGTACTAGTAGTAGTAGGTGTGTACTAGTAGTAGTAGGTGTGTACTAGTAGTAGTAGGTGTGTACTAGTAGTAGTAGGTGTGTACTAGTAGTAGTAGGTGTGTACTAGTAGTAGTAGGTGGTGTAGTAGTAGTAGTAGGTGTGTAGTAGTAGTAGTAGGTGTGTTGTTGTAGTAGTAGGTGGTGTAGTAGTAGTAGTAGTAGGTGGTGTAGTAGTAGTAGTAGTAGGTGTGTAGTAGTAGTAGGTGGTGTGTAGTAGTAGTAGTAGGTGGTGTGTAGTAGTAGTAGTAGGTGGTGTAGTAGTAGTAGTAGGTGGTGTAGTAGGTGTGTAGTAGTAGTAGGTGTGTAGTAGTAGTAGTAGGTGGTATGTAGTAGTAGTAGTAGGTGGTGTGTAGTAGTAGTAGGTGGTGTGCAGTAGTAGTAGGTGGTGTGTAGTAGTAGTAGGTGGTGTGTAGTAGTTGTAGTAGTAGGTGTGTAGTAGTAGTAGGTGTGTAGTAGTAGTAGGTGTGTAGTAGTAGTAGTAGGTGTGTAGTAGTAGTAGTGTTGTAGTAGTAGTCGGTGGTGTAGTAGTAGGAGTGTAGTAGTAGTAGGTGGTGTAGTAGTAGGTGTGTAGTAGTAGTAGTAGGTGTGTAGTAATAGTATGTGTAGTAGTAGTAGGTGTGTAGTAGTAGTAGTGTTGTAGTAGTAGTCGGTGGTGTAGTAGTAGGAGTGTAGTAGTAGTGGGTGGTGTAGTAGTAGGAGTGTAGTAGTAGTAGGTGTGTAGTAGTAGTAGTAGGTGTGTAGTAGTAGTAGGTGTGTAGTAGTAGTAGTAGGTGTGTAGTAGTAGTAGTGTTGTAGTAGTAGTCGGTGGTGTAGTAGTAGGAGTGTAGTAGTAGTAGGTGGTGTAGTAGTAGGTGTGTAGTAGTAGTAGTAGTAGGTGTGTAGTAATAGTATGTGTAGTAGTAGTAGGTGTGTAGTAGTAGTAGGTGTGTAGTAGTAGTAGTGTTGTAGTAGTAGTCGGTGGTGTAGTAGTAGGAGTGTAGTAGTAGTGGGTGGTGTAGTAGTAGGAGTGTAGTAGTAGTAGGTGGTGTAGTAGTAGGTGTGTAGTAGTAGTAGGTGTGTAGTAGTAGTAATAGGTGTATAGTAGTAGTAGGTGTGTAGTAGTAGTAGGTGGTAGTAGTAGTAGTAGGTGGTAGTAGTAGTAGTAGTAGGTGGTGTGTAGTAGTAGTAGTAGGTGGTGTGTAGTAGTAGTAGTAGGTGTGTAGTAGTAATAATAGTATGTGTGTAGTAGTAATAATAGTATGTGTCTAGTAGTAGTAATAGTAGTAGTGTTGTAGTAGTAAACATCGCTTTGCTGGAGAGATAAAGGCGGCCGGGCGTGGTTGCTGGCGTTGCGAGAGTGTCGTGTGTGTGTGTGTGGTTGTTGTTGCTGTGGTTATTGTTGTTGTTGTGGTTGCTCCCGTTGGCGAGGTGGTGGTCCTGCGCGTGACGGTTGCCGTGCCAACGGGAGGAGCGTCGCCACGGCTACGCTCCTCTCGTTGTAGCCGCGCAGCTACCGCTCTGAGTCCACCGCTCTCCTCCACCCTGCGCCAATCAGAGTGGCGGTCATTGTATGAAGGCCCCCCCCCCTCCACGCCCCCCTCTCATACCGTTGCCGAGGCAACCGACGTTTGAGAGAAGGGGTCCAGACATGAAACGACGACGCTGCTCCGCCTGCGTTGTTGCCGGGAAACGTCGCCCCCCCCCCCCCCCCACGGCCAACCGTGAATAGCCGTGGTGTGGGTAAGGGTGGTGAGCACGTGTGTGTGTGTGTACACGTGTGTGTGTGTACACGTGTGTGTGTGTGTACACGTGTGTGTGTGTGTATACACGTGTGTGTGTGTGTACACGTGTGTGTGTGTGTATACGTGTGTGTGTGTGTATACACGTGTGTGTGTGTACACGTGTGTGTGTGTACACGTGTGTGTGTACACGTGTGTGTGTGTACACGTGTGTGTGTGTACACGTGTGTGTGTGTACACGTGTGTGTGTGTGTACACGTGTGTGTGTGTGTACACGTGTGTGTGTGTGTGTACACGTGTGTGTGTGTGTGTACACGTGTGTGTGTGTGTGTACACGTGTGTGTGTGTGTACACGTGTGTGTGTACACGTGTGTGTGTGTGTACACGTGTGTGTGTGTGTACACGTGTGTGTGTGTGTACACGTGTGTGTGTGTGTACACGTGTGTGTGTGTGTACACGTGTGTGTGTGTGTGTACACGTGTGTGTGTGTGTACACGTGTGTGTGTACACGTGTGTGTGTACACGTGTGTGTGTACACGTGTGTACACGTGTGTGTGTACACTGTGTGTACACGTGTGTGTACACGTGTGTGTGTACACGTGTGTGTGTACACGTGTGTGTGTACACGTGTGTGTGTGTGTACACGTGTGTACACGTGTGTGTGTGTGTGTACACGTGTGTACACGTGTGTGCGTGTGTACACGTGTGTGCGTGTGTACACGTGTGTGCGTGTGTACACGTGTGTGCGTGTGTACACGTGTGTGTGTGTGTACACGTGTGTGTGTACACGTGTGTGTGTGTGTACACGTGTGTGTGTACACGTGTGTGTGTGTGTGTACACGTGTGTGCGTGTGTGTGTACACGTGTGTGTGTGTGTGTGTACACGTGTGTGTGTGTGTACACGTGTGTGTGTGTGTACACGTGTGTGTGTGTGTACGTGTGTGTGTACGTACGTGTCTGTGTGTATATGTATGTGCGTGTGTGTGTACGTACCTGTGTGTGTATGTACGTACCTGTGTGTGTGTTATGTATGCCATGATTTGGTAATAGCTGCTCATTCAGAGGAGGAGTTGGAGACGCTGCTGCTGAGACTGGAGCGTGCCACTAAGAGGTGGAGCCTTACCATCAGCCCCACCAAAACTAAGCACCTGCCTGGGTATTTTATACCATCGGACACTCCACCCCCACAACTCCCAATCGGTGATGGGGCAGTTGTGGAGAGAGTGGAGAGTTTCCCATACCTGGGCAGTGTGCTTATGACTGGCTCCAGTTTAACAGCAGAGGTCTCACTCCGAATCAGTCGAGCGGCAATATCTTTTCATCGGTTGCGTAACGCTGTGTGGAAGCTACCTGGTCTGTCGCTCCGCACTAAGCTTCAGGTCTTCTTGGCCACGGTCATTCCCTCCCTTCTCTACGCTTGCGAAACGTGGACCCCCCTAATGGAACATCTTCGCCGGTTAGAAACATTTAGGCTAGCCTGCCTACGATCCATCCTGGGTTTAACCTGCAGGCTGGATTGTGTGAGGAGCTCACAAATCCTTGAAAGATCTGGGCAAGGTCCCATCGGTGAGCTCCTCCGGCAGGCAAGGCTGCGATGGCTGGGTCATGTAGCCCGCATGCCCAGCCACCGCATGCCGAAACAGCTTTTGTTCGGCCGGATCGAGGGGGCTAAACGGGCGCGGCACGGGCTAGAGAAGAGATGGAGTGACGTGGTACAGGAGGACGTGGAGCTGAGTGGACTTGCCGATGACCGGTACCAGCGGTGTCAAGATCGGCCTCTGTGGAGGAGGCTCGTGAAGGACACTACTGGGCAGTTGGAGGCAGTCGCCCTCCAACAACAACAGAGGGCGGAGGAGCGACGCTCACAACAACGAGCGGAGCGCCGGGTGGCTAAAGCACAGCAGGTTGGCACAGTAGGGGGCACAGGTGGTGCATCAGCCAGTCATCTCAGTCAGTCGACCTGTGGCACCTGGGTCTGCCCCGTGACCTCCTGCCAGCGGGCGTTCGACACTTCACGTGGCCTCAAGGTGCACATGGCCTGGCACAAGCGTCGTGGTGACGTCACCGCCACTTAGTGGCGATTGGCGGTTGTTGTGTGTCGGTGTGTGGCTGTGTGTGTGTGTCGGTGTGTGTATGACTGTCTGTGTGTGACGATTTTCTGAACCGGTTCTGGGGCTCCCCTAGGTCGACTCAGACTCAAATGAGTACCTTGTGCAGTGCGTAAAAACATCGCCACTGGGGGGGGAGACAAAGGCGGCCGTGCGTGGTGCTGGCCACCCACCCCCTCGTGTGCCGTTTTGGCCTTCATAGGTGCTACTCGCTAACAGTACTTGCCCCAACAGTCCGTTAAGGCTATACGGGGGATCTTTGTCTTTGTGTTGACTGTGTGTGTCTGTGGAGAGATACGTGGGGAGACTGGTGGGGACACGTGGGGAGATGAGTAGACACGTGGGGACACGTGGGGACACGTGGGGACACGTGGGGACACGTGGGGACACGTGGGGACACGTGGGGACACGTGGGGACACGTGGGGGGACACGTGGGGGGACACGTGGGGGGACACGTGGGGGGACACGTGGGGGGACACGTGGGGGACACGTGGGGGGACACGTGGGGGGACACGTGGGGGACACGTGGGGGACACGTGGGGGACACGTGGGGACACGTGGGGTAGATGCGCCGAGAGGTGGGAGGACGCTTTCGCGTGAAGGGGAAGTGAGCGAGCGGATGGGAGAGCGAGGTGGGGTGTGGGGGTGACGCAGGAGAGGAAGCCGGACCTCTGATGGTGGGGGGAGGTTTGGAGGTGAGGGGGGGGTCTTGACCCCCCAGTCTCCCCCCCCCCCCCACTTCCTGTACCCCATCACGTGGGATCAAGGGCAGTGCCCCCACCACGCGTCCCAGTGCTGCTTAATGGCCGCAGGATGAAAGGGGAGATCCGTAGGGGTCTGTCCTTGGGTCGACAGTGCCACTGTGTAGCCTCTATCACTCCGTGTCTGTGTGTGTGGCCGTGCAGGTGTGTGTGTGTGTGGCCGTGCAGGTGTGTGTGTGTGGCTGTGTGTGTGTGTGCAGGTGTGTGTGTGTGCAGGTGTGTGTGGCTGTGTGTGTGTGTGCAGGTGTGTGTGCAGGTGTGTGTGGCTGTGTGTGTGTGTGCAGCCGTGAAGGGATGTGGATGTGGGAGCGGCAGTGCAGCGGTTAGCGCTACGCTGCGCTATGAACCCGGCGACCCCAGCGACCCCAGTTCGATTCCCGCTCACGGCCAACACCACCGGTGACGATTACCTGAACCGGTCCTGGGCCTCCCCTAGGTCGACTCAGCCTCAAATGAGTACCTGGTGTAGCGGTGTGTAGTGAACATTGCCACTGGGGAGACAAAGGCGGCCGGGCGTGGTGCTGGCCACCCACCCCCTCGTGTGCCGTGCCAGCCTTTATAGGTGCTGCTCGCTACTCACAGCACTTGCCCCTACAGCCTGTTAGAGGCTACACGGGGGACCTTTGTCTGTGTGTCTATAGGTGCTGCTCGCTACTCACAGCACTTGCCCCTACAGCCTGTTAGAGGCTACACGGGGGACCTTTGTCTGTGTGTCTATAGGTGCTGCTCGCTACTCACAGCACTTGCCCCTACAGCCTGTTAGAGGCTACACGGGGGACCTTTGTCTGTGTGTCTATAGGTGCTGCTCGCTACTCACAGCACTTGCCCCTACAGTCTGTTAAGGCTACACGGGGGATCTTTGTCTGTGTGGCCGTGCAGGTCTAGTTGGGGGGGGGGAGGGGCTAGTTGGGGGGGAGGGGCTAGTTGGAGGGGAGGAGCTAGTTGGAGGGGCTAGTTGGGGGGGCTAGTTGGGGGGGAGGGGCTAGTTGGGGGGGAGGGGCTAGTTGGAGGGGAGGAGCTAGTTGGGGGGCTAGTTAGTGGGGGAGGGGCTAGTTGGGGGGAGGGGCTAGTTGGGGGGCTAGTTGGGGGGGAGGGGCTAGTTGGAGGGGAGGAGCTAGTTGGAGGGGAGGAGCTAGTTGGGGGGCTAGTTGGGGGGGAGGGGCTAGTTGGAGGGGAGGAGCTAGTTGGAGGGGAGGAGCTAGTTGGAGGGGCTAGTTGGAGGGGCTAGTTGGGGGGAGGAGCTAGTTGGGGGGGTCACCGTGGGCTCTGGTGGGTTACTGGGTGAGGCTCCGTGCTGCAAGCTCCGGGGTGGATCACCGATGAGGCGCCGGCACGCGGAGTTCTCACGGGCGCGTCACTAGCACAGCGTCACACTGAGCGTCACACTGAGCGTCACACATAGTCTCATACACACTGAGCGTCACACACAGTGTCACACACACTGAGCGTCACACACACTGAGCGTCACACACACTGAGTGTCACACACACTGAGTGTCACACACCGAGTGTCACACACACTGAGCGTCACACACACTGAGCGTCACACACACTGAGCGTCACACACACTGAGTGTCACACACCGAGTGTCACACACACTGAGTGTCACACACACTGAGTGTCGCACACACTGAGCGTCGCACACACTGAGCGTCACACACAGTGTCACACACAGTGTCACACACACTGAGCGTCACACACAGTGTCACACACACTGAGTGTCACACACACTGAGTGTCACACACACTGAGTGTCACACACACTGAGCGTCACACACAGTGTCACACACACTGAGTGTCACACACACTGAGCGTCACACACACTGAGCGTCACACACACTGAGTGTCACACACACTGAGTGTCACACACACTGAGTGTCACACACACTGAGTGTCACACACACTGAGTGTCACACACACTGAGCGTCACACACAGTGTCACACACACTGAGTGTCACACACACTGAGTGTCGCACACACTGAGTGTCGCACACACTGAGTGTCGCACACACTGAGTGTCGCACACACTGAGCGTCGCACACACTGAGCCTCACACACAGTCACACACTTTAGTGTTACCCTGAGCGTCACACAGGGTGTCACACACTTGAGTGTCACACAGGGTGTCACACACACTGAGCGTCACACACAGTGTCACACACACTGAGTGTCACACACACTCAGTGTCACACACCCTGAGTGTCACACACCCTGAGTGTCACACACTTGAGTGTTACCCTGAGCGTCACACAGGGTGTCACACACTTGAGTGTCACACGCGGAATCACAATATTTTACTGGAGGAATCTGACGAGCTGTGAAGCTCTTTCTCACAGCGTGGCACAAAGAGCGTTGCACATTGTTGTGCACTGTCCTGTTCCGCTGGTTCCACTCTGACAGTTCCGTTCTGCTGGACCTATTCTGTTCCGCCGGTTCCGTTCCTTGCAGCCAGTTCCATTAAATTTTGCCAGTTCCGGTGTCCCTTCTACCGGTTCCGTTCCGTTCCACTTGTTCCGTTCGGTTCTCACCGGTTCCGTTCTGTTCCACCGGTTCCGTTCTGTTCCACCGGTTCCGTTGTTCCATCGGTTCCGTTCCAATGGTTCTGTTCCGTTCCGCCGGTTCTGTTCCGTTCCGCCGGTTCTGTTCCGTTCCGCCGGTTGTGCTCCAATGGTTCTGTTCTGTTCCGCCGGTTCTGTTCCGTTCCGCCGGTTGTGCTCCAATGGTTCTGTTGCGTTCCGCCGGTTCTGTTCCAATGGTTCCGTTCCGTTCCGCCGGTTCTGTTCCGTTCCGCCGGTTCTGTTCCGTTCCGCCGCCGCGTCGGTTCCGTGTTGCAAGACATCGGCGCCATCTCCCACCCCCGGCCGGCAGGCGCGGCTTTGCCGGCCTTTAACCGGCGCCCGCTGACTCTGCCGCCCGTCCCCTCCGTGTCCCCTCCGTGTCCCCGCCAGGGCCACCAAGGCCTTCCAGGAGGTGCTCTACATCGAGCCGGGCTTCCGGCGCGCCAATGAGGTCCACCTGCGGCTCGCATTGATGTTCAAGCTCAACACGGACTACGAGACCAGCCTCAAGGTGAGCGCCCTCGCACGCACGCGCCGGTGTGTGCTGTGAATACATTGTATACATTGCACACTGCACAGCACACCGCACGCACATTGCACACACACAGCACACTGCACACACCACACACGCCGCACACACCACACACACAGCACACACCGCACACAGCACACACCACACACTGCACACACCGCACACACAGCACACACCGCACACAGCACACACCACACACCACACACAATGCACACACACTGCACACACAGCGCACACACCACACACACCGCACACAATGCACACACACTGCACACACACACACTGCACACACAGCACACACACACACCACACACACCACACACACACCACACACACACCGCACACACACCACACACACACCACACACCGCACACACACCGCACACCGCACACACACCGCACATACCACACACACCACACACTGCACACACACACAGCACACTGCACACACACCGCACACACCACACACACCACACACTGCACACACACACAGCACACTGCACACACACACAGCGCACACACCACACAGCGCACACACCACACACACCGCACACACCACACACACCGCACACACACACAGCACACTGCACACACACACTGCACACACACTGCACACACACCACACACACCACACACAATGCACACACAATGCACACACACGGCACACACACACTGCACACACCACACAATGCACACACCACACACAATGCACACACAATGCACACTCACAATGCACACACCACACACAATGCACACACACCACACAATGCACACACACCACACAATGCACACACCACACACAATGCACACACACCACACAATGCACACACCACACACACCGCACACAGCACACACCACACACACCACACACACACACCACACACAATGCACACTCACACTGCACACACCACACACACACACCACACACACACACCACACACAATGCACACACAATGCACACTCACACTGCACACACCACACACTCACACTGCACACACCACACACACACACACCACACACCACACATACACACACCACACACCACACACACACACCACACACACCACACACACCACACACACCACACACAATGCACTCACACTGCACACACCACACACAATGCACTCCCCGCGTGCGACGCACACCCCACCCACGACGTCGGTGGTGCTGCCGCGTTGTTGTTGTTGCTGCGCTGTCCTCCCCCAGGGAGTAGCTGGCTGTGAGGTTCAGTGGCCTTGGCTAGGCAGCCATCTGTCTCCCCTCCCTCCCCTCTGTGGAGCAGGAGACGCGTGTGTGTGTGTGTGTGTAGCAGGAGACCTGTGTGTGTGTAGCAGGAGATGTGTGTGTGTAGCAGGAGATGTGTGTGTGTAGCAGGAGACGTGTGTGTGAGTAGCAGGAGACGTGTGTGTGTGTGTGTAGCAGGAGACGTGTGTGTGTGTGTAGCAGGAAACCTGTGTGTGTGTGTGTAGCAGGAGACGTATGTGTGTGTGTGTGTAGCAGGAGACGTGTGTGTGTGTAGCAGGAGACGTGTGTGTGTGTGTAGCAGGAGACGTGTGTGTGTGTGTGTAGCAGGAGACGTGTGTGTGTGTGTAGCAGGAGACGCGTGTGTGTGTGTAGCAGGAGACCTGTGTGTGTGTGTAGCAGGAGACCTGTGTGTGTGTGTAGCAGGAGACTTGTGTGTGTGTGTAGCAGGAGACCTGTGTGTGTGTGTAGCAGGAGACGTGTGTGTGTGTGTGTGTAGCAGGAGACCTGTGTGTGTGTAGCAGGCCAGCTGCCCCTGTTGCCGGGCAGAACGCGTGCCTTCGTGACGGACGGGCCTCTCCACCTCCCGATTGGCTGCCGAGCACCCAATAGCACGGCTCCCCTTTGCAGCTTTGCTTTGCCTTTTTTATTTCTTCTCTTCCCCCTCTCTCTACCCTGCAGTTATCTGTGTGTGTAATTGTTTGTGTGTGTGTGTGTGATTGTGTGTGTAATTGTTTGTGTGTGTGTGATTGTGTGTGTGTGTAATTGTGTGTTTGTGTATGTAATTGTGTGTGTTTGTGTATGCAATTGTGTGTGTTTGTGTGTGCAATTGTGTATCTGTGTGTATGTGTGTTTGTGTGTGTATTTGTGTGTGTAATTGTGTGCAATGTGTGTGTGTGATTGTGTGTTTGTGTGTGTGTGTATGTGTGCAATGTGTGTGTATGTGTGTAATTGTGTGTATGTGTGCAATGTGTGTGTATGTGTGTAATTGTGTGTATGTGTGCAATGTGTGTGTGTATGTGTGTATGTGTGCAATGTGTGTAATTGTGTGTATGTGTGTGTGTAATTGTGTGTATTTGTGTGTGTAATTGTGTGTATGTGTGTGTGTGCATTGTGTGTGTGTGTGCATTGTGTGTGTGTGCATTGTGTGTGTGTGTGCATTGTGTGTGTGTGTGTAGTTGTGTGTATGTGTGTGTGTGTAATTGTGTGTGTGTGTATGTGTGCAATGTGTGTAATTGTGTGTATGTGTGTGTGTAATTGTGTGTATGTGTGTGCAATGTGTGTATGTGTGTGTAATTGTGTGTATGTGTGCAATGTGTGTAATTGTGTGTATGTGTGTGTGTAATTGTGTGTATGTGTGTGTGTAATTGTGTGTATGTGTGTGCAATGTGTGTATGTGTGTGTAATTGTGTGTATGTGTGCATTGTGTGTTTGTGTGTGTGCAATGTATGTGTGTGTATGTGTGCAATGTGTGCAATGTGTGTGTGTATGTGTGCAATGTGTGTAATTGTGTGTGTGGAATTGTGTGTGTGTGTATGTGTGCAATGTGTGTAATTGTGTGTGTGGAATTGTGTGTGTGTGTGTATGTGTGCAATGTGTGTAAATGTGTGTGTGGAATTGTGTGTGTGTGTATGTGTGCAATGTGTGTGTGTATGTGTGTGTGTGTGCTGGGGAGCGGTGGTGCAACTCGCTCTTCCGACGAACCCGGCGATCCCAGGTTTAGATCCCCGCTCACAGCCAACACCGCTGACGATTATCTCAACCTGGCCCTGGGCCGGTGTGGCGGTGTGTGCAGTCGTAAACATCGCCACCTGGGGGAGACAAAGGCGGCCGGGCGTGGTTGCTGGCCACCCCCACCCACTCGTGTGCCACAGTGCCGGCCTGCATGAGTGCTGCTCACAGCACTTGCCCCAACAGTCTGTTAAGAGGCTACACGGGGGACCTTTGTCTTTGCTGGGCTGTGCAAGTGGTGTACGTGTGTGTGTGTGTGTATACACAGTTTGTCCGCACGTGGCAGTATGAGCAAGCGTGTGGGGTGTGTTGCAGGGTACGTCTGTGTGTTGCGGGGTGTGTCTGGGTGTTGCAGGGTACGTCTGTGTGTTGCGGGGTGTGTCTGGGTGTTGCAGGGTACGTCTGTGTGTTGCGGGGTGTGTCTGGGTGTTGCAGGGTACGTCTGTGTGTTGCAGGGTGAGTCTGTGTGTTGTAGGGTAAGTCTGTGTGTTGTAGGGTGCGTCTGTGTTGTAGGGTGAGTCTGTGTGTTGCGAGGTGAGTCTGTGTGTTGTGGGGTGAGTCTGTGTGTTGTAGGGTGCGTCTGTGTGTTGTGAGTTGCGTCTGTGTGTTGTGGGGTGAGTCTTTGTGTTGTAGGGTGCGTCTGTGTTGTAGGGTGAGTCTGTGTGTTGCGAGGTGAGTCTGTGTGTTGTGGGGTGAGTCTGTGTGTTGTAGGGTGCGTCTGTGTGTTGCGGTGTGAGTCTGTGTGTTGCGGGGTGAGTCTGTGTGTTGTAGGGTGAGTCTGTGTTGTAGGGTGAGTCTGTGTGTTGCGAGGTGAGTCTGTGTGTTGCGGTGTGAGTCTGTGTGTTGCGGGGTGAGTCTGTGTGTTATAGGGTGAGTCTGTGTGTTGTAGGGTGAGTCTGTGTGTTGTAGGGTGAGTCTGTGTGTTGCGGGGTGAGTCTGTGTGTTGCAGGGTACGTCTGTGTGTTGCGGGGTGAGTCTGTGTGTTGCGGGGTGTGTCTGTGTGTTGTAGGGTGAGTCTGTGTGTTGCAGGGTGAGTCTGTGTGTTGCAGGGTGAGTCTGTGTGTTGTAGGTTGCGTCTGTGTGTTGTAGGGTGAGTCTGTGTGTTGTAGGGTACGTCTGTGTGTTGTAGGGTGCATCTGTGTGTTGTGAGTTGCGTCTGTGTGTTGTGGGGTGAGTCTTTGTGTTGTAGGGTGCGTCTGTGTTGTAGGGTGAGTCTGTGTGTTGCGAGGTGAGTCTGTGTGTTGTGGGGTGAGTCTGTGTGTTGTAGGGTGCGTCTGTGTGTTGCGGTGTGAGTCTGTGTGTTGCGGGGTGAGTCTGTGTGTTGTAGGGTGAGTCTGTGTTGTAGGGTGAGTCTGTGTGTTGCGAGGTGAGTCTGTGTGTTGCGGTGTGAGTCTGTGTGTTGCGGGGTGAGTCTGTGTGTTATAGGGTGAGTCTGTGTGTTGTAGGGTGAGTCTGTGTGTTGTAGGGTGAGTCTGTGTGTTGCGGGGTGAGTCTGTGTGTTGCAGGGTACGTCTGTGTGTTGCGGCGTGAGTCTGTGTGTTGCGGGGTGTGTCTGTGTGTTGTAGGGTGAGTCTGTGTGTTGCAGGGTGAGTCTGTGTGTTGCAGGGTGAGTCTGTGTGTTGTAGGTTGCGTCTGTGTGTTGTAGGGTGAGTCTGTGTGTTGTAGGGTACGTCTGTGTGTTGTAGGGTGCATCTGTGTGTTGTGAGTTGCGTCTGTGTGTTGTGGGGTGAGTCTTTGTGTTGTAGGGTGCGTCTGTGTTGTAGGGTGAGTCTGTGTGTTGCGAGGTGAGTCTGTGTGTTGTGGGGTGAGTCTGTGTGTTGTAGGGTGCGTCTGTGTGTTGCGGTGTGAGTCTGTGTGTTGCGGGGTGAGTCTGTGTGTTGTAGGGTGAGTCTGTGTTGTAGGGTGAGTCTGTGTGTTGCGAGGTGAGTCTGTGTGTTGCGGTGTGAGTCTGTGTGTTGCGGGGTGAGTCTGTGTGTTATAGGGTGAGTCTGTGTGTTGTAGGGTGAGTCTGTGTGTTGTAGGGTGAGTCTGTGTGTTGCGGGGTGAGTCTGTGTGTTGCAGGGTACGTCTGTGTGTTGCGGCGTGAGTCTGTGTGTTGCGGGGTGTGTCTGTGTGTTGTAGGGTGAGTCTGTGTGTTGCAGGGTGAGTCTGTGTGTTGCAGGGTGAGTCTGTGTGTTGTAGGTTGCGTCTGTGTGTTGTAGGGTGAGTCTGTGTGTTGTAGGGTACGTCTGTGTGTTGTAGGGTGCGTCTGTGTGTTGTGAGTTGCGTCTGTGTGTTGTGGGGTGAGTCTTTGTGTTGTAGGGTGCGTCTGTGTTGTAGGGTGAGTCTGTGTGTTGCGAGGTGAGTCTGTGTGTTGTGGGGTGAGTCTGTGTGTTGTAGGGTGAGTCTGTGTTGTAGGGTGAGTCTGTGTGTTGCGAGGTGAGTCTGTGTGTTGCGGTGTGAGTCTGTGTGTTGCGGGGTGAGTCTGTGTGTTATAGGGTGAGTCTGTGTGTTGTAGGGTGAGTCTGTGTGTTGTAGGGTGAGTCTGTGTGTTGCGAGGTGAGTCTGTGTGTTGTAGGGTGAGTCTGTGTGTTGTAGGGTGAGTCTGTGTGTTGCGAGGTGAGTCTGTGTGTTGTGAGTTGCGTCTGTGTTGTGGGGTGAGTCTGTCTGTTGTGGGGTGAGTCTGTGTGTCGTGGGGTGAGTCTGTGTGTTGCGAGGTGAGTCTGTGTGTTGCGGTGTGAGTCTGTGTGTTGCGGGGTGAGTCTGTGTGTTATAGGGTGAGTCTGTGTGTTGTAGGGTGAGTCTGTGTGTTGTAGGGTGAGTCTGTGTGTTGCGGGGTGAGTCTGTGTGTTGCAGGGTACGTCTGTGTGTTGCGGGGTGAGTCTGTGTGTTGCGGGGTGTGTCTGTGTGTTGTAGGGTGAGTCTGTGTGTTGCAGGGTGAGTCTGTGTGTTGCAGGGTGAGTCTGTGTGTTGTAGGTTGCGTCTGTGTGTTGTAGGGTGAGTGTGTGTTGTAGGGTACGTCTGTGTGTTGTAGGGTGCGTCTGTGTGTTGTGAGTTGCGTCTGTGTGTTGTGGGGTGAGTCTTTGTGTTGTAGGGTGAGTCTGTGTGTTGCGAGGTGAGTCTGTGTGTTGTGGGGTGAGTCTGTGTGTTGTAGGGTGCGTCTGTGTGTTGCGGTGTGAGTCTGTGTGTTGCGGGGTGAGTCTGTGTGTTGTAGGGTGAGTCTGTGTTGTAGGGTGAGTCTGTGTGTTGCGAGGTGAGTCTGTGTGTTGCGGTGTGAGTCTGTGTGTTGCGGGGTGAGTCTGTGTGTTATAGGGTGAGTCTGTGTGTTGTAGGGTGAGTCTGTGTGTTGTAGGGTGAGTCTGTGTGTTGCGAGGTGAGTCTGTGTGTTGCGGGGTGAGTCTGTGTGTTGTAGGGTGAGTCTGTGTGTTGCGAGGTGAGTCTGTGTGTTGTGAGTTGCGTCTGTGTTGTGGGGTGAGTCTGTCTGTTGTGGGGTGAGTCTGTGTGTTGTGGGGTGCGTCTGTGTGTTGTGGGGTGAGTCTGTGTGTTGTGGGGTGAGTCTGTGTGTTGTGGGGTGAGTCTGTGTGTTGTGGGGTGCGTCTGTGTTGTGGGGTGCGTCTGTTTGTTGCGGGGTGAGTCTGTGTGTTGTGAGTTGCGTCTGTGTCATCTCGGTCAGTCAAGCCCACGGCACCTGGGTCTGTCCCGTTACCTCCTGCCAGCGGGCGTTCGACGCTTGACGTAGCCTCAAAAGGGGGGGGGGGGTGGGGGGCCTGGCCTGGCACAAGCGCCGTGGGGACGTCACCGCCACTTAGAAGCGGTGACGTAGTTGACGTCGGGGTGTGTCTGTGCGCTGGGGTGCAATCCGCACAATCAAGGTCCGTGTGTAGAATCTTAACAATCTCACAGCCTCCCCCGACACCGATTCACTCCGCTCACTCATCGGGCAGGCAGTCTGTGTGTATATCCACGTGTGTTGAAACTTCTATCGCACCGTACGTAGCCAACCATGCTATGTGTGTGTTGAGCTTCTACACAGTACGTAGCCAACCGTGCTGTGTGTGTTTAAACTTTTCGCACCGTACGTAGCCAAGTGTACAAATCGGAAGTGCGGGGGAAGGGCAACAAACTCTAAAAACAACAAGAAGCAGTATTACAGAAATTAGTTTGTCAATCTAGATGATGATGGTGATGATTTAAATGTGGCGTAGCTGCCAGTGGATTCCTAATATCAGAAGGAAGAGACCCATAGAGACCCACAGAGACCTGCAGAGACCCGCAGAGACCCGCAGAGACCCAGAGAGACCCACAGAGACCCATAGAGACCCATAGAGACCCATAGAGACCCATAGAGACCCATAGAGACCCACAGAGACCAACAGAGACTCAGAGACCCGCAGAGACCCACAGAGACCCACAGAGACTCACAGAGACTCACAGGGATCCACAGAGACCCACAGAGACCCACAGACCCATAGACACCCACAGAGACCTACAGAGACCCATAGACACCCACAGAGACCCATAGACACCCACAGAGACCTACAGAGACCCACATACTCGCAGAGACCCGCAGAGACCCATAGACACCCACAGAGACCTACCGAGACCCACAGACTCGCAGAGACCCGCAGAGACCCACAGGGATCCACAGAGACCCACAGAGACTCACAGGGATCTACAGAGACCCACAGAGACCCACAGGGATCCACAGAGACTCGCAGAGACCCACAGGGATCCACAGGGATCCACAGAGACCCGCAGAGACCCACAGAGACCCACAGAGACTCACAGGGATCCACAGAGATCCACAGAGACTCACAGGGATCCACAGAGACCCACAGAGACCCACAGAGACCCGCAGAGACCCACAGAGACCCACAGAGACCCACAGGGATCCACAGAGACCCACAGAGACTCACAGGGATCCACAGAGACCCACAGAGACCCACAGGGATCCACAGAGACCCACAGATACCCACAGGGATGCACAGAGACCCACAGAGACCCACAGGGATGCACAGAGAAGACCCATACCCATTTGTATGTACGTTTAGATTCTTTATACGTCTCGTGAGGCTTCTCGTACACGCACACAGCACGGTTCACTACGTACGGTGCGAAAGAAGTTCAACAGGCGTCAGGGTCAAAATTTAACCCACAACCTCCTCCTGCGTGCCCGGCGAGGCAGTTAACATCTCCGAGCCACCGCGGCGAGATGTTAACCACCACCACCAACCTCCACCGTGGTTGTCCGCTTGCCGCTGCACGCTCACGGCACCGCTCACGGCACCGCTCACGGCAATACTCACGGCACCGATGGCGTCACTGATGGCGTCACCGCTCACGGACAGCGGGAAGGCATGACCCTAACGGGGGGGGTGTCGGGTTTCACAAGATTGATTCGTGTCACCAGGTAGAGAAGTCAAAACAGATGAAGGTTATTTATATACCTAGGAAGTCTCATTCACAAGGGGTGTGAGTGTGCCTGGGTTGGGTGATTGAGTTGAGTTGTTGTTCGATCATTGACCAGCCGAGAGACCCATGATGAGTTCCTGAATGTGATTCGGAGACTCGGCTTTCCAGGAGGCACCTTCTTTATTGACACCTTCACACTCCACAGGTCTGCCCGTTCACTCTCCCGGCTCGTCTCGCCTAGCCCAGACACAACCCTGGCCGTGTTACACCGACGGCGCCCACCGGGACGGCCAACAAATATCCGGCCGCGCAATGTCTAGCGAAGACAGCGACAGACGAGTCCCAGAACCAGCAGCCCCGAGCTCCCCGCTCTCCGCTGCTTTTATCCTCCCTGGCCCCGCCCTGGCCCCGCCCTGGCCCCGCCCTGGCCCCGCCCTGGCCCCGCCCTGGCCCCGCCCTGGCCCCGCCCTGGCCCCGCCCTGGCCCCGCCCTGGCCCCGCCTCCCTTCTGGAACCCGCCAACCACAACCACAGCGGTTGTGGTTGGCGGTGGAGGCAGCGGTGGTGGAGGTGGTGGCAGCGGCGGTAGTGGTGGTGGGGGTGATGGAGGCAGCAGTGGTGGAGGTAGCGGTGGTGGAGGTAAAGGTCGTGGTGGTGTGGTGGAGGTGGTTGCGGTAGCTGTGATGGAGGTGGTGGCGGTGGAGGTGGTGGAGGTAGCGGCGATGGAGGTGGTGGAGGTAGCGGTGGTCAAGGTGGTGGCGGTGGTGGCGGTGGAGGTGGTGGGGGTGGTTGTGGTGGAGGTAGCGTTGGTGGAGGTGGCGGAGGTGGAGGAGGTGGCGGAGGTGGCGGAGGTGGTGGAGGTGGTGGAGGTAGAGGAGGTGGTGGAGGAGGCGGTGGTGGCGGTGGTGGAGGTGGTGGCGGTGGAGGTGGTGGAGGTAGAGAAGGTGGAGGTAGAGAAGGTGGTGGAGGTGGTGGTAGTGGCGGTAGTCGTTGGGGGTGTGTGAAGGTGCCTCGCGTTGACGTAGGGGAGGCAGAATGGAGCTGGGAGTTTGCGTAACGAGTTCAGAGCCCATGGAGACCCGCAGAGGGCGACGAGAAATGCCGGAGGGTGACGCGGCACGGCGGGAGTCGGGTGGGGGGGGGGGGCTAGCGGGGCAGGGGGGGGGGGCACGGCAGGAAATGAGGTGAAAGGTCACCGCGGTGCAAGTCGACGAGGGTGGCTGGGGGTGCCGTGCGTCGAGGGCTCTCAGCGCCCGCCCTGGGGATTCTTGTTGTGTTGATGAGCGCGGTTGGCTACGTACACAGAGACCCACAGACTCACCACACAGAGACCCACAGACTCACCACACAGAGACCCACAGACTCACCACACAGACCCACAGACTCACCACACAGAGACCCACAGACTCACCACACAGAGACCCACAGACTCACCACACAGAGACCCACAGACTCACCACACAGACACCCATAGACTCATCACACAGAGACCCACAGACTCACCACACAGAGACCCACAGACTCACCACACAGAGACCCACAGACTCACCACACAGTGACCCACAGACTCACCACACAGAGACCCACAGACTCACCACACAGAGACCCACAGACTCACCACACAGAGACCCACAGACTCACCACACAGAGACCCACAGACTCACCACACAGAGACCCACAGACTCATCACACAGAGACCCACAGACTCACCACACAGAGACCCACAGACTCATCACACAGAGACCCACAGACTCACCACACAGAGACCCACAGACTCATCACACAGAGACCCACAGACTCACCACACAGAGACCCACAGACTCACCACACAGAGACCCACAGACTCATCACACAGAGACCCACAGACTCACCACACAGAGACCCACAGACTCATCACACAGAGACCCACAGACTCATCACACAGAGACCCACAGACTCATCACAGAGACCCCTCGACTCATGAACAGAGCACTGCGTGTGTTTAACGTTTTTTTTCCCTCTGCAGTTGCTTTCTAGGAAGTCTGCTGTTTAGCATCTCTCTCTCTCTCTCCCCCAGCCCTCCTCCCTCCACCATCGCTGCCTCCCTCTCTCCCCACCCTCCCTCTTAGCCTCCCTCCCACCCCACACTCTCCCCACCCCACACACACCCCACACTCTCCCCACACTCTCCCCACACTCTCCCCACACTCTCCCCACACTCTCCCCACACTCTCCCCACCCCACACTCTCCCCACACTCTCCCCACACTCTCCCCACACTCTCCCCACCCCACACACACACCCCACACACACACCCCACACTCTCCCCACACTCTCCCCACACTCTCCCCACACTCTCCCCACCCCACACTCTCCCCACACTCTCCCCACACTCTCCCCACACTCTCCCCACACTCTCCCCACACTCTCCCCACACTCTCCCCACCCCACACTCTCCCCACCCCACTCTCTCCTTCCCACCCTCCCTGCCTGCTCAGCCTTTTCCTATTCTGTTTGTAATGTGAAGCAGCTGGATTACCGGGTGTGTGTCACTGTGTGTGTGTTACTGTGTGTGTGTTACTGTGTGTGTGTGTGTGTGTTACTGTGTGTGTGTTACTGTGTGTCTGTGTGTGTGTGCCACTGTGTGTGTGTTACTGTGTGTGTGTTACTGTGTGTCTGTGTGTGTGTGTCACTGTGTGTGTGTGTTACTGTGTGTGTTACTGTGTGTGTGTTACTGTGTGTCTGTGTGTGTGTGTCACTGTGTGTCTGTGTGTGTGTTACTGTGTGTGTGTTACTGTGTGTCTGTGTGTGTGTGTCACTGTGTGTGTGTTACTGTGTGTCTGTGTGTGTGTGCCACTGTGTGTGTGTGTTACTGTGTGTGTTACTGTGTGTGTGTTACCGTGTGTGTGTTACTGTGTGTGTGTCACTGTGTGTGTGTCACTGTGTGTGTGTTACTGTGTGTGTGTTACTGTGTGTGTGTGTTACTGTGTGTGTGTGTGTCACTGTGTGTGTGTGTCACTGTGTGTGTATGTCACTGTGTGTCACTGTGTGTCACTGTGTGTGTGTCACTGTGTGTCACTGTGTGTGTGTCACTGTGTGTGTGTCACTGTGTGTGTGTCACTGTGTGTCACTGTGTGTCACTGTGTCACTGTGTGTGTGTGTCACTGTGTGTGTGTTACTGTGTGTCTGTGTGTGTGTGTCACTGTGTGTGTGTTACTGTGTGTGTGTCACTGTGTGTGTGTTACTGTGTGTGTGTCACTGTGTGTGTGTCACTGTGTGTGTGTCACTGTGTGTGTGTGTGTGTGTTACTGTGTGTGTGTTATTGTGTGTGTGTTTTACTGTGTGTGTTACTGTGTGTGTTACTGTATGTGTGTTACTGTGTGTGTGTCACTGTGTGTGTGTGTCACTGTGTGTGTGTGTCACTGTGTGTGTGTCACTGTGTGTGTGTCACTGTGTGTCTGTGTGTGTGTCACTGTGTGTGTTACTGTGTGTGTGTTACTGTGTGTCACTGTGTGTTACTGTGTGTGTCACTGTGTGTGTGTGTGTCACTGTGTGTGTGTGTCACTGTGTGTCACTGTGTGTGTGTGTTACTGTGTGCCTGTGTGTGTGTCACTGTGTGCCTGTGTGTGTTACTGTGTGTGTGTTACTGTGTGTCACTGTGTGTGTTACTGTGTGTCACTGTGTGTGTGTGTTACTGTGTGTGTGTTACTGTGTGTCACTGTGTGTGTGTGTTACTGTGTGTGTGTTACTGTGTGTCACTGTGTGTGTGTGTTACTGTGCCTGTGTGTGTGTCACTGTGTGTGTGTTACTGTGTGCCTGTGTGTGTGTCACTGTGTCACTGTGTGTGTGTGTCACTGTGTGTGTCACTGTGTCACTGTGTGTGTGTGTCACTGTGTGCCTGTGTGTGTGTCTCACTGTGTGTGTGTCACTGTGTGTCACTGTGTGCCTATTTGTCACTATGCATCACTGTGTGCCTGTGTGTGTCACTGTGTGTGTGTCACTGTGTGTCACTGTGTGTGTGTGTCACTGTGTGTGTGTGTGTCACTGTGTGCCTGTGTGTGTCACTGTGTGTGTGTGTCACTGTGTGGCTGTGTGTGTCACTGTGTGTGTGTCACTGTGTGTGTGTGTCACTGTGTGTGTGTGTCACTGTGTGTGTCACTGTGTGTGTGTGTCACTGTGTGTGTGTCACTTTGTGTGTGTGTCACTGTATCACTGTGTGTGTGTCACTGTGTGTGTGTCACTGTGTGTGTGTGTCACTGTGTCACTGTGTGTGTGCACGCGCCTGTGTAGCGTGGAGAGCGGTAGTGTAGCGGTTAGCGCTACGTCGCTCTACGAACCTGGCGATTCATAGGTGCCGCTACTCGCTAACGGCACTTCAGAATGAGAGTGTTTGTTTACGCTGCAGGACGAATCCCATGAGCTCTTAAGCTCTCTTCCTCACAGGGGCCGACGGGTTTAAGAACGCCCCAAATACAAAACAGATCGCCCCAAGCGCGTGCAGACAGACAACTCGGGCCCCTCCCCACATCCCACCAGGCACAGCGCCCCCACCAGCGAGTCACCAGCGAGTTACCAGAGAGTCACCAGCGAGTCACCAGCGAGTCACCAGCGAGTCACCAGCGAGTCACCAGCGAGTCACCAGCGAGTCACCAGCGAGTTACCAGAGAGTCACCAGCTCGTCACCAGCGAGTCACCAGCGAGTCACCAGCGAGTCACCAGCGAGTTATTTTGCGTGTCGAGGAGCGACCCCTGGCCACCCACGGAAGTGGCCGCTCCACCATTTGGACGCTCACACCGGCAACCCAAACGCCGCTTCCACTCCGCTTCCACGCCGCTTCCACTCCGCTTCCACGCCGCTTCCACTCCGCCTCCACTCCGCTTCCACTCCGCCTCCACTCCGCTTCCACGCCGCTTCCACGCGGCTTCCACGCGGCTTCCACGCCGCTTCCACTCCGCTTCCACTCCGTTTCCACTCCGCTTGCACTCCGCTTCCACTCCGCTTCCACTCCGCTTCCACGCCGCTTCCACTCCGCTTCCACTCCGCTTCCACTCCGCTTCCACTCCGCTTCCACTCCGCTTCCACGCCGCTTCCACTCCGCTTCCACTCCGCTTCCACGCCGCTTCCACTCCACTTCCAGTCCGCTTCCACGCCGCTTCCAGAATACTCAGCGACGAACCGCAGGGCCGCGGAGCGAGTGGATGCAGGTCGGCCGTGTAGGGTGTTGGGTGTTGGGTGGATGCAGGGGGTTGGGGTGCGGGGGTGGGGAGGGGTGTTAATGGTTGTTGAGCGGGGGTTGTTGGTGCGAGTGGGTGTTGGCCGGGCGAGGTTGTTGGTTGTTAGAGCGTTGGGCGAGTGCAGTGTGTTGAGTGCAGTGCGTCGAGTGGGTCTAGGGCGCTGGGTGGGTGGAGCATTGTAAGTGGTGTAGGGTGTTGGACAGGTGTAGTGTGTGTGTTGTGTGGAGGTAGCGTGTAGTGTGGGTGTAGGGTGCCGTGTGTAGCGTGTAGTATGTGGTGTGGGTGTAGTGTGCAGTGTGTACGGTGTAGAGCCTGGTGTAGTGTAGCGTGTAGGGTGTAGTGTATTGTGTAGGGTGTAGTGTAGTGTGTGGTGTAGTGTGTAGTGTAGCGTGTGTAGGGTGTAGTGTAGCGTGTAGGGTGTATTGTGTAGTGTGTAGTGTATTGTGTAGTGTAGGGTGTAGTGTATTGCGTTGTGTGTATTGTGTAGGGTAGTGTGTAGGGTGTATTGTGTAGTGTGTAGGGTGTAGTGTATTGTGTAGGGTGTATTGTGTAGTGTATTGTGTAGGGTGTAGTGTGTAGGGTGTATTGTGTAGTGTATTGTGTAGGGTGTATTGTGTAGTGTATTGTGTAGGGTGTAGTGTATTGTGTAGTGTAGGGTGTATTGTGTAGTGTATTGTGTAGGGTGGAGTGGAGTGTGTAGTGGAGTGTATTGTGTAATGTAGGGTGTATTGTGTAGTGTGTAGTGTATTGTGTAGGGTGTATTGTGTAGTGTAGTGTATTGTGTGTAGTGTGGAGTGTGTAGTGGAGTGTATTGTGTGGTGTAGGGTGTATTGTGTAGTGTATTGTGTAGTGTATTGTGTAGGGTGTATTGTGTAGTGTATTGTGTAGTGTATTGTGTAGGGTGTAGTGTATTGTGTAGGGTGTAGTGTAGTGTATTGTGTATAGTGTATTGTAGTGTGTAGGGTGTAGTGGAGTGGTGACGTTGCGGTTGTCCAGGGTTCGTGCCCCCCCCACTCCCCGTGGTGGCTGTAGGGGTTAAACCCGGGACGTGAGGGGGTGCGTGGGGCCAATGGCGGAGTTCCCTCCCCTCCTCCCCCTCCCCTACTCACTCTGTGGCTTTTCCTCTTCCCTCTCTCACCACTCTCACCACTCTCCCTGTGCGTCTCCCTCTAATCATTCACTGTGAGTGGGCTCGTGTGTAGGGTGTAGGTGGGATAGTGTTGTCTAGGGTGTAGGTGGGATAGTGTTGTCTAGGGTGTAGGTGGGATAGTGTTGTCTAGGGTGTAGGTGGGATAGTGTTGTCTAGGGTGTAGGTGGGATAGTGTTGTGTAATGTGTAGGTGGGATAGTGGTGTCTAGGGTGTAGGTGGGTGAGTGTTGTGTAGGGTGTAGGTGGGATAGTGTTGTGTAGGGTGTAGGTGGGATAGTGTTGTGTAGGGTGTAGGTGGGATAGTGTTGTGTAGGGTGTAGCTGAGATAGTGTTGTCTAGGGTGTAGGTGAGATAGTGTTGTGTAGGGTGTAGGTGGGATAGTGTTGTCTAGGGTGTAGGTGGGATAGTGTTGTGTAGGGTGTAGGTGGGATAGTGTTGTGTAGGGTGTAGGTGGGATAGTGTTGTCTAGGGTGTAGGTGGGATAGTGTTGTGTAGGGTGTAGGTGGGATAGTGTTGTCTAGGGTGTAGGTGGGATAGTGTTGTGTAGGGTGTAGGTGGGTGAGTGTTGTGTAGGGTGTAGGTGGGATAGTGTTGTGTAGGGTGTAGGTGGGATAGTGTTGTGTAGGGTGTAGGTGGGATAGTGTTGTCTAGGGTGTAGGTGGGATAGTGTTGTCTAGGGTGTAGGTGGGATAGTGTTGTGTAGGGTGTGGGTGGGATAGTGTTGTGTAGGGTGTAGGTGGGTGAGTGTTGTGTAGGGTGTAGGTGGGATAGTGTTGTGTAGGGTGTAGGTGGGATAGTGTTGTGTAGGGTGTAGGTGGGATAGTGTTGTGTAGGGTGTCGGTGAGATAGTGTTGTGTAGGGTGTAGGTGGGATAGTGTTGTCTAGGGTGTAGGTGGGATAGTGTTGTGTAGGGTGTAGGTGGGTGAGTGTTGTGTAGGGTGTAGGTGGGATAGTGTTGTGTAGGGTGTAGGTGGGATAGTGTTGTCTAGGGTGTAGGTGGGATAGTGTTGTGTAGGGTGTAGGTGGGATAGTGTTGTGTAGGGTGTGGGTGGGATAGTGTTGTGTAGGGTGTAGGTGGGTGAGTGTTGTGTAGGGTGTAGGTGGGATAGTGTTGTGTAGGGTGTAGGTGGGATAGTGTTGTGTAGGGTGTAGGTGGGATAGTGTTGTGTATGGTGTAGGTGAGATAGTGTTGTGTAGGGTGTAGGTGGGATAGTGTTGTCTAGGGTGTAGGTGGGATAGTGTTGTGTAGGGTGTAGGTGGGTGAGTGTTGTGTAGGGTGTAGGTGGGATAGTGTTGTGTAGGGTGTAGGTGGGATAGTGTTGTCTAGGGTGTAGGTGGGATAGTGTTGTGTAGGGTGTAGGTGGGATAGTGTTGTGTAGGGTGTGGGTGGGATAGTGTTGTGTAGGGTGTAGGTGGGTGAGTGTTGTGTAGGGTGTAGGTGGGATAGTGTTGTGTAGGGTGTAGGTGGGATAGTGTTGTGTAGGTGGGATAGTGTTGTGTAGGGTGTAGGTGAGATAGTGTTGTGTAGGGTGTAGGTGGGATAGTGTTGTCTAGGGTGTAGGTGGGATAGTGTTGTGTAGGGTGTAGGTGGGTGAGTGTTGTGTAGGGTGTAGGTGGGATAGTGTTGTCTAGGGTGTAGGTGGGATAGTGTTGTGTAGGGTGTAGGTGGGTGAGTGTTGTGTAGGGTGTAGGTGGGATAGTGTTGTCTAGGCTGTAGGTGGGATAGTGTTGTGTAGGGTGTAGGTGGGATAGTGTTGTGTAGGGTGTAGGTGGGTGAGTGTTGTGTAGGGTGTAGGTGGGATAGTGTTGTGTAGGGTGTAGGTGGGATAGTGTTGTGTAGGTGAGATAGTGTTGTGTAGGGTGTAGGTGGGATAGTGTTGTGTAGGGTGTAGGTGAGATAGTGTTGTGTAGGTGAAATAGTGTTGTGTAGGTGGGATAGTGTTTTGTAGGGTGTAGGTGGGTGAGTGTTGTGTAGGGTGTAGGTGGGTGAGTGGGCTAGGGTGTAGGTGAGATAGTGTGTAGGGGGGATCGTGTTTCTGCATGTAGAACTTTGTTGACACCGTACGTAGCCAACCGTGCTAATCAGAGGTGCGGGGGGGAGGATGGAAGAACGACAAACTAAACACAACAACAAGAAGCAGTTCTAAAGAAATGAGTTTGTCAATCTAGATGACGATGATGATTTAAAAGTGTCATAGCTCCCAGAGGCTTCCTCATATCGGAAGAGAGCGTTCCAGACGGCCGTGGAAGCGCGTCTGAAAAGCGCCGCACGGCAATGTCGATGCAGTGACCACCATCTCTGCCCGATAATTATTTGCCAGAAGCCGCCGCTGCCGACGGATGACGGGAGTTGGCGTGGTGGTTCGTGCCCCTAGTCGAGATGTTGACTACCTCGCCTGGCGTGCAGGGAGGTCCGTGGGTTCCGATCCGCGTCTCGCTCCGCTCTCCTCTCTCTCTCTGCCCCCGTGGTCGCGTGGATTTTTCTCCGGGTCCTCCGGGTTTTTCTCCCCCGCTCCACGTTTAGAATCGACGTCGCTGTGCGTTCACGGACGATGGTGGCGGGGGGGGGGTGGGGGGGGAGGGAGGCCGACTCCAATATCCGAGCATCGATCCACAAATGCATTGCGACGCTCACGGAAGCTCTAAACGATGTCGCTATTTTTGTTATTTTACACACCAGGTGCAAGGCCCCGCTGAGCTGCTGCTGCTGTGTAGTGGCTCTTGTTCAGAAGCGACACCCCTGGCCATCACCAATTATAGCAGCTCAGCCACGTGGCGGTGGTGGCTTAATCATCGTCATCATCATCACGTAGAAATGTATTTCAGCAGCCGAATACCCCCAACTTTTGCATGTTTCTAGAGACTCTTATAGACCCGCAGAGACCCATAGACACCGATACTCAGCATCAGAATATTTATTTACACTGGACGAATCCGATGAGTTCTAAAGCTCTTTGTCACAGCTGCCCAGGGCTCAAAGACCCACAGAGACCCACAGAGACCCACGGAATCAACGTGCATAGATTCTACGCGTGGTAGACCCGCAGAAAAATCCCCGCCAACGCGGGGAAAGAGGCGCAAATTCAAAATACACAGCAGCAGCAGCAGGCGTCAGGGGGTTGGGATCGAACCCACGACCTCCTGCATACCAGGGCGAGGGAGTTAGCATCTCATAGCCACTGAGGTGTCGTGGTGGTAATGGCGGTGGCGGTTGTGGTCGTAGTGATGGTTGTGGTGGTGCTGATGGCAGTGGTAGTCGTGATGATGGGATTGAGCCACAATGATTCTTTGCGTACCAGGCGAGAGAGTTAACATCTCACCACCGAGATGTTAGTGGTGGTGGTAATGGCGGTGGAGGTTGTGGTCGTAGTGATGGTTGTGGTGATGCCGATGGCAGTGGTGGTGGTAGTCGTGATGATGGGATTGAGCCACAATGATCTCTCCATAACAAAGGTTGTGGATAATAAATAGGTGATGGAGACGTCATCTCGGTGAGATGACGTCATTTCGGTGAGATGACGTCTCCCTGCGTGCGACCAACCACTGCCCCCCAGTGGCTGCCGCGATGACACCACCACCGCCACCCCACGTGGTGTCAGCGACAACTCAAGACTCTGATTGCATCTTGAGTCGCGTGTCAGGGCCCCAACCGTGCTGCCGCCTTACATCGCAAGCAGCTCCTTTTGTCAGCAGCGACGCCTTCGCCATCACAAACCACAGCCCAGCGGGGTTGGCGGCTCGCCGTCACCACGTGGACATTCATCGCGGCCAAATTATCCAAAACTCTCCGTGATGACGATGCTGCTGGTTGTTGTTGTGGTTGTTGTGGTTGTTGTTGTAATTACAACAACACTGGGTACTCGAATTGTAAATGTCGTAGTGGGTTTAACTCTCCAACACACAGCAACCGGTTAGTGCTGTACTAGTAACGAATTGTAAATGTTGTAGTGGGTTTAACTCTCCAACACACAGCAACCGGTTAGTGCTGTACTAGTAACGAATTGTGAATGTAGTAGTGGGTTTAACTCTCCAACACACAGCAACCGGTTAGTGCTGTACTAGTGACGAATTGTCCACGTTCTGTTTACGTGACAAACCCATTACTGGTTGGCTGTGTCGGGTGGTGGCGGGTTTAAACGACACAACATTTATATTTACACGATCTAACCCAAAAAAACCTCTCATGGATAATATCGATCGCGAAAGCCTCTGTGTTAAAGCAATCTAAAACTATAAACCATTCAACGTATAAACTACTGTTTTTATTTTACCAGGTAAGGGCCCCACCGAGCTGCTATGGAGTTGCTCTCTTGTCAGAATCGACCACGTGGCCGCCACAAACAATAGCTCAACCAAATAGCGGCTTATGGTGATGATCATCATCATCACGTGGACATTTATAGCAGCCAAATGCTCTGAACGCACCGTGATGTCGGTTATAAATGTGGAGGGATAAACCGGAGGACCCGGAGAAAAATCCACGTGACCACGGGGAGAGAGAGAGACGCAGACTCCAAATATACAGCGGCAGCAGCAGCAGGCATCGGGGTCGGGATCGAACCCACGACCTCCTGTATACCAGGCGAGGTAGTCAACATCGCCTAGCCACCGTGATGAGGATGATGATGAGAGAGAGACGCAGACTCCAAATATACAGCTGCAGCAGCAGGCGTCACCAGGGTTAGGGATCGAACCCACGACCTCCTGCACACCAGGCGAGATAGTCAACATCTCATAGCCACGGTGGCGCTTGAATGTTTGCGTGTGTATGTTGCACTTCTTTAGCACCGTACGTAGCCAACCGTGCTCATCGGAGGGTGGGGGGGATGGATAACAAATTAAACACAAAACGCATTTGTAAAGAAATGAGTTTGTCACTCAAGATGATGGTGAAGATTTACAGGTGGTATTATCTCCCAGTGGCTTCTTAATGTCGGAAGGAAGAGAGTGGAAGCGCATCTGAAAGCGCCGCTGCTGCTGCTGCGAGGTTGACTGGAGTTCACGTGATGTGTCTGCGTGCATGTAGCTCTGTGTCTAATGTGTGCGTGTCTGTCTGTGTGTGTCTCTCTGTGTCTACGTATGTGTGTGTCTGTCTGTGTGTGTCTCTCTGTGTCTACGTATGTGTGTGTCTGTCTGCGTGTGTGTGTCTCTGTGTGTGTGTCTCTGTGTGTGTCTGTCTGTCTGCGTGTGTGTCTGTATGTGTGTCTCTCTGTGTGTCTGTCTGTGTGTGTGTGTCTGTGTGTGTCTGTGTGTGTGTCTGTGTGTGTGTCTGTCTGTGTGTGTGTGTCTGTCTGTGTGTCTGTGTGTGTGTCTGTGTGTGTGTCTGTCTGTGTGTGTGTCTGTCTGTGTGTGTGTCTGTGTGTGTGTGTCTGTGTGTGTGTGTGTCTGTGTGTGTGTGTCTGTGTGTCTGTGTGTGTGTGTCTGTGTGTCTGTGTGTGTGTTTGTGTGTGTGTCTGTGTGTGTGTCTGTCTGTGTGTCTGTGTGTCTGTGTGTGTGTCTGTTTCTGTGTGTGTCTGTGTGTGTGTCTCTGTGTGTCTGTCTGTGTGTCTGTGTGTGTGTCTCTGTGTGTCTGTCTGTGTGTCTGTGTGTGTGTCTGTGTGTGTCTGTCTGTGTGTGTGTGTGTTGCGGTTGCAGCATTTCCAGCTGGCGCTCATCGACTCCAGCCCGTGCTCGCTCTCCAAAGCCGAGAGTGAGTCCTCACCCCCCACCCCACCCTCCCCCCACCCTCCTCCCACCCTCCCCGCCCACACCCCCTCCCCCCCGTGTGCCCCACACACCACGTCGGGAGGCCGTGCCCGGCAGTGATGTGACATTCAGTGCTGATGATGATGATGGTGGTGGTAATGGTGGGAGTTGGAGTGAGAGCGATGGGTTGTTGTTGTCATCGGTGGTGGTGGTGGTCTGGGTGGTGGTTGCTATGTAGTGATTGTTACGTGGTAGTGATTGTTATGTGCTGGTGATTGTTATGTGGTGGTGATTGCTGTGTGGTGGTGGTGATTGCCATGTGGTGGTTGTAATGTGGTGGTGGTTGTTATGTGGTGGTGATTGCCATGTGGTGGTGGTTGTAATGTGGTGGTGGTTGTAATGTGGTGGTGGTTGTAATGTGGTGGTGGTTGCTATGTGGTGGTGGTTGCCATGTGGTGGTGGTGATTGTTATGTGGTGGTGATTGCCATGTGGTGGTGGTGGTTGTAATGTGGTGGTGGTTGTAATGTGGTGGTGATTGCTATGTTGTGGTGATTGTTATGTGGTGGTGGTGGTGATTGCCATGTGGTGGTGGTTGTGGCGGTAAAGCACCGAGCCTCGTTGACACCACCGTATCTCGTTCTCTCCCACAGTTCGTTTCCACATCGCTCACTTACATGAAATTCAGGTCAGTGCCAACACGGACACACAGACACACACGGACACACACGGACACACACAGACACACACAGACACCAAATGCTCGCCACGGCGCCTGTGCCAGGCCAGGTGCACTTTGAGGCTACCACGTGAAGTGTGGAAACCTCGCTGACTGACAGGAGGAGGCCTAGGGACAGACCCAGCAGGTGCCATGGGTTGGCTGACTGAGATGACCGGCACACGCTCCGACTGGTACCCCCCACTGTGCCAACTCGCTGCATTTTAGCCGCCCGGCGCTCCGCTCGTTGTTGTGAGCGTCGCTCCTCCGCCCTCCGTTGTTGTTGTTGGAGGGCGACTGCCTCCAACTGCCCAGTAGCGTCCTTCACGAGCCTCCTCCACAGAGGCCGATCTTGACACCGCTGGTACCAGTCATCGGCAAGTCCACTCAGCTCCACGTCCTCCTGTACCACATCACTCCATCTCTTCTCTAGCCCGTGCCGCGCCCATTTAGCCCCCTCAATCCGGCCGAAACAAAATCTGTTTCGGCATGCGGTGGAAGGACCCCGCTGAGCTGCTGTGTAAGTCGCTCTTGTTCAGTGGTGGCTTCATCATCATCATCACCATGTAGAAATGTGAAGTAGTAGTGGCAGCCACAACTACTCTGAATACTGTTTCACTATTTGTTCTATAACACCAGGCTGTGATGTCCTCACTGAGCTGCTGTGTAGTCGCTCTTGTTCAGAAGCGACACCCCTGGCCATCACCGATGATAGCAGCTCAGCCACGTGGCGGTGGCGGCTTCATCATCGTCATCATCATCATCGTCATCATCATCATCGTCATCATCATCGTCATCATCATCGCGTTGAAATGCAGAGCAGCAGCCGAATGCTGTAAACGCACAGCGGCGTTGATTCTAAACGTGGGGGGAAGAAGCGGAGGACCCGGAGACAAAATCCACGCAGTGACCACCACGGGGAGAGAGACGCCGCAAACGCCAAATATACAGCAGCAGCAGCAGTGGCGGCGGCGGCGGCAGCGGGCGTCAGGGGTCGGGATGGAACCCCCGCGGCCTCCTGCGTACCTGGCGAGGTGGTCAACATCTCGTGGCCGCCGGGGAGACGAAGCCTGCCGGACGTGCGCTCTGTCCCCCCCCACCCGCCTCGTGCACCGGACTCTTGGAGCCACCGCCACCGCCGCTGCTGCTGCTACCAATAGCGAGCAGCGCTTGGTAGCAGCGTAGCATCGTATAGTCCTTGTGTAGCCCTTGTAGCCCTACGTAGCATTGTCTAGTCCGTGTAGTCCTTGTGTAGTCCTCGTGTAGCATTGTCTAGTCCGTGTAGTCCTTGTGTAGCCCTACGTAGCATTGTCTAGTCCGTGTAGTCCTTGTGTAGTCCTTGTAGCCCTACGTAGCATCGTATAGTCCTTGTGTAGCCCTTGTGTAGCCCTTGTGTAGTCCGTGTAGCCCTACGTAGCATCGTATAGTCCATGTAGTCCTTGTGTAGCCCTACGTAGCATTGCCTAGTCCGTGTAGTCCTTGTGTAGTCCTTGTGTAGCCCTACGTAGCATTGTCTAGTCCGTGTAGTCCTTGTGTAGTCCTTGTGTAGCCCTACGTAGCATTGTCTAGTCCGTGTAGTCCTTGTGTAGTCCTTGTGTAGCCCTACGTAGCATTGTATAGTCCGTGTAGTCCGTGTAGCCCTACGTAGCATCATGTAGCTTGTGTAGCCCTACGTAGCATTGTATAGTCCGTGTAGTCCGTGTAGCCCTACGTAGCATTGTCTAGTCCGTGTAGTCCTTGTGTAGCCCTACGTAGCATTGTCTAGTCCGTGTAGTCCGTGTGTAGCCCTACGTAGCATCGTATAGTCCTTGTGTAGTCCTTGTGTAGCCCTACGTAACATTGTGTAGTCCGTGTAGTCCTTGTAGCCCTACGTAGCATTGTATAGTCCGTGTAGTCCTTGTGTAGTCCTTGTGTAGCCCTACGTAGCATCGTATAGTCCTTGTGTAGTCCTTGTGTAGCCCTACGTAACATTGTGTAGTCCGTGTAGTCCTTGTGTAGCCCTACGTAGCATCGTATAGTCCATGTAGTCCTTGTGTAGCCCTACGTAGCATTGTCTAGTCCGTGTAGTCTGTGTAGTCCGTGTGTAGCCCTACGTAGCATTGTATAGTCCGTGTAGTCCGTGTAGTCCTACGTAGCATTGTGTAGTCCTTGTGTAGCCCTACGTAGCATTGTCTAGTCCGTGTAGTCCGTGTGTAGCCCTACGCAGCATCGTATAGTCCGTGTAGTCCTTGTGTAGCCCTACGTAGCATTGTCTAGTCCTTGTGTAGTCCGTGTAGCCCTACGTAGCATTGTCTAGTCCGTGTAGTCCTTGTGTAGTCCTACGTAGCATTGTCTAGTCTGTGTAGTCCTTGTGTAGCCCTACGTAACATTGTATTGTCCATGTTGTCTGTGTAGTCCTTGTGTAGCCCTACATAGCATTGTCTAGTCCGTGTAGTCCGTGTGTAGCCCTACGTAGCATTGTCTAGTCCATGTAGTCCTTGTAGCCCTACGTAGCATTGTCTAGTCCGTGTAGTCCTTGTGTAGCATTGTCTAGTCCGTGTAGTCCGTGTAGTCCTACGTAGCATTGTGTAGTCCGTGTAGTCCTTGTGTAGCCCTACGTAGCATCATGTAGCTTGTGTAGTCCGTGTAGTCCGTGTAGCTTGTGTAGTTTGTGTAGCTTGTGTAGCCCTACGTAGCATCATGTAGCTTGTGTAGTTTGTGTAGTCCGTGTAGCTTGTGTAGCTTTACTCTTTGGTTCTATTGGGTAAAGTCACCACGTAGTAGGTAAAAAATAAAACAACAAAAATCACGACGTTTCAGCCACAACACAAGTGGCCTTCATCAGGTGAAGGGACCAGACTGTCTCGAGGACAGGGCTGGAGTGAAACACAGCCACGCTCAGACCGCGACCTTTAAGCTGTGTGAGAGGAATTAAGGTGCCTTGACAAAGGAATTGGCATAAAAATTTGCATTTTAATAGGCGGACTTAGCATGATGAAAGGTAGGGAGGGGGTCGACCTGTGCAGGCTGGCGAGGTGGCACGGCAGCGTCCACATGCTGGTGGTGTGAAAAGGGGATTTTAAGAAGCTGCGAAAGTTTGGGGTACCACTACTTGAAAAATATACCGTACCATTGAAAATTAGTTTAATGTTTGGTTCGATTTAGAACATCTTTCCAATGGTTGCTTAATTTGAAACCATCTTCTCGGTTGAAATTGTGTCCGTGTTTGTAGATCTGAATTGCCTCGTGAACAAATCTCTGATAAAAACCCGTGGGTTTGCAAAGAACCTTGGTATCGGAGAAAATTCTATCGTGATCAACCACAGCGTTGTAACAGTGATCAGCTAAGGCAGAAGAATTCGTTCTGCCGTGTTTTAAAATCTGATTTGTGCTCGCGAATTCGGTCAGAGACATGTCGCTTCGTCTCCCCGATATAGCAATCACCGCAGGTACAACTCAATTTGTAAACCCCGGGGTACTGTAAGTCAGGAATGACATCCTTCACGGATGGGATCAGATCACGAATTTTGTGTACTGTATTGAAGCGGACCAGGATCTTGTGTTTGTTTATAATTTTGGAAATCTTTTTAGTAACGCCTGCTATATATGGTAGTGTGATGGTTTTGACCCGAGTATCAAGTGGTTGTTTCTGTATGGAGGGAGAAACAGCTTGGCGGATGGTACGGTCAGAGTATCCATTCCTTTTTAGGGTCAGATGTACATGTTTTAATTCACTGGTCAGGTGGTGTTGGTCCGAAATGCAATGAGCCCTATGGTATAAAGTTTTGATGAGATAATTCTTCTGAGCTGGGTGGTGGTGGGAATCAGGCTTCAAGTAGGAATCCGTGTGGGTGGGTTTCCTGTAGACAGAATGCCCCAACGAGCCATCAGGTCTCCTCTCAAACAGAACATCCAAGAATGGTAGCCTGCAATCCTTCTCCACTTCCATGGTGAATTTGATGGCGGGATGTCTGGAATTGATGTGGTGTAGGAAAAGCTTCAGAGCTGGAAGGCCATGTGGCCAAATGACGAAAGTGTCATCCACATATCTCTTCCACAGGGAAGGTCTGAGGGTGGAAGTCTGGATGGCGTCCGATTCAAATTTCTCCATGAAAACATTGGCTATCACTGGTGACAAGGGGGAACCCATGGGAGTACCCTCATTGTGCTTGTAGAAGGAACCATTCCAAGTAAAGTAGGTGTTGGTGAGGCAGTGCCTGACCAGAGTAGGTACCTCGGGGTTTAGTCCATGTACCAAATTTTCAATTATATCAATGGTATCAGGTACCGGGACCTTGGTGAACAAGGAGACCACATCGAAGCTGACAAGGATATCGTCAGGGGACAGAACAACGTCCTTGACCATAGAAACCAATTGGGCCGAGTTAAGTACTGCTGAGGAGGTCTTGCCAGTGAAAGGTAGCAAGGTATCCGACAGAAAACGTGCCAGCTTATAGCTAGGGGAGTTGATCGTGGATACGATGGGTCGCAGTGGAGTGCCTTCCTTACGAATCTTTGGAAGCCCATAGAATCTAGGTGGTCTTGCAGCAGAAGGTTTTAGGGAGGGACGTTTAGTTGGTTCGATTAGGGAGGTCGAACTTGTGATGATCTTGTTGGTTTTTATAGTTAGGCTATTAGTAGGGTCATCAAAAATGACCCTACTACACAAACTACACAAGCTTGTGAAGCTTGTGTAGTTTGTGTAGCTTGTGTAGTTTGTGTAGCACGTGTAGCTTGTGTAGTTTGTGTAGCTTGTGTAGCCCCGTGTAGCTTGTGTGGCTTGTGTAGTTTGTGTAGCCCTACGTAGCTTGTGTAGCCCGTGTAGTTTGTGTAGCCCGTGTAGTTTGTGTAGCCCCGTGTAGTTTGTGTAGCCCTGTGTAGCCCCGTGTTGCCCCGTGTAGTTTGTGTAGTTTGTGTAGCCCTGTGTAGTTTGTGTAGCCCTGTGTAGCCCTGTGTAGTTTGTGTAGCCCTGTGTAGCCCTGTGTAGTTTGTGTAGTTTGTGTAGCCCGTGTAGTTTGTGTAGCCCCGTGTAGCCCCGTGTGGGCTACGCGCAGTTTCTGTGCCTTGGCGTTATTTTTATTATTTTGTATCGTTTATTTATTGGCGTGGGTCCCAGCGTGGCGTGCCGCTTGGCCCTGGGCCCTCGCGTTGTTTGTGCGGCGGTGGTGGTGGTGGGGGCTGTGGTGGTGGTGGTGGGCTGTGGTGGTGGTGGTGTGGGCTGTGGTGGTGGTGTGGGCTGTTGTTGTTGCTGCTGCTTGGCTGGGCAGGTCGAGTTGACCTGGGTCATCCGGACCTCCTCTCTGTCTCTCTCTCTCTTACTCTCTACCCCCCTCTCTCTCTCTACCCCCCTCTCTCTCTCGCTCTCTCTCTCTACCCCCCCCCTCGCTCTCTACCCCTCTCTCGCTCTCTCTGTCTCTCTCTCTACCCCTCTCTCGCTCTCTACCCCTCTCTCGCTCTCTCTGTCTCTCTCTCGCGCTCTCTACCCCCCCCTCTCTCGCTCTCTCTGTCTCTCTCTCTACCCCTCTCTCGCTCTCTACCCCCCTCTCTCGCTCTCTCTGTCTCTCTCTCGCGCTCTCTACCCCCCCCTCTCTCGCTCTCTCTGTCTCTCTCTCTACCCCTCTCTCGCTCTCTACCCCCCTCTCTCGCTCTCTCTGTCTCTCTCTCGCGCTCTCTCTCCACCTGCCTGGTTGGTGGCAGGGGGTGGTGAGGGTGCGGTGCCCCCCCCCCCGTCACCGTGCCGCCCGCAACGGCCGCTGGGGACTGGCTGGGGACCGGCTGGGGACCCCCTGGGGACCGGCTGGGGACCCGCTGGGGACCGGCTGGGGACCCGCTGGGGACCGGCTGGGGACCCGCTGGGGACCGGCTGGGGACCCGCTGGGGACCCACTGGGGACCCACTGGGGACCCACTGGGGACCCACTGGGGACCCACTGGGGACCCACTGGGGACCCGCTGGGGACCCGCTGGGGACCCACTGGGGACCCACTGGGGACCCACTGGGGACCCACTGGGGACCCACTGGGGACCGGCTGGGGACCCGCTGGGGACCGGCTGGGGACCCGCTGGGGACCCGCTGGGGACCCGCTGGGGACCGGCTGGGGACCCGCTGGGGACCCCCTGGGGACCCCCTGGGGACCCACTGGGGACCCGCTGGGGACCGGCTGGGGACCCGCTGGGGACCGGCTGGGGACCGGCTGGGGACCCGCTGGGGACCCGCTGGGGACCGGCTGGGGACCCGCTGGGGACCGGCTGGGGACCCGCTGGGGACCGGCTGGGGACCCCCTGGGGACCGGCTGGGGACCCCCTGGGGACCCGCTGGGGACCCCCTGGGGACCCCCTGGGGACCGGCTGGGGACCGGCTGGGGACCCGCTGGGGACCCGCTGGGGACCGGCTGGGGACCCACTGGGGACCGGCTGGGGACCCGCTGGGGACCCGCTGGGGACCCGCTGGGGACCCACTGGGGACCGGCTGGGGACCCGCTGGGGACCGGCTGGGGACCCGCTGGGGACCGGCTGGGGACCCACTGGGGACCCGCTGGGGACCCACTGGGGACCCCCTGGGGACCGGCTGGGGACCGGCTGGGGACCCGCTGGGGACCCGCTGGGGACCGGCTGGGGACCCGCTGGGGACCCGCTGGGGACCCGCTGGGGACCCGCTGGGGACCCCCTGGGGACCCCCTGGGGACCCCCTGGGGACCGGCTGGGGACCGGCTGGGGACCCGCTGGGGACCCGGCTGGGGACCCGCTGGGGACCCACTGGGGACCCGGCTGGGGACCCGCTGGGGACCCCCTGGGGACCCCCTGGGGACCCCCTGGGGACCCACTGGGGACCCGGCTGGGGACCCGGCTGGGGACCCGCTGGGGACCCGGCTGGGGACCCACTGGGGACCCGGCTGGGGACCCACTGGGGACCCGGCTGGGGACCCGCTGGGGACCCGGCTGGGGACCCGCTGGGGACCCACTGGGGACCCACTGGGGACCGGCTCCTGTTGTAGACGAGGCGGGGAGCCGCGTTGGTCGGCGCCGATTCCTCCGTGTGCCCTCCCCGTGTTCACCCCCCCCCTCTCACCCCCCCTCTCTCACCCCCCCCTCTCACCCCCCCCCTCTCTCACCCCCCCCTCTCACCCCCCACGTGTCCCCCCCCCCCTCTCTCACCCCCCCCTGCGTGAGCAGCACAAGTACCGTGCAGCCAAGGAGGCGTATGAACACCTCCTGCAGACGGACAACCTCCCAGCCACGGTCACTCACACTCACTCACTCACACTCACCTCACACTCACTCACACTCACTCACTCACACTCACTCATTCACACTCACTCACTCACACTCACTCACTCACTCACACTCACTCACACTCACTCACACTCACTCACTCACACTCACTCATTCCACTCACTCACTCTCACTCACTCACTAACTCACTCTCACTCACACACTCACACCCACTCACACTCACTCACACACTCACTCTCACTCACTCACACTCTCACTCACCCTCACTCACACACACTCACTCACACTCACTCACACACTCACTCACTCACTCTCACTCACTCACACTCACTCACTCGCTCACACTCACTCACACTTACTCACACTCACTCACTCACTCACACTCACTCACACTCACTCACACTCACTCACACTCACTCACACTCACTCGCTCACACTCTCACTCACTCACACTCACTCACACTCTCACTCACTCACACACGCTCACACTCACTCACACTCACTCACACTCACTCACTCGCTCACACTCACTCACACTCACTCACATCCTCACTCACACTCACTCACACTCACTCACACTCACTCACACTCACTCACACTCACTCACACTCGCTCACACTCACTCACACTCACTCACACTCACTCACACTCACTCACATCACTCTCACTCACTCTCACTCACACTCACTCACTCACACTCACTCTCACTCACTCACACTCACTCACACTCACTCACACTCACTCACTCACTCACACTCACTCACTCACACTCACTCACACTCACTCACTCACTCACACTCACTCACTCACTCACACTCACTCACTCACACTCACTCACACTCACTCACACTCACTCACACTCACTCACACTCACACACTCACTCAATCACACTCACTCACACTCACTCTCACTCACACTCACTCACACTCACTCACTCACTCACACTCACTCACTCTCACTCACTCACTCACACTCACCCACTCACTCACTCACTCGCTCACACTCACTCACACTCACTCTCACTCACACTCACTCACTCACTCACACTCACTCACACTCACTCACTCACACTCACTCACTCACACTCACTCACACTCACTCACTCACGCTCACACTCACTCACACTCACTCACACTCACTCGCTCACACTCACTCACACTCACACTCACTCACACTCACTCACACTCACTCACTCACACTCACTCACTCACACTCACTCACTCACACTCACTCACACTCACTCACACTCCCACACTCACTCACACTCACTCACTCACACTCACTCACACTCACTCACTCACTCACACTCACTCACACTCACTCACACTCACTCACTCACACTCACTCACAATCACTCACACTCTCACTCACTCACTCACACTCACTCACTCACACTCACTCACACTCACTCATTCACACTCACTCACTCACACTCACTCACTCACTCACTAACTCACTCTCACTCACTCACTAACTCACTCTCACTCACACACTCACACCCACTCACACTCACTCACTCACACTCACTCTCACTCACTCACACTCTCACTCACTCACTCACACTCACTCACTCACACTCACTCACTCACTCACTCTCACTCACTCACACTCACTCACTCGCTCACACTCACTCACACTTACTCACACTCACTCACACTCTCACTCACTCACACTCACTCACACTCTCACTCACTCACCTCGCTCATCGGAAACACTCACTCACACTCACTCACTCACACTCACTCACTCACACTCACTCACACTCACTCACTCGCTCACACTCTCACTCACTCACACTCACTCACACTCTCACTCACTCACACTCGCTCACACTCACTCACACTCACTCTCACTCACTCACACTCGCTCACACTCACTCACACTCACTCACTCACTCACACTCACTCACACTCACTCACACTCACTCACTCACTCACACTCACTCACACTCACTCACACTCACTCACACTTACTTACTCACTCACACTCGCTCACACTCACTCACACTCACTCACACTCACTCACACTCACTCACTCACTCACACTCACTCACACTCACTCACACTCTCACTCACACTCACTCACACTCACTCACTCACACTCACTCTCACTCACTCACACTCACTCACACTCACTCACACTCACTCACACTCACTCACTCACACTCACTCACTCACACTCACTCACACTCACTCACTCACACTCACTCACACTCACTCACTCACTCACACTCACTCACTCACACTCACTCACAATCACTCACACTCACTCACACTCACTCACACTCACTCACAATCACTCACACTCACTCACACTCACTCACACTCACACACTCACTCAATCACACTCACTCACACTCACTCTCACTCACACTCACTCACACTCACTCACTCACTCACACTCACTCACTCTCACTCACTCACTCACACTCACCCACTCACTCACACTCACTCGCTCACACTCACTCACACTCACTCACTCACTCACACTCACTCACTCACACTCACTCACACTCACTCACTCACTCACACTCACTCACACCTCACTCACACTCACTCACTCACACTCACACTCACTCACTCACTCACGCTCACACTCACTCACACTCACTCACACTCACTCGCTCACACTCACTCACACTCACTCACTCACACTCACTCACTCACACTCACTCACTCACACTCACTCACACTCACTCACACTCACTCACACTCACTCACACTCACTCACTCACACTCACTCACACTCACTCACTCACTCACACTCACTCACACTCACTCACACTCACTCACTCACACTCACTCACAATCACTCACACTCTCACTCACTCACTCACACTCACTCACTCACACTCACTCACACTCACTCATTCACACTCACTCACTCACACTCACTCACTCACTAACTCACTCTCACTCACTCACTAACTCACTCTCACTCACACACTCACACCCACTCACACTCACTCACTCACACTCACCCTCACTCACTCACACTCTCACTCACTCACTCACACTCACTCACTCACACTCACTCACACACTCACTCACTCACTCTCACTCACTCACACTCACTCACTCGCTCACACTCACTCACACTTACTCACACTCACTCACACTCTCACTCACTCACACTCACTCACACTCTCACTCACTCACACTCGCTCACAACTCACACTCACTCACTCACTCACACTCACTCACACTCACTCACTCACTCACACTCACTCACACTCACTCACACTCACTCACACTCACTCACTCACACTCACTCACACTCACTCACACTCACTCACACTCACTCACTCGCTCACACTCTCACTCACTCACACTCACTCACACTCTCACTCACTCACACTCGCTCACACTCACTCACACTCACTCACACTCGCTCACACTCACTCACACTCACTCACACTCACTCACTCACTCACACTCACTCACACTCACTCACACTCACTCACTCACTCACACTCACTCACACTCACTCACACTTACTTACTCACTCACACTCGCTCACACTCACTCACACTCACTCACACTCACTCACTCACTCACACTCACTCACACTCACTCACACTCACT